>NW_016805334.1:1848405-1979789 GCF_001698545.2 Rhinopithecus bieti
AAAAAAAAAAAAAAAAAAAAAAAAAAAAAAAAAAAAAAATCTCCAAACCTATTTCTTTAATCTTGAGTGTAGTATTTTTAGGATACATAAATCTGTTGTGGCAAAGAGTTTGTTTTGTTTTGATGGCTTATGATGGAAGTCATATTTTCTGCAATCTGTTCTAAGCAACTTTTTTTTTTTTTTTTCCCGAGATGAGTCTCGCTCTGTCACCTTGGGCTGGAGTGCAGTGGTGTGATCTCCGCTCACTGGAAGCTCCGCCTCCCGGGTTTATGCCATTCTCCTGCCTCAGCCTCCCCAGTAGCTGGGAATACAGGTGCCTGCCACAACGCCAAGCTAATTTTTTATACTTTTAGTAGAGATGGGGTTTCACCGTGTTAGCCAGAATGGGCTTGATCTCCTGACTTCGTGATCCGCCCTCCTTGGCCTCCCAAAGTGCTAGGATTACAGGCATGAGCCACCGCACCTGGCCTCTAAGCAACTTTTAAAGAAAAAATAAAACAAAACATAATCAGGGCAGATTCTACAACAAGTAATTGAGTGAAAGTACTATAAGTTACAATCCAATTGTAAATCTGATTGTAAATCAGAAAGTTCTGTAAGTTATAATCTGATTGTAAATCTATGTCATAGTTTAAATTAGATTTTGAAAACTAAAAAACCTTGTGAGACACTATTGAATGCTCAAAATTATGGAGAATTGATATTCATATTGATATGTATATATGCATTTGCTATTGTCTGTTAATAATGACAGCTGTTACAATAACAAGGAATTGCATAAAATTCATTTGAACACAATGGGTCTGATTCAGCAACTTGGATCTGTTAAGAATATCTTCAGTAAAGCACTTTATTGTACGTAAACACTACTTTACACTTTGTAGTAAGTATTATATACTCTACTATATATTTTGCTCATTGACCAGTTACATTAGAGAATGGATTTCAGTGACAAAGCTATTAAAATATGGAGAGTATCTTATGTTAAAAGAGTTTAGTGTATCCAGATTGTAGTGGTGGTTACATGAATCTATACGTACATTAAAATATTCACAGAATAGTACACCAAAAGAAGTCCATTTTACTGTATGATGATTCAAATAATAAAATTAACTCTTTTTTTTTTTTTTTTTTTTTTTTTGCGATGGGTGTCTTCATCACATTGCCCAGGCTGCTTTGCACCACCATAACCAGTCAAAACTAATATTCAAGATGTAACAAATAGCTTAGTTTTTTTAAATGTTTGTGCTGGGCTCTGAAAGATAAAATATAACCTGTGGCATAAAATAAACATTTTTAAAGTTATAAATAATGTTAAGACTATAAATAACAAAAAAAAAAATTTAAAGTATAACCCCCCAAATATCACAAAACAATCTATCACAGATGGAATCTGGGACTCTGAGCTTTTTCAAGGGAGAATTTCAAAGCTAGTAAATCTTTACAACATAAACTTCCTACAACCTCAAAAGATGAGATGGCTTTCCTAGGGTTTACTAGTTGGGAATAAATATTTTGCTCACCAATTAATAAAAATAATTGTAAAATTGTGTTTGCTTCATAGAATAAGAACTGGAAGGAAACTTAAAGAATCATTTGATTATCTTCAGGCAGGTGTAAATAAAGGTATTTAACCAAAGCTTACAAATCTCTTCTCAGAGATCTCCAAACAAAGAGATTCCACAATGGCCACCAATGAACATATTCTCGTGTTTTAGCACTAGGATAGCTAAGCTGGGGATGTGAGTCTGTGTGTTTCTGCCGAAACAGCTCCTATGTTAAGTTCTTTCATCATCTTGGATCTCTCAAGGTATGGAGAACTACTATAAAAATTCCTCTTCTAGAAAATATCCATGCTTTTCAAGACATTAATTGCATTCTCTCTTTAGCCGTTCTTCTTCAAGTTTAACAAACCTACCCTTGATGTGCTATGCTCATAGAGATGACCATAAGACATTTCTATCAAAATAGCTCTTTCTGTTCACTTTGGGTTGTCCACATCCTTTGTGTTTTAAAGAACAGTGACCAAAGTAGGCCCTGTACTCAGCCCAAGTCCCGAGAGTAGAGTGCTGGAGTGCTTCCTGGGCCATGCATACTATGTTTCTCTTTCTTTCTTTTTCTTTCTTTCCCTCTTTCTTTCTTTCTTTCTGCCTGTCTCTTTCTTTCTTTCCAGTCATTTTCTTTCTTCTCTCTTTCTTTCTCTATCTCTCTTTTTCCTTCCTTCCTTCCTTCCTTCCTTCCTTCCTTCCTTCCTTCCTTCCTTCCTTTTCTTTGTTTTTAGCATTCTTGGGAGAAGAATGTGTTGTATATACAAACCACATACAAATGGGCCTCATGTAAAACACAAAACCCCAGTAAAGAAGCACATGGTTCTTTAATTTAATTTTTTAGTTAATGATGGAAGTGCATGTAAGAATATAAAAAAGGAGTATCCTCCAGCCAAGGATGTACAAGTAAGTGACTGAAATAAAAAAGAAAACTCCAGGCAGTAGCCAGAGTAGTTACCATTCCCTTTCTATCAACACTAGGGGGGATGTGTAGACCCCTTTCTCTACAGCAGCAGAACAAAATTAAACGAGTTTTATAATTGGCAGACATAACAACTTACAGATGACTACACAATTAAATGAGGAGCCATCTCTGATATTTGTACCATAATAGGAACAGAAATATCTAGACCTGTAGACATAAAGTTGATGAAGACACTTGACATTAAATTTCGAACTTCAAGTAACACCCATAGACCAAGATTTTTTTGTAATTCCTGAGTCAGTCCTGATTCAGAGAAGTGACCAGGTTGGCATAGGCCAACTTTGGATATGAACAGGACCCAAAGGAGGCCCAGCAGAGACCCATAATCAGCTAGTTGATGAGGAGGAAGACCAAACACAGAATCAGAACAAAGGATTCTGTAGTCTTAAGGACAAAAGTGTTTGCCCGCCCATTATTGTGGAAAGGATCCATGCTTCAGGTGAACCCTCATATATTTTTTACTGACTGGCATATTATTCATTCTGTGGTATATTTCATTTCTCTTCACTGAACCTTTTGCAATCTTTAAAAAAATTCCTGCTTATGTACTCATTCTTTATTTTTTTATTTTTTGGTTTTGTAATTTAAAAAATGCAGAACGGTTCACAAATTTGCATATCATTCTCACGCAGGGGCCATACTAATGTTCTCTCTGTTGTTCCAATTTTAGTGTATATGCTGCGGAAGCAAGCACTACATTCCCCTTCATGTGCCTGAACTTAGTGGACACAAGAGAGCTGGCTTCTAAATTCTGTTGCTCAGAGTACATAAAAACAAACAAGGCCTGGCATGGTGGCTCACGCCTGTAATCCCAGCACTTTGGGAGGCCGAGGCGGGCGGATCACGAGGTCAGGAGATCGAGACCATCCTGGCTAACACGCGAAACCCCGTCTCTACTAAAAATACAAAAAAAAGTTAGCCAGACGTGGTGGCGGGCGCCTGTAGTCGCAGCTACTCGGGAGGCTGAGGCAGGAGAATCACTTGAATCCGGGAGACGAAGCTTGCAGTGAGCCAAGATCACGCCACTGCACTGCAGCCTGGGCGACAGAGCGAGACTCCGTCTCAAACAAACAAACAAACAAACAAATAATCAGCTTCCCCTGTTACTGTTTGCATGTGCCACCTATTATTTACCCAAGGGTGAGACCTGTTTTGTGAAGAGGAAAAGAAGTTCTGCTCTAGAAACTGTTGAGTGAAGTTTTTGTTTTATATTGCAGGTGGGGGAGGAATGCAGCAGGGAGGTTTCCATGAAATTGGCATTGTCAGTTGCCCAATGCAGAACTTGTGGTAGCTTGAGCTAGTCACTGTTTTAAATTCCTGAAAAAGCCAGGTGTGGTGGCATGCACCTCTAGTTTCAGCTACTTGGGAAGCTGAGGTGGGAGAATGGCTTGAGCCCAGGAGTTCTGTGCTACACCAATCGCATGTTTGCACTAAGTTCAGCATCAATATGGTGACCTCTTGGGAGCAAAAGACCAACAGGTTGCCCAAGGAGGGGTGAACCGGCTCAGGGCAGAAATGAAGCAAGCCAAAACTCCAGTGCTGATCAGTAGTGGGATCACATCTGTGAATAGCCACTGCATTCCAACCTGGACAACATGGTATCTTATTTAAAAAAAAAAAGGAAAAAAAATCCTGGAAAAAATAAACCCTGAAAATTGTGGGCCCATTTCCAATTTTTCTCCGCTTCCCTGACAAGAGGTATTGGTGCAAAAGAAATAGCAATTTTTGCCATTAAAAGTAATGACAAAACTGCAACTATTTTTGCATCAACCTAATAATATGGGTCCGGGGAGGAAACCAAAGATTAATGCCTCAAATAAAGCAGAAGTCTTGTCATGTAACTGCCCTTCTTAGACTACTTGGGCTGCTATAACAAAATACCATAAACTGGGTAGCTTTAAAACAGCAGAAGTTTATTGCTCACCATTCTGAAGACTGGGAAGTGCAAAATTGAGGCAGATTTGGTGTCTGGTGATGGCCCTGCTTTCTGGTTTGTAGAGGCCACCTTCTTGCTGTGTCCTCACAGCAAGATGGAAGGGGTAAGGGTCTCTCTGGGGTCTCTTTTATAAGGACACTAATCCCATTCATGAGGGCTCCCTCATGAATCACTTCCCAAATCACTTCCCAAAGTCCCCATCTCGTAATAGCATCACCTTAGGGGTTAGGATTTTAACATGAATTTTGGAGGGACACAAACATTCAGATGATAGCATTGCCCAAATGCTAAATGCAAACTCATTGTTGTTCAATGTGTTATTTAAAGGCTGTGCATTATTGCATTATCGTCCCCTTGTCCTCTTTCCTTCTGTAATTTGTCCATATTAGGCTGCTCTATCTTCTGGCAGTTCTCCTCTCCCTTCTCTCTGGGTTTCATTCCCTAACAAGGGCTCTGTGTCTGTCTCCCTGCCCAAACCCATTGGTAACTGTAACTACCACCTTAGTCTTGCCCAGTGGCAATATCTTCACCCATAGATTTAACTGAGGCAAAACTATTACCTGTTAAATAACATTAGCTCTGCAGCATAAACACCTGAGTTAAGAAAAAATTACTAGTACACAAGTCACACATAGTGTTGGGGAATATTAGTTCTAAACATCTGACTTAAGAAGAAATGACTAGGAGACAAGTCATACATAGTGTTGGAGAACACTAGTCCTACAAGACATAAACAGATAAGGCAGATGAGGTCCAAGCCAGTTTCTCTATGGGGAGATGTCTTCCACTTAATATAACTGAATACATTACAAAAGAACGAAAGACAAGAAGTAAAGGAAGAAAGAAAGAAAAGAAAAAAAAATCCAATAAATCCACACTCAAAAAAAAAGGAGGCAAACTGGTATGGACAGAACAATTAGGAAAACAACGATAAATTTCACTTTACATGTGCTAGACAAAGGAGTCAATATCACGAAAACTTAACCATAACAAAATATTTTGCTGAACAGTATTTGGTCCTATATTAAGAAATCAATGTTCATAGACACAAGTTTTAGTTTAAAGAAACTAAAAACTTAAGATGGCCAGATTAAAGATGTCTTTCATTTTCCTCTTTACAAGTTTATGTATTTTCAAATTATTTGGAAGGAAATTTTGGAATCAAAGAAAATTTAAAACTGAAAATTCTTTTATGTACTTTTCCTGTTGAATTAGTATTCTGTTTGTGAAATAGGAACGTGATATCCCCAAGCTGCTGTTGATGTCATCCAGTTGTAGCTAACTATGTGCTTATATAATAATTGAAGTGAGGATGAGAAATATATCTTACAGAAAGTGACAATATTATGCCTTTATACTTTGTCAATATGATCCCAAATGTGAAGATATTTGAAAATATCTGTTACTGATTTTTTTTCTTTTCATCTAGATTAACAACACTACAGAGCTATCTATATTTTGGTAGTCACCAAACTTTTAAAAATGTCAATATCATTATACATGTTATCCATTCTCTACACCAGGATTTTTCAACCTTGGAACTATTAACACTTTGGGCCAGACAATTCTCTGTTGTAGGGTGCTGTCCTCTGTAGTGCAGGATGTTTAGCAGCATTCCTGATCTCTACCCAGTAGATGAGAGTTGTGATGACTAAAAACATCTCCAGACATTGCCAAATGTCCCCTGGGGGGACAAAATTGTCCCTGGTTGAGAAACACTGCTGTATAGTGAGTTATTACTATCCAAATATTTTGATTATCTTTTTAACCATTACCTATTACCCCAGCCACATTAATCATGCCATGATTCACATTGATCACAATGATTAAAGAAATTATAGATTTACTATGGTGCTCAGGCACTTACCATTAGGCTATTAGACAAAGTCTGGGAATACACGGAGAAAAAATTCCCATAATTACAAAAAATAAAAGATTACACGGAAAAGCAAAGGTGTTGGCTGTACACTAGGATCAAATGACATTCATTTGTTGAAGTAGTCTGAGTGACTCAAAGACATACAGCAGCTATTATTCACTTAGCTACAACACAGCAAATATTAACACATATTTTGAAAAGGAGAGATGTTGCTTCATGTGACAATACTGATAATATTTAAGAAGAGATGTTAGTGACTCATCAGACACTCAGGCAGTCATGATTTTCCCCTTAAATGTCACTAATGATTTTCTTACTGCCTTTTTTATTTAAGCACATGTTCAGTGGCACCCACAATCAAAATTCTATTACAAAATGCAATATCGAATATCTTACTTTTATTTTATTTAAGTAAATATTGTAAATGATCATAGTGAGTAACATAAACAATAAGTATTATTTGTACCACCATTCTTCTAGATTGTAGTGATTTTTATTTCATCACTGTGAATGGTGGATGGTCTTTTGTCTCCTCTAAATATCCCATTCCTCATGGGATAAATTAAAATGACCCATAAGCAAAGTTAAGTTTTAAGCGGATTTTTTTTTTCAAATAGGCAGCCTTGCCTTTTACTATTATCCTCCAATTTCCTTTTTACATTTTCAAGGATAATATGTGAGTTTTAAAACTTGTTTAATTTAAAATGACTCTTTTTAAAAAAAGAAAACACTGTAGTGGGATGCCGGGATTGCATTCATCCCAGCATGCCCCACCACTGTTCTTTGGATGGCAATCACAGGACCCAGACATCAAGCTGTGGAAGAGATTCTTCCAAGCAACAGCATCTGGCTCTTTGGCAAACTGAACAGGCAGTTGCCCTGGTGGCTTTGGAGTTGCCTCTGGGTCTGTCACAGGGTAAGGCTGCTGATGGAGTGTCTGGATTCTCATCTCCTTTTCATTTCACTGTCTTTCTCATATACATTTTGAGCATCAAGAGACCCACTCTCTTCCATAAGGCAAATACTGCCCTCCTTAAGCCTGATGAACTTTTAAATAAACCGTGTTGTACTTCCATAAGTATCCCTTTCCATTGCCCACATCTCTTACGGAAGTGTAAAAATAGGCAAGCATTCTGGCATCAGCAACACTAGCATTCTATTTCACACCCCACCTACAGAGAGAATCAGAAATTCAATGCTCTATTCTCAGTCCTGAATATTTTAAGCTTGTATTTTCACCTTCTTTACTCATAATAGATCGTTTTGCCAGTTAAATTTAATAAATTCATATTTATAATATGAATAGCTACCTAATCTCATAAAACTTTTTTTTCATTCTTGGGATCACATAATCTAAGCTGGTAAGGTGGTATAAAGACTGTAGGAGCTTAGTTTGAAGAATTTGTGGCACTTAAAATCGTAAGTGCAGTCCTTGGAACAAACAAACACCTTGAATACCAGAATCAGCAGCTCCAGAACAAAGGGGCTCTCATACCTTCTTAGCTGTGAAGGAAATTAAAAAGACCAAATTTGAAAAATAAAGAATGAGTTTTTAGAGGTTTGGGGATTAAAAAAAAATTCCTCAACCTGCTGAATAATTTGCATGAAAACTATTAATCAATATGGCTTCTCTACAGACCACAGGCTATGCACGGGCACCATTACCCACAATTCATACCCAAAAGGTAAAGTACTATTGGTGAGGATGTGGCTCAAAGTCTCTAGCGTGTCCAAACACACACTAGATCAGTAGGACTGATTTGTAAGAGGTAGCATTTAATTCTTCCTGTGAGAATTCTTCAGAAAAAAAGAAACCGTCATGCACTGGCCACCTCATGGAGACTCAGTTTTCATCTGTTATTTGATCAGCACATTCAATAACTCCATCAATAACCTATGAAAACTTCCATGGTAATGTCTGTGTTATGAATGGAAAGTGAATAAAATAGAGAGGGGGCGAATTTTTGTAAGAAAGACTACATTTGAGTGTAAGTTGTTACTCAAAAAATCCTAAATTCGAGGGGAATTTAAACCCATTAATTTCTAGGACTGACAAGCAGTTGAAGCTAAAATGGACAAAAATAAATAACAGTAACTACTTCTAGCCCAGAAAGGGGTTTTCAAAAGTAAATTGTATTTGTAATTAATTAATGCTTGCTTTTACATTCTGTTTGAAATAAGATAAGAATGTAATGATGGCATATATGTATATATGGTCTCTATCTTTTAGCGATGAACTAAAATAATATAGAATTAAATCTAAAGTTTGTTTTTATTCCTAACAAAAAATTATTTTTTACTGAGGAGCACATATTCTAAACACATAATAAATCATACACTCAGCTGCCTTCTGATTTTATTTTTTAGAAGCAAATTAGATTTGAACATTAAAAGTCATATACTTTTGTCAGTTCATGCAAACAATTCCTACAGCTTTCCCTGGGAACATTGCTATGGATGAGCAGTACAAGTCCTTACAACTTAGAGCAAATCTCTCCAGGCTTAATTTTCGGCCAGAAGAGAGCAATGAAAACTTTTAGATCAAATGTTTATTATTACTATTCGATTATTTGAAATGAGAAAAATACGAACCTCTAGACATAATCAATTCCTGACAATTGCCTACTACGTAGTAGGCGCCCAGATATGTTTGTTGAATGCATACACGAATGAATGAATGAATGTGAGTTCATGTTACAATAAACTTTTGAAAAAGTACTTATGCTCTGGAGACATTCTGGCTTGATAATCACAAATCTTTAGATAAATCAGAGACTTCAATAAATATTTTTGCACGTGAAAAAAACAAATTTATCCATCCCACCATGTGTGCACCAATTGGTTAATAAACCAAATTGATCAAAATGTGCAATTGGATTTAAGAATATATGGTCTAATGTAAAATGTTGTTTGCTTTTACTGAAATGTTTTCATTAAGACTCTAGACTTGACTGAAGTTATATTTACCCTATGCCAACTACCAGGATATTAAAAATATTTCTTGATGATAATGAAATTGTTTGGTTTCCCTCCAATTCCTTGGTGAATATCTCATGTTTACAGAATATCTTTTTGTTAGAGAAAGACTTCAACCACTTCAACCACTACTTCTGGTTTTTGGTTGAAACAGTAGGAAAAGGTCAGAGTAGACTTAAGCCCAAGATTCTGTTGATACTCAAGATCTATACCCCATGCCTGTTTCTTCTGACACATTTTGCTTATCTGACACATTTTGTCCATCAAATACAAGAGAGCATAATCAAAAGGGTTACTGCTTTTCCAGTAACCCAGAATACACCATCTACATGTGGGGTGATCTGTGTGTCCCTTAAGTGATGGCTTTAATCGTCATATTTGGGAGCTAAGTATTGGAAGCAATGATATCTTTGACTTTTTGCATGTTCATTGGTTGAATAAGCTGCCAGGAAACTGCCATTTAGGCTAAGAGTTACTGTCTGTGGTTGAACTCACTTAAATGGTATTCAATAAATGATTAGGAATGTCATTATTGAGTGGCTATGCAAAGTCAGACACTTGTTAATAAAGATGCCTCCAAGCATCCATAGGTTAAATGCTAAGAAACAGATTCACAAATGGAAGCAAGTCTCTTTTTGCTCTTATGTTGTTGGGCAAGTAAGACATCTAGACTTCAAGCTATCCCTAGGAGACCTGGTGTCCTCCTTACTCCAGCTGACACACATGGCCTCACCAAAAGCAGAAACCAGAGCTTGGTTGATAAATAGTAACTGAGTACTTCAACGTTTGCAATCTGAAAAAGGCATTTAAAATGAACAGGTGAAACTCTAGATCCATCATGCAAGGAGGCTTATCTAACATTGATGGAAAGCTGCAAAGAAGGCGAGAAGATTCCTAAACCACACCAAGTAGCTGATAGTTGACTCTCACCAAAGGGAGGTTACAATGTTCTAGAGACTCACCTGCCCTAAGGGAGGAAGAGCAGGTACCTGGGGTTTCGTGGATATCTCCAGGCCTGCTTGTCTTCAGAGTCTTGAAGAGGCTACCTAGCCCGTGGGCAAAATCACAAAAGTGGCAAGTCTATAGGAAGTCTGTAGATAAATCGATGGAAGCAGGGAAGGAAGTGGGGTATGCTTGATTGAGGGAAAACAGAGCTGGCCCCAGGATACTGACGGCTGCAGAAGGAAGCGTGCATTTGTGGAAGGAGCTTTCCTGTGAGGCTATGCCTCAAGGGAGGGGAGTGTATTCAGTTGGCCTTGGAGGACAGGGTCCTTCCTCCTCCACGAGGCTGGATGTGTGCAGGTGTCCGCAGGTCAGCCGCCAAAGCGACTACCTGCTCTTCTCTCTTCTCTCCTAGACACTTCCGACGGACTCAGACCCCAGCAATATCTCTCCCTCGCACTGCGCTTGGCTGATCAAAGCGAGAAGCTTTGCGAACTCCCCAGAGGGTGCACGCTCCCCATCTAATCTTTGGTGAAGAGAAGCGACGGCCTGGTCACAGTGCGCCTGTCAGCCTGCAGCCGGCCCTGGCTCACACTGGGGCGGGTTGTGGGGGATACTGATGGGGGCGCCTCTTTCCCTGGCTGTCTGAGCCTTAGCTGGGAGACTGTGCTGGGGAAGAGGCAGGGGCAGAGCCAGTTCCGAGGGGTTTAGGATGCCAAGCAAGAAGGGCCTACCCTTTCGCGAACATCGAAGCACTTCGTGGAGACCAAACAGAGTTTGCCCCTTCCCCAAGCTGTAACGGCCCCGGGGGTCTTGGGACTGCGGAAGAAAACCGCGTCCTCGAGTCCTGGCGCCCGGGAAGGCCAGCAGTCTCAAGGACCAGGCCCGGCACCAAGGACTGCCACTCCTTCCGTGCCGAGGGCGGGATCCCGGGGGTCCACCAGTCCCACGCTGTCTCCCCTAGCTCGGCGCCCTAGGTCCGAGGCGGCCGGCGTGAGGTCTCAGCTGGCCGCACCTCGCCCAAAAAGGGAAAAGACCAGAGGCCGCCGACGTCTCCTCCCAGTCAGAAGTTGGGACGCACTAGGGTGTAGAAAGGTCGGGATGTTCCCCCACCCCAAACCCACACGCGCTTGCGAGCACACACGCAGACACAGAGACACGCGCGCGCGCACACGCACACACGTAAGCTTTGCTCCCCTGGCCTGAGAGCCGGAGAGGGGGCGCTTTGGAAAACTTGGCTGATTCGCGGGATGACCATGTGCGCTCACGACTGTACCCGCCAAACATAATCTTAATTTTACAAGATGTTTTTCCCCATAACTTTTCTGCAAATGAGTCAGAACAGAACCCAGTTTCCGAGGCAGCCCAGTCTGGTTTGCTAAATATCTCAAAATGTACCAGGTGGTTCTAAGCTTCCAAATCCTCCATCGAGCGGGGGCCGCAGCCGCCCTCACCCGGCTCCGCGCGCGCAAACGGAAGGGCGCGAGGTTTGCGCAGAGAGCCAGGCAGCCCGGGCGCCTCCAGCGGGGCGGCGCAGCTCGAGACCCGGCGACCCGCCGGCAGGGGCGTCCAGTCCCGCGCCGCACTTGCCAGAAAATAGCCCGCCTGACCACAGCCGGCCCTGGCGCTTGCACATTAAGAAACTCAAATTAAGAAGTGGGTGAATTGGGAAAGGAGGGAGCCGGGGGAGTTTGCACCGTGTATCTCAGGTATGAGCACTTTTCCCTGACATTGATGCAACTGCATTAGAGTTAATGGCAGCAGCCTGCTTCTCATTATTAATTGTCTTTGTGTTTGGATAAAGTATGTAATCTTCTTCTCAACCACACCATTAAAATAGGTTGCCTTTTCAATTAAGAACTGTCGTGAGCACAGCAGTCAATTTTCCTAATGAAGATGCATTATATTTTCACTTTTTTTAAATAATGGAAAATCCCAGGTTTTCATTAGACACGATTACAGAGAAATACAAGAGGGCTTCTCTAAAATTCACGCGGTCATGTAGTGCATTAAACGCCAGGCTTTTAAATAAATTGAAATTTCTGCAGATAAAAAAAGCATGGCTATCAAATATGTTGAAACACGCTTCATTCAGATTTTTAAAAGCAAACATGATGAGTTCATTTTTCCAAATGCACTTAACAGATACAACAGTTTTTAAAAGTATAGTGACTGCCTGAAAATTCACCATAAACTTTTTTTGGTGGGGGGGGTCCCTTCTAGTTGACGGATGATCTGCAGATCTTAAACTAAGCGGTGAATGTTGGAAATGCACTATGCACATTTAGATACTGTTCGGCCTTTGAACAAGTGCCTCAGATTAATCATTCAGCAGCACAAACGGTCTGGACTGTGCACCTACAATTAGCTTTTATTTGTTTGTTTGTTTATTTGCTTTCTTCCTTGCTTTCATTTTCTTTTCTTTTCTCTTTTAAGACAAATTGGAAGCCAGTGACGCTGGTAGAACTGTTTAAAATTCTATACCTTCGAGATAAGCAACTTTCCAATTGTTGCAAAAAAATTAAAAATTGCAAAATTCTAATTTTGAAGTTTTAAAATTGGTCAGAAATATTCATTCCTGAATCCGAAAATGGAAAGTTTGCATTCATGAACAAAAATGAAAAAGTGTGTGTTATTTATTCTCTAACCTTGGGAATCTGGGACCATGTAGTGAAAGGGATCTGTCAAGATTTCTGGGGTTTTTTGTTAATAAAAAATTAAGGTTGCTATCTTTTGCGTATGAAATACTGTTTCAGGTGAACAATTTCTGTCTTTTTCTTTCTCCATTCAATGTGAATACTCTCATAGGAGCCACATTAGGGAATACTGTTTGAGAGAAAAATAAATCAAATTCTTCTAAGTTGAAAAAAATAAAGTTCCCAACAACCGCCAGATTTTTCTTTGTAAGGCAACATCAGTTGGTTTCTTGTAGACATGATCTTTTCCAGGTTTGAGGTGTATGTTTTTTAAAAATTGAACTCTTTTTTTTTTTTTTAATCAACCAGCCCCTTAAAATGATCTGCAAAGAGAGGGAAATTAGATTTTCGATTAAAACCTTATCCCATCTCGAAGGATTACTTTATATTGATTCTTAAATATGGCTACAATTGATGGACTCTAATTAAAAAATCCAAAAGGGAAAAGTCTGTCGTGGGCATATAAAAAGAAGGCTTTTCATATACAGGGAAAAAAGGCTTGTAAAAGGTTACAAATTAAAGATTAGGAGATTTACCAAAACTAGTTTAAAAGCTTTTTTCTTTTCTTCTTTTTTTCCTTTCTTACAAAACCATTCCTGGGTCTTTTTTTCCCCAGTTTTAAATGAAGTTTGCAAACAGGCAAGATATTGGACTGTAATGGTTGTTTTATATCAGCTCTGTAAGCTCAAGGCTGCTGCCTGCAGTAGAATTGATTTCAAGGAAACTTCAGGACCAGGAGATGAAAATTATGTAAACTGACAGCTACCACCCTTCATCAATTCATCCACATTCCCATCCACACCCTCCTAACACACACACACACACACACACACACACATACACATACACATACACAGACTTGCCTCACACTTCTCTCTGTCTCACATCCACACATGTCCTTCCTATCCCTCACCATAACCTTACTCTGCACACACCCTTGGTCCCCACACTCTCAGGGACAGAGGCACAGCTCCCGGCTCACACTCTGCTCATAAATGTCTCACAGCCCCACATCTCGCACTTGTCACACAATCTTAATCCGTTTCATTCCGGAACAACATGGTCCTCTTTTCCTCTTTTTCACATTTGGAGTTTGTCTCCCTACTCTTTTATTGAGACAGCCCAATCCTATCTTTGAAGTTATTTCTTTCTCCCTTACCTCTTTTTTGAGGCAACCACAGTGCAGGGAGTGAGAGACCCAAGCTTAATTTATAAGTGATTTGCTGCCTTATTTTTTCCCCTACATTCTGTCTGCATTTCCAATCTTAAATCCTTATTTAAAAAATTATGGTTAGTCTCATCAAAGTTTATAATAAAGACATATCTAAAAACCTAATGAAAAAATGACTTCTTTCTAGGTATTATGGTGCTTCTAAGGCAAAATGTAGTCCCTCACTGTCCACTGAATTGCTGAAAAGATTGGAAATTAATGTTCATATTTCTGAAGTCAGTGTTAAGGAAGTCTAACTGGCTCCTTTCCCTCAAGAGGCTATGTTCTCACGGAATATGGGTTTTGTTCTTCTTTTTTAATTAGCCTGGAAGAATCCTGGGATGTCTTCTCTCCCCTCCCCCTCCCCCACTCCCACCCCCACCAAAGTTAATAAACTTGGAGGAAAGTTTGGAATATTTTAAACTGGCCTGGCTTGTGCGGTGGAGAAAGTGAGCCTAGTTAGTGCCACGCATGAATCTTGATTTCAAAATATGAGTATCAGACATATTCTGGAAACTGCACACAAGCTCTGGCAAATAATTTGATTCCCTTCGTATTGGTTTTCTTAATTTAGCTTCTGAATGCTTATATCTCATATGCATAGCAAAATAATTGTGCAAGTGGCAATTAAAAACCATCCACTTGTTAATGAAAATTATCTAAAAACACAAAGCATGCTACCATAAGTCAGATTCATAGAAAAAAAATGTTGAAGACACAGGACACAGAAAAAAAAAGTTAAACACAGAAATACAATGAACAGATAGTAAATTGGAAGTTCAAGAACTTACTGAAAATCAAGAGTTAGACTTTTCATCCAAAGAGTCTTTTTCTCCCACCAAGCATCTAAGGTTTTCAGTAAAATAGCCCAACCCCCTTCCCCCAAAGCCAGTGGCTTTTGTCCTGACCTAGAATAGGGTTTGTGGGGACTGTACCTGAGCCGGACTGTCTGCAATTTCCAAATTGACAAGAAGAGACTGGAAGATAAAGAGCATGTTCTTACAGATGAAGAACAATTTTGCAACTTTTCCAGGCGACACCCAGGAGAAAGCTTGCCTGCTACCAACTGCTGCAGAGTCTGGGCAGAATTCCTCTAGAAAGAAAAAGAAAGTCTTTCCCCCCCCCTCCCTGTCTGCCTCTCTCTGTCTCTAGTTCTCTTTCTCCTCTGTGTCTCTCTCTCTCTCTCAGATCCAATCTTTTAAGAGCTTCAGCACATTGCTAAGCTAAAGGGAAATTCTCTTTGATAAAGCAGTGTTTCCAGCTTCTGGGTTTTAAAACCTAAATCTATATTCAAATCTGGCTGAAGGTGTGTTCTGGGATTTATGAAAGCCTCTTAAAGGGGTAAATTTACCAAACCGTGACAAAATCATCACAATCTTACTTTAGACATCTGAAGTGGATGAGAATTTTAAAGAGACCCTTGTTTATTTAACACTGTCCATTTCCAACTCGTAGTTTATTGGCCCGGTATTTCTGCGAAGTTATTAGACTAGAGTGCAAAGGAGAAGCGGGAGCTGTCTGCTGCCGGCCGCTGGAAGGGCAAAACCCTCTCACGCCCCACCACGCATAAATCTGCCCCTGTCAAATAGAACAGGGGGATTTTTAGGGAGATTCAGCTGCCCTCGCCATCTGGGAGGACATTGCAAACCTCTACATCGGGCTTGAAAGGTTTCCCTGGACACTGAACCCTACAGCAGATGGATCTCCCAGCCCAAAATGGTTTACTTGGTGGAGCTCACAAGAGCGTGTTCTGATATTTCTCCATCCCACCCTATGCTCACTGTCCCCGAGGCCTCCCTCCGGCCTTCCCCTCTGCCAGATCCACAACGTTCATTTTTCTTCTTCGGCTCTTTTATGCTTTAAGCATCATTGTGATCAAACTGGGGGAAACGTTGTCTTTTCTAGGGGTAGGAAGGAGACTCTGCTTCAGGCGATCGGGGTGGATTTGCCTTTCCTTCATCGAAAGCATCGTGACTCTGACCAAGGGCACCCAACCAGTGCCTCCGACAGCCAGCGCCAAGAGGGTCATAACGCCTGGGGCGTTGGTACCCCCTCCCCACCACCATCCCCATTAAAGGCTTCGGGGGCGGTCGCCAGGTATTTCAGTACAGTGGGGGTGGGGTGAGAAAAAAAGGTCCGTACTCACCCTCCCCCCCCCCGCCCGGGCCCCTAGAAAGTCTTGACTCCTGGGAACGTGACAGCCAGCGGGTCTCCGGACTGGAGCTGTTGTTGCAGAGGGCCGGGAAGGAGCTGGGCGGGCCCCGGGCCCCTCGGGGGCTCGAGGGGCCGCCAGGGCCCAAAGCTCTAGAGACACCTGTGACGGGGGCCGCGGCCGCGGAGTCCTCAGCCCCAGGCCGAGCAGGAGCCGGAGCCCAGCCCGGCTGCTGAGGGCTTGCTGCCTCGTGCGCACTCCCGTAATTCGTTAATTGCTGTAAATCCCAAGGACGGCCACATTTGATTACACATACAGTATAAGAACCGACAACAAAGCGACGAATTAATTACCAACTTCATTAACATAGGTCCCCAAATTAAAAGCAGCGAGCTGTTTCTTTGGGCTCACTAGCCGTGGTGGTGATGGTAGTTGGTGGTGGGTGGGTGGCGGGGGGTGGGGTATTTAGGAAGAGATTTTATTTTTCTTTTCCTGCACTGGGTGTTGTGAAGGAAGAGCTGTCTTCTGCTCCCATCCCCACCCCCCTTATTCACACACACTCAGCAGTTCCACTAGCCACCCCCCACCCCATACTCCGCCCAGTCTGTTTTTGCTTTTCTAGGGACTCGGATCCGTTTGAAACCTGTCCGGTCCCTGCTCTCTATGCCAGGCAAAAAAGTTGGGCTAGGGATCGCACTCTCCAGCTCGGGTCCCCAGGTCCCATCACTTCCCAGTCTCCCGGCTCTCAGCCCGGGGCTCGGGCGGCGCCAGCCCAGTTAGCTCCAGGCCTCGCAGTGTCGGGCGTTTGGTGGCGTTTGTTCTAACACAGAAGCTGTTTCCAACGGGAGCCTCCCTCGCTCGCTCCCTTTCCCAATATCTTGTCGACCTCACACTCGCATCCTCGAGGCCCGATGTGGCCCCAGCTACTTCCCCTAAATGGGCCCTGGGATTAGATTCCGGGGTTCATGTTCCCTGCAGTCTGTCGTGGGCTTCTCAATTCCAAAAAAACCCCAGGCGCCTACCAGAAGCCCGGGTCTCTCACTCGGGGATCATTTATTTTATATGTGTAAGGATATTTATAAGGGCTTAGGGAATAGAGAAGACACTGAGTTTTAGAAAATAGTTTGTTCTTGGACTTGTGTATCTTTCTGTCTCTGTTTTCTGTACATGCTCACATCGCACTCCCAGACCTCCCTCCTTTACCCTTTCTGGCAGTCAGCGTGTTCTGGCCCTGTTTGAGACGGTATAGTCGTGTTTTTGAGTTTCAGTCTGACTTGCTTTCTGCCTGTCATCCACACACTTATTGCTGGGGTTGAATGTGATAACCCAGTCACTCCCTATCCCTCGCCCTTCTCCAGCATTTACTTAAATATTTTTATCTTCCATCTTCCATTGCATGGGTTTCCTTTCTTCCCTTCCCTAAAAACAAAAAACAAAAAGAATGAGGGGAAAGGAAATTACGGAGTAAAAGAAGCAGGGGAAAAGAGGGTAAGAGAAGAACTCCCTGTCCATCACTTTAATTATACAATTAGTTCACATGCTCCGGCCCATAATGTGTATTTTAAGCAAAGCTCAGTGTCTTTAAAGAACATTCTGGTAATGTCGGAGGCCTGGATTTGTTGCCTGCTCGTCCCCCCGTGCAGCAGCGGCCTGTTTTCCTCCCCCTGTTGTGTGTTTTTATTATTTTCCCTCTGGCTTAGATGTGTCAATCATTCTCTCCCTGCCATTGGTTGGAGAGTTTGCGTCAAAAAGTTGCCAGAGAGGCGCTTTCTCAGCAAATCTCCCTGAGAGCGGGACCGACCTCAGCTCCAACTCAGCCTCTACTGTGATTAAAAATAAAAATTGCTAGAGCAGCCCTCACTCACCACATCTACTTTGTATGTATTGCAGAGGGGCCCACGCGTGTTTAGAACTCTAGCCTCCTGCCTCATTTTCTGTTCTTTAAAAAAAATTTTTTTTTTTTTGGTTGTGTTTGACTTTTCATGGAAGGGTGAAGACTGCAAGGTTTCTAACTCAATACTCTTGATTTCTTTTAGGATAGCTGGCTATTTGGAATTTAAAGGATATTTGACTTTTTCTAACCTCCCATGAGGCTGTAAGGTAAGTGTCCGTCTGTCTTGTCTATATCCATACGTACGTGTCCCCGAGTCTGTCGGCCATCACCCAGTACCTCCAATAGACCGACCGATGCCCCTCTGCGAACGTGGAGTTCTGTAGGCGGATGTATTTTTTTCTCTTACAAATTTTGAGGTGTAATAACGATCGTTGCAAAAAGAAAAACGTGATCTAGAGATGAGAACGGTAGTGAGAGAGAGGCAGAGAGCGTGCTCCTGGGGGTCGTCGCTTCTGCAAAACGTCGTCGCAACGCTGCGAGTGTAATCTGGGATGTTTTGGAAGGTTGTGTTTGTGGTTTTGTTTTTGTCAACGCCGTTCTAGGCTTCTCCCCGCGATCTTTGCGTTTTGGCCCCCAGATCGGGTTGGGGTCGTCTGGATGGATCCCAGGGACCTTTTCAGAGTCCGAGACAAAAAGATGCAAATGTAACTAGATGGATGGATTGAAACAACAATAATAAAAAGCCAGGCGCCTTCTTGGGCCCGCGCGCCGGAAGCCCGGTTCGCTTGCCGGTCGGCCTGGGCCGGGGGCCGCCGCTCGAGCCCCTGTCTGCCCCTGATGAATGTGAGCGGAAACCGGAGCGGATAACCGAGGAGGCTGGGAGCGCTGGCTTCTCGTTGCTCCGGCGCTCACTGCTTGCTCTCTTTGGCCTCCTCTCCCTCAGCCTAGCACAGCTCGGTTCTCTGTTTCTCCCAAACGCTTCCAGATCTCCTTTTTGTGTTTAAATACCCACCACACCCCAAAATGCAAACCACCCTGGGTTGTAATTACGCAGCCTCCCAACCCCAGGTTGTCGGGGTCCCCGACCCTGGTCACGAGGCCGAGCGAACGTGAAGAGTGGTTTTTCAACTTGACTGTGCCGTGTACGGTTCGCGGCCAGCCCCACGTAGCCCTCTGCGCGCACCTGGAGCTGGCAGAAGTGGCAGCGAGTGGCCCCTGCTCTGCCCGAGGCCGCGGCCAGGCCAGGGACCGGAATCCTCCCGCTGGGACCGCGGCCCCTCAGCTATTCTCTGGCGGGGAGCCACAGGGCTCGCCCGCGCGCTCGCGCACCCCCTTCCCAGGCTCGGGGACAATAAGGTGTTGTGGGTCGGGGCCAGGCGGGGGCCGAGGGGTTCGCCGAGGCCCAACCTGTGCCCTGGGTCGGCCCAGTGAGAACCACCCGAAGGTCCCTGCCAGCTCCAGGCGCGGGCGACGGGTCGCGCTGCAAACTCCTAAGAAGTCTTCGCGTTGCTGCGTTCAAGTGACTCTTGAAATCGATGCCCGATTTCGGGACACATTTTTGGAAACCCAAGTCCTCTGTCAGGATTCCATCGTGTTGGCTTTTGCCTCCTACACAGACGAAATGGTGCGCGGGGAGCGAAGGCCGAGCGGCGCTGACCCTGCGGTGGTGGATTGCTTGGGGAGGAGATGGTGAAGTGGCTCCTAGAAATTATCCGCCCCCGTCCCCCCATTCTAGAGCTTCGGCGGTCAGGATTTCTCCTGCTCAGCTTGGGACTTTTTCCAGGCACAAAAGTTATTAGCAACAGAGAGGGGAGTAGGAGAGGAAACTCCTCCCCCCAGAGTAAGGTAGACACCCAGACCTCAGCGCTAACACCAGGGCTTTCTCCCAACGATAATTAATAGTCAAGGCCAACCCTTTTGGCACGTTTCTTCCTCCCTCCCTCGCGGGTGGCAGAGTTATTTGATTCCCCGAGACCAGAAACTTTCACTCGAGTTCGCCGGAGAGAGGCCAGGGCCGGCCGTTTTCCGCGGTGCCCTCCCGTCTCCTTTTTCTTTCTTTCCTCCTCTTCGTCGTCCTCCCAGCCGCAGGCCAGTCGCCAGTCCGCGTAGTTTTGTTTCCTTTCCATCATGCAGAAAATTAATCAGCCCGGACGAGAAGCAGAGCGGAGCATGGCGGCCTGTAATTAAGGGACGTGTGCCCCTCGGATTATCTCGTTAGTTTATCAAGAAAACATTTATTATAATTAATTCTCGGACGAGGTAATTATTGTTGAGCGAGGACACAGCAACTGGTAGATGCGCTTCTTGGAAGAAAAAAAACAAGGCGGGGGGGAGGGGGAAGCGACAGATTGCACGAATTGACCGTTAGATATAAGGCTGCGCGGGCGACGCGGGCAGTGGAGCGGGACCTCGGGCGCCAGGCCTGCGGGGCTGCCGGGCTGCCGGGCAGGGACGCGGGACCCAGGCACTCGCGCCTGGAGGTGCGGTCGCCGATCGGCTGCCGGGACTCGCCGCGCGACCGCGGCCAGCTTCTAGGTATGAGTTCTCCAGAGGTCACCTCGTGAGCAGTCATAGTGAGGCGTGGATTTTTGAAAAGTCATTTCTTTTCCCCCTTCTGGACCCCGCTGCGAGATTGGAAAAGGGCTTTGAAAGTTAGATTGAAGGGCCCATGCCTTCTATGCAGAGTGCATACTAGGCCAGTTGTGGACAGAATCTCTTAGTTTTGGTTTTGGTTTTCCTCTTTTCCTTTTAAAGGTGGATCCAGAAATAAAATGAAAATAGTCTATTCCGAGAATTTTAGCCATTGTGCAATGGTAAGAGCAAAGGAGCCCCTGGAAGGATCTCGGCCCTGGTGCTTTCTGCGTGTTACTGCTTTTTATGTTAGAATGTGCTACTTTATTGTGTGATGTGTCAGGCATTTCTAATTTGGTGAGAGCTCGACATGTAAGAACATTTCCATATTTCTCAAGGGTACACCTGACATGATTTTACGATTCTCTATAGTACTGTAGTTCAGAACTTTGCAAGGTAGTACGATTAAACAAAAAATCTCCAATATCCGGTATAGACGCTGTTTAAACACATATACAACTGTATTTTAAAGCAGTCGTATATGTGTTTAAACAGCCTCTAAGCTGAAGGTTTTTGTTTATTTTCCCAGCCTCCAAAGAACAGCATTTTGAAAAGAAAAGACAATGCAAAAACATGAAGTCTGTATTGTAGGAGTAACTAAATTAGTTTTACTGAGGATAATACAAACTCCTTCAAGAAAGACATTTATAAAATTACATTAAATTAGATCTTGGGGTAGAAAAGTGTGACTTTTGTGCTCTGAATTTAAATCAGAAAGAAGTTACAGTTACTGAGTTTCATTTATGGACTTTTGTGTCTTGCTGTCTTAAGCAACGTAAATATGAAAACGCGGAGTCCTTTAAACTCAGTAAGACCTTTATCTTGTATCCGCCATTTTGAAGCAATCTGTCATGGTATCAAAGTTTCAAAGTAGAGATCCTTGCATATAAGTGCCACATTTTAGGAAAATAAAGGCCAGACTTGCAAACTGCCAGTCCATATTAACATCTACTTTGAATCTCTTTGCTGGGGTGCGTGGGTGGGGGGGGGGTGTAACACAAGCTGAAGAAAGTAAATAACTTTTCCTTTTTCCTTTCTTTTCCCCTGGAGCTCTTTTCTTATAGGATTGTAGGAAATTTGAAAGGTAGGGAGAAATTCTAGTAGTTTCACAACTTTGGGTGTTTGTGTATCCACTTTCTTCAAAACTAAAATGTGCAAAAGGCAGTTAGAGTTAACAGGAAGCTCTGCTGCAGCTGCGGAAGACCCAAATGTCTGAAAATTTGCCTCCCACAGGATCTGCAGCCTCCACACATCAAAATCAACATGGAAGCAGCTTGCACTACAAATGTGGGGTCCAGTCATTATCTGATTGGTGGGATTCTAACTTTACTTCACAATTTCTGGCAAGCCCTGTGCCAATCTTGAAGACTTTTTTGCAATATGTTTAAATATTTGATGGGTGTCTATTAAAAGTTAAATACTTGTTTGTTTAGCTTTCATTCCTTAGACACATATAATCAAGGTTCTCCAAAACCCTAATAAATCTGTTACTTACCTCGAAATCTAATTACCCAGACTACTAATTAGGTGAAAATGATTACCGGAAATGACTTCAAATGCGGAATAATAGTGGTTGAGCGGTTTTTCCAAGTTTGTCGTTTAGTAAGTTGGTATTTTAGATGTTAAACGCACTGACATTTTAGGTTCGCAGCAGTTGAAAGTGGTAAAAAGCTAAGGTAATTAAAATCTCTGCCATGGAAAGGCAACAGTCTGGGGAGAGGTAGATTTCTTGAATTGTTTCTTTGTTTCTCACCAATGGGCTTTGTTATCAGCATTATTTATTTAGCCAAAGAGTTCTTTGTCTCTGCAAATGGCCCCAATCAAGTTTTGTTTGAGACAATTAGCTAGTGCCAGCCAATGAGTCCTATGCAAATGTAGGGATAGGAATGCAATGTGTGCATTTGAAGGCGTGGGGTTTTGTTCTTGGGGAAGGCAGATTGTAATTGCTTTCTTCGGGTACTTTTTTTTTTAACTTTAGGGTGGGGGTGGGGAAGACAGGTTTATCTGGTCTCCCTCCATCCCCTCTAGTTCCAGAGCAGCTGGGGTGGGGTGGGGATGGGGTGGGGGGAGTGTCTGCAAGTCCTTTAAAAGCCTCTGCCTCGCCTAGCCCGAGCTCTTTTTAAGTTAGTGGTGAAACGTGGAAGAACTGCTGCCTCCGAAGCAGTAAACCAGCCCCTCTGTTTGTTTGTTTGCTTTGCCCTTAGTTCCACTGCTCCAAACCCACCCACCAAGGACTCTGAACCTGTCCACCCCGGGCGCATCAAGATCTTCCAGCTGGGTACCCCCGATTTGGGCCGACTTTGCACCTCCAAACAACCTTAGCATGATGTCTTATCTTAAGCAACCGCCTTACGCAGTCAATGGGCTGAGTCTGACCACTTCGGGTATGGACTTGCTGCACCCCTCCGTGGGCTACCCGGGTAAGTGAGTCCTGCTGCACTCCCGCAACCCCCTTCCCCACGCCCATCCTCCGGGGATGCAACACCCTGTTCCCATGGAACACAGGGGTTGGCAGTCACACTGTCCCCACCCAGCTTCAGGGTAGGTCTCCACTAGGTTTGCCTTCTGAGGGGGGCATTTACTCACCAAGCAGAGAACAGGGGTTGGGAGAAGTGAGTAGGTGGGTCTGCAACAGTTACAATCACATCACTTTATTCTTAATTCAAGTAAATAAGGATCGGCATCAGAGTGGGATGAGGAAGGTTACTGTCCTTGTCATTTGGGCAAAAGACCCCTGCCCATATCTCAATGCCCAGTTCCTCAGAAGTGTCCTCTTGGAGAAGCCGAGTTTTCTCTCCGTAAGTCCTTAGCACCCTCGGGCTTTGCAGTTGTTCCCTCCATGCCCGGGCCTTCCCCTATGACCTCCAGAGCCTGCTTTAATCCCAAGAGGCGTGACTTCCTCCAAATGAGGGTGCTTTCCTTTCCGATCAGATCTGTTTAAAATCCTCCCAGAAGGAGAAGTATGAACTATGTCCCCATTTTAAAGATGGAGGAACAAAGGCCCGAGGTGTGCTAAAAACCATGGGAACAGGATCCAGATTTCCCCCATCAATTCGAGCTGCCAGTCTGTCCTCGCAGATCCTTTGACTTCATGGAATAGCCTTTTTGTGTTGTGATTTGGGGGTTGATCTTGGAGAAGTTTTGTTTGTGTGTGTGTTTTAAAAAATGTTTCATTTGTTAACTTTCCAAGTGATGCTCTGATTGGAGCAATCCCAACACCAAGACGAGTGGGGAAAGAAGCAGTGTGTGTCCTGGGTCCCCGGGGAGCAAGGCTGGGGAGACGGTGGGGAGAGCATTGGTAGGCTCCCAGTTGAAGGGCTGTGAGGAACGGGGGACTGCTGCGGGGTGGAGGGCAGGGGCGTCGGAGAACCCGCGGAAACGCCTATGACTGAGAAACTGCTCCCCCACCCTAAAGGGCCCTGGGCTTCTTGTCCCGCAGCCACCCCCCGGAAACAGCGCCGGGAGAGGACGACGTTCACTCGGGCGCAGCTAGATGTGCTGGAAGCACTGTTTGCCAAGACCCGGTACCCAGACATCTTCATGCGAGAGGAGGTGGCACTGAAAATCAACTTGCCCGAGTCCAGGGTGCAGGTAGGGCAGATGCAGGCAGAACCATTCTTCCTGATCATGCCACCTTTCCCCAGAGTATGGGGCTGTGGAGAGCCCCAGGTCTTTGAGAGGACTGAAGGAAGGCTTGAAATTCTCCTTCACTCACTAAGGGGCCAGGAAACTATTCTCCTCCCTGTCCTTTTTTGCCTGCCCATCACCACTTAATCCTATAAGCAAGGGTCTTCAAGGCCTGGGTTGCTGGTGGACAGAGACCCATCCTTGAGCAGATTTCAAGAGTAGTCACGTGGTGTTGTAACCCTTCCCTTCCTCTGTATAGAAATCCTCTCCTATTCTCATGGACTTGTACATGTGAAAGCAGCTCAGCTCCTGGACAGTCCAAATATTTTTACAGATGAAAAAATAGAGTAAATGACTTGCTCAAGGTCATAACTAAGTTTGGTGGCAGAATCAGGATATAGATGCAGCTGGTGCTTTTACCAAATAAATCAACACAAAAAGAATGTATTTTCCTTGACTTCTTAGGGATTGAACAGAATTTTCTAGCTCTGAGCCATTTAACAGATAAAATATCTACATAATGTCTCTAGTGACACCCCTCTTGTTTTAGTTTCCCTAAACTTGACCTTAAACTGAAGAGGGAAGGTCAACTCCAGCTTGCCTTGTGAGTGAGGCCTATACAGAGTTCTCTGCAAAGTGTTTAGCACATAAACCACATACATACCTGGGCCTCTCCTTGAAGTAGAATATGTTTATGAAAGCAACAGACATCAGTGTCAGTTGCAAATTGGGAAAGGGGCCTTTTCAAAGTAGGTTAGAGGAAGTTTTAGCACTTGCAAGGCTTGAACCAAAGTCCTCACTAGGAGAAAACAAATGGCTCCAAATGGTTGGTGGTCTTGAGCTTGGCCTTGGTGGCATCACTTTTACCACAGTTACAGCACCCATACAGAGAGCTCCTTGAAAAGTTCAGCTAAGGATTTGTCCTCCAGAAAATGCCAGTAGTTTCTCTTCTAAGCCCCCTCGTACACCAATCATAGCTCCTTCATTGCAGAACATGAACAGGGCTGGTAAAGAGAATTGTCAAGATTGCAGCAGGGGGTGGAAGTGGTAAGTCAGTAAACACAGCACAGGAGACTGAGTCTATGTGCTGAGTGGCAATACTCTAAAGACACAGACTCGAGTCTCAGAGACTAGCAGGTCTGTGCTCCCAGCTCAAAGCAGAGTGCATGTAAGTCACTCCTTTTACCACAAAGAAGCTTTTAGCAAATAGTGGCTTTCAGACCTCTTTCTTCAACAAGATCGTTTCTTCCCCTTGAGCTTTGTTTTGTGAGCCTTTCTTTTTAAGAGAGACAGAAGGGTGATGGAACCAACCAACCTCCATATTAGCAGCTGCCTCCTGGAAGATGAACTGTAAATGAATTTAGGCTGTTCCTGTTAGCATGTAACAACAGAATTGCTTTCTCTCACTTCTCATGTATTTCCCTCCAAAAGACATAGATACATTCTATTCCTCTGTGAGAGTGTTCCAAAATATAGCTGGGTCTATGTGTATGTGTGTGTTAGAGGCAAAATAAGATAGGAAAGTGATGTGGAGAGTTTTTAGCTATATGATTTGGGGGATTATCTTAAATGTTATTCTGGGCAAGAAATAAGGCAGCGTCAGGTGTTTTGACAGAGCCTCCCCAACTTTCTTACAAGTCCAGGAGTTTATATGAGAGTGCCACATAATATAGGTCTTCAGTGGCAGGGGAAATTTTGTGTTTAGCTGATCTGCCAATGTAGGATAGATTTATAATATGGGAGCCATTGTTGTCCTTAAGGAGTTATCAAAACTGTGTTAAAGAAGTTTCTTTCCCTTCCAAGGTATGGTTTAAGAATCGAAGAGCTAAGTGCCGCCAACAACAGCAACAACAGCAGAATGGAGGTCAAAACAAAGTGAGACCTGCCAAAAAGAAGACATCTCCAGCTCGGGAAGTGAGTTCAGAGAGTGGAACAAGTGGCCAATTCACTCCCCCCTCTAGCACCTCAGTCCCGACCATTGCCAGCAGCAGTGCTCCTGTGTCTATCTGGAGCCCAGCTTCCATCTCCCCACTGTCAGATCCCTTGTCCACCTCCTCTTCCTGCATGCAGAGGTCCTATCCCATGACCTATACTCAGGCTTCAGGTTATAGTCAAGGATATGCTGGCTCAACTTCCTACTTTGGGGGCATGGACTGTGGATCTTATTTGACCCCTATGCATCACCAGCTTCCCGGACCAGGGGCCACACTCAGTCCCATGGGTACCAATGCAGTCACCAGCCATCTCAATCAGTCCCCAGCTTCTCTTTCCACCCAGGGATATGGAGCTTCAAGCTTGGGTTTTAACTCAACCACTGATTGCTTGGATTATAAGGACCAAACTGCCTCCTGGAAGCTTAACTTCAATGCTGACTGCTTGGATTATAAAGATCAGACATCCTCGTGGAAATTCCAGGTTTTGTGAAGACCTGTAGAACCTCTTTTGTGGGTGATTTTAAATATACTGGGCTGGACATTCCAGTTTTAGCCAGGTATTGGTTAAAAGAGTTAGATGGGATGATGCTCAGACTCATCTGATCAAAGTTCCGAGAGGCATAGAAGGAAAAACGAAGGGACTTAGAGGGGCCTACCAACCAGCAACCTGAAATGGACAAACCAATCTACTTAAGATCCTGTCATAGTTTTAGATCATTGGTTTTCCTGATTTGAATGATCAAAAGCATTCTAGCCACGTGCAACCAAACACCACCAAAAATAAAATCAAACAAAACTAAGTTGTGAAGGAAGGGAGGGAAGGTCATAGCCTTCTTAAGCAGAGGTGTTCCAATGTTTTAGCCAATCCTTGGTTGAATCTTAGGAATGAACAGTGTCTCAAGCTCATTCACGTTTCATGACCAACTGGTAGTTGGCACTGAAAAAACTTTTCAGGGCTGTGTGAATTGTGCGACTGATTGTCCTAGATGCACTACTTTATTTAAAAAATAATGTTCATAAGGAGTCAATATGTAGTTTAAGAGACAATCAGTGTGTGTCTTATAAATGGTACATCTGTGGTTTTTAATCTGTGCTAGACTTCAAAACTGTGATCTCCTGTTATTGTATGCAACCTTGAACTCCACCTCTGCAGGGGTTCTTCTGTGATTAAATAGGTTATAATTATAAGCAAAATTCAGAGCAACTGAGTACTGATCTAAAAAGATTACCTTTGGCTGGAGGTGAGCTGCACTGAAACTTTACGACAAAATGTCTCTGGACAAGGAGAGTGAGAGAAGAGAAGCAAAAGGACACGAATTCATCTGTAATTTACTGTTGGTAAGCCTAGCAGTAAAGAGACATTGGTCAATTGCTCTGACCCTGATGAATTATTAAACTGAGATCATTGTCGTTTATGCTTGCAGATGTTAACTGGAAAAGTTATATATGCATAAACCTTTTCTTCCTGGATTTGGCAGATATGTATAATTATATTAAAATGGTTCTAGCACAACATTGGGTCCAGTTTAATTTTACACCACTATTTACAAATGAGAAGCCTACATTCAGTCTTTCCTTCCCAAAACACATTTTTCTTAGGACAGAGAGGAAATTAGCAAACTTATTTTTACTTTTTCTTTTTTTGCTAATCTATGCATAAAGTAGATATGAACGACAGTGGTATGTAGACTTTTTGTGACTTTCATCAGGATTGCTCTGAAATTGAGTTTGGAGAGCCTGACAATAGGATCTTGTTTTCCTTGCTTCTCCCTTCCTGCCTCAAACCTGAACAATTTTAGGCACTTTATTAGTATGTTTAAAATATATCAAGTTTTAAGAGGGAGGAGGAGAATTGGAGTATCTCTGAAAACATCAGAATGACAAGAATTTCTTGTTTCTAGTCTCTTATTTGGTTAAGGGGATTTTTTTTTTTTTTAACTTCCAAATACTGAGGTAAACGTGAGAGGGAGTGTAATCAGAATCTGAAAGCAATTCAGGCAGAAATGATTTCTGAACAAAAGAGTTTCAGAAAAGTTTTAAAACCTATAATTTCAGTAGCTGAACATAAGGCACCCTGGTCAGTTTTTTGTGTGTGTGTTTAAGAAAGTGCCGAGGGGGGGAAAAATGGGTCCCTTTTCAGTTGTACCTGCATTTTGTAAACCAGTCACCAGAAAAGACAAATGGGCCAATGATCATGGTGCTCCTCAGGTAAAAGCAATATTTAATTTCATTTTAAGCTGCTTAAGCTCTTACAGCTGACCAAAATTAAGTGACTCTTGATTGTAACATTTTAAATGAAGGTTAGCAGTTGCAACCATTTTGTTTTCTGGCTATTTCATTTTTCCGGTCCCTGGCTGCGCATGCTCTCTTCAACTCTATGTAATCTTTCCTAATAAGTAAATTGGTTCACTGGTAAAGGAAATGCAATAGTTTGCAACCAACATTTGAGGCCAAATTTGATGGCAAGAGTTTTCAGTACCTATTGATGACCTTCAACATACTGTAGTTTACATGAAGCTAAATTGGGGCCTGAGGTTTACCCAGATTCAGGGTCTTAATCTCCCAGCTTTTCTTCTGCAACAGTAAAGCAGTACCAAAATAACCATTTTCTACTATTGCCTTCAGCTTTTCAGCATGTCCCGCAAGAGGGAGGGAAAGATTACCCTTTCTTTAAAAACAATAAGGACGATAAACATTGGGCTACTCAGCAAATAACGCAATTGGCAGTTTCTCTCCTGAAACTTTAAAAAAAAAAAAAGGTCAGAAAGAAGAGGCCCTGAGCACCCTCTGAAACTAATTTTTCCATCACCTCTGCACAACTTCTCTTAACTAAGACCACGCAGTTAAATCCCTTTGAATCAAAGGCGAAGTAGAAATGAATTCCCCTGACCGAAGGCAACGGAGGGAGGGAAGGAGGCGGGGAGCTAGCACTGGCTTAAAGACATCCAGAGAGTTCCGATCTCCACTCCTAGTCAAGACCGGTTTTAATGAAGTTAATAAGTCCAATAATGGTGATACTTTGTACTGAAATGACGCCGTCCTCCAAAGGGGTCAGGGAGCTACTTCAGCTGCGTATCGGCAATTAACAAGAAGTGAGCCGGCAATATAAGCTTCGTTTTGGAGGGCAGGTCCTGATGAGGGTGGGGGTAGTTTGCTTTACAAAGATCTGTTGCCCCAAACCTTTATCTTTCCCACAGAGATTCTTGGCCCTTTGTATTTCACCTTGGGAGTGTTTCTTTCCTTCCTAGATAAGAAGAGAAATTCAATCAACTCAATTAAGTTCCGGCTTTCGAAACCTCCAGGTTTTAGATAATGGTGGGTTTCCTCAACCTCTCTCCCACACGGTGCCGCTAATCTCACCTTTCCTGTGGGTGTCCCCCCAGGCCCGTACTGCCGCCGCCACAGGCGCAAGACGCTGGGAGGCTGGGGCGGGACTGCCAGAAGGAACGTGGTGCCGGGCGGCCCGCGCTCTCCGCCGCGCCCTCGGCGCTCTGGCTAAAGATCGGGCTTTCTAACTCCCTAGGGCCCAGTCGGAGTTACGCGGGAACAGCACTCACGTCTCTGCCCGGAGGGTCCCCAGCCGGGGCAGACGTCGGACTCCCCAGGCTGGCGCTGCCCAACAGGCCCCACTCACAGCCTGGCGAGCCAGGCAGGAGCGAGACTGAGGTTCTTGCCTCGTCGGGTGTCCCCCTTTCTCTCTGGGATGGCTCCGTCCCTGGCCCCCACCTAGGACCTCTCTTGAGCCTCAGCCCGCCCCCCTGGGCCTAGTCCTCAAGCCTCGGGGACGCCGGGCCCAGGGCGCTGTGGGCCGCGGCAAGGCCGAGGCCGGGTGGCGAGGCCTGTGGGCCCGCGGGAGTGGGCCGCCAGCCAGAGCCGAGCGAGGGCCCCGCCCGAGCCCTGCAGTAAGGCCTCCAGGTCGGCCGCGGGCCAGGGTGCCGGTCGCTGGGAAACCTCGCAGCCTGGCGTAGTGCAGGGGTCGGGTCGGCCTCGGGAATTGGCGGGTGGGGTGGCCTGGCCCGGAGGCGAGCGCCCTGCGCCCAAAGGAGCTAAAACCGAGACCGACAGACGGGACGGCGAGCTGGGTCCACCGGCCGGGGAGAAGGGGCCGGGACGGCGAAAGCAAGCCCGGCGGGGCTCGCGGCCGCTAGTTTCCCAGGTTTCCTGGTAGGATAAGCCGCGGACGGCTTGGGAGGGGGCCGCTTCTCCTGGCCGCGAAGGGCGAGGCCGCCACAGCGGGGGCTCCCGCCGCGGCTGTGGCCTCCCGCCTCCCGAGCAGACGGTGCCCAGCTGGGCCTGCCTCGGGCCCCCGGGAACTTCCCAGGAAATCCAGCTCCTCGGCCCCTGGATTTGGGGGAGTCTGGCCGTCTGTTGGGGTCTCCCCCGGCACTAAACTGAGGCTTTTGGGGGGAAGCACGAGCAATTCCCAGTTTCCCTTGGCTCATCCCCTTACTCCCAGTCCTCTAGATCTCTTTTTTTAAACTGAGTGCCTTCTCTTTCTTTTCGGACGTGTCGCAGTACTCAGCGGCGCTGAAGGCCAGAGGCCAGCTCTGGAATGGGGAAGCGGTCTCTTCGGCGTCCCGGGCAGTGCAAACTTGCCAGGCAGCCCATTCCGGTTACCTGCAGGGCAGGGGCCGCAGTCAAGTCCCGGCGTCCACTTAACCGGAAGCGGCCAGCCCTGGCGCGCACACCACATGTTCGAACCCGCATCTCACACCCAGGGAGAACCTCGCTGTTGTTACCCAAACAAAGCTGTAACCCAAAACCAGGCGTGCCAGTGCTAGGTGATGGTTTATTGCATACAGAAACGTGTTTTTAATCATGCAAAAGAGGAACACAAAAGAGTTGGGCAGGAGACCAGCGCATCCCACGCAAATGGAAGCAGATGCGGTGGAAAACAACCAGAATGGGAAGATGCAGGATCAGAGTCAGCCATGACTTCCGCCTGGGTTTTTGCCTTCCTTCGAGACTTTTAAGATGAACAGCAATCTCTCTCCTTTTCGTGCCACGAAAGGATCCAATCCTCCATCAGGCATCTGCATGCCCAGATTTGTGACCAGGTGCCCTGAGCACCTCTGATTTTCTCTTCTAAACCGCCCGAGCCTGTCAGCGCAGGGTGCTCTGATAAAACCTGATTCCCCAGTCGCCCCACTTCCGCCCTTGGGTTGGTGTGACAGAAAAGACCGGGAGCCCCTGGGACTTTCCCCTGGAATGGGGAGAGCGAAACCCCAAACAAAACCCATCCCCATGTTTTTTGGTATTAGGCTCTGAAACTGCACAGATTATAGGATTTGTCTCGGACAGAATTAACATTACATGTAAAACCGTAGTGCTCCGGTGTATCGAGACACGTTGTGTAGGATTGCTTGGAGCATCTCTTTCAAACTGCCTGTTAATAGCAACATGAGACCTTCAATAATAATGTGTTGGGGGGGGTGTTTTTTACCCGATGGAAACAAAATCTAGGCACTATTTGGAAAGGGTAGTTTTTGTGATGGCAGCAGTTGGAAGGAAAAGGAACCAAATGGGAAACTAGAGGAAGTTTCTGTATACTGAAGTGGCTGTAAAGGAGGGAGCAGACGTGCGTTTGAAAGGCCTTGTACTATGCAGCAGTCCTCACAACCAAGGGAGGCCCCCCAATGCTAAAGAGAAACAGCCAGACTTCCTCTCTTGCAAGCAGTGTGTTTTATGTTTAAAAACCAACCTGCTGTCAACTGCAAACAAACAGTAAGCAAATTCAAATAAAGGATCCCTACCAAGTCCAACCCATTTGGTCAAAGATAACTGCAGGTGCCAGGGAAGCCAGGCTATCACTAGGGGGAGGGTCGCTTCAAATTTTGTTTTTCTCCTAGAGGGAAAGTCAAACAGCATGAGGTCTATGACTCACTTTTATTCCTTAATCTCCCCACCCCTTTTCTTTTAATTCTTAGTGGAAACACGATATTTTGAAAGAAAAAACAACAGCAACAACAAAGAAAACAAAAAGAATCCCACTGAAAATATAATGGTAAGTGGGCAAAGTTTGGATTGACTTCTGTTTCAGCACCACAAGGAAAAAAGGTATTCAAGAATCAGAATCCTCTGCTACCTGCTACCCCTACTGCTCCTGCCTTAGTCTGCCTACTGCAGGTGTGCAAAGGGGGCCTTTTGATTAATAATTTCTTAGTCTACTTGACATCACTAGGTGACATTTCCAGCTGAGGGCTTCTTTAAAAATAAGATGCCAGTTTCTGGTAGCTATACAATTGTCTACTGCTTTTTTTCTCCCCCTGGACTCCCCATTAAAGGACCTGCAAATGCTGCCTTTAGGAGCCACAGGCCTGCTCCCCCTCTATCTCAGGTTCCCCAGGTAAAAGCTGGAAAGTACCCTTTAGAGACAGGTCCTTAGTGGAGTGAGGGCTCTCTCCCTTAGGTCTTGCCCCCAATCTCCCAAATGAAATCTCTTGAGGCCTTAGGCTGAACGGAAACCAGAAAATCACTCATCACAGCCTTGAGTTGTTAAAATCTGTTCCTAGAACCAATAGTCACATTTTAGGATCATGGACCATTAATAAAAATCTCCTTAACATTCAAATGGCTCTAAAATGCGTTGATAGAGGATTACTAGGGCCTAATGGACGTCGCGTGTGATAACATGGTCTCTGAGTAGCAGAGGTTCTGGAGTGGGTGTCTGACCACATCTACCTGATTATCAGCTTACAGCCAACCCACTTTTTAGCTGCGATACTCTTAAGAGGGTTTTGCCCGGCAGAGCGAGAAACTTCTGTGTTCTTCATTTAATCGATGTAACAATCGCATAGTGTTCCTCAAAGTAGACAGAAAAACCTGCCTGTAGGCGTGGGGTGACCTCCGGACATAAGGAGGGCGGATCGCTGGCTAATGCCCCTCTTCTCCCTGGCCTTAGTGGAGCGATGCCTGAATGGCAGTGGCTCCGGCAGATTGAGACCGTCGCCCGGGACACCCGGATTGTCCTAAGGCTGGGGCCTCCTTCGCTGGGTCAGCGCGCCTCCCTGCCTCGGGCACCCTCGGAGTGCAATCCCTGAAGTGTCTGCTCAGCTTCCCTCTTTAGGATCGGACACGTCCGAGAGAGCTCGCTGGTCTCTCCTGCCCGCGGTGGGGAAGACTTTGGGCTCCGGTGCGCGCAATCGACAACGCTAAGGACCCGCTGGCAGTGGCCGGGGCACCAGGGACAGAGCTAGTCCGGGGTTTCTCCGGAAAATTTGGCAGAGACAGTGCTCCCATTCTCCACCCCCACGTCTAAGCCAATGTCCCTGAAAGCTAGGCCTTCTCTGGCTGTAAAGTACACACCTGCGTCATCCCGGGGGCCTGCCCTCCCTGTGCCCGGTGCCCCTGGCAAAAGTCATTTGGAGAGTCCAGAGAGACTACCGGGGGAGGCAGTGAGTTACTCAGGAAGCTCAGAGGCAGCTTTCTGGCCAGCTGCGGGGGACATACGGCTCACGAACCCCCAACCTGCGCCTCTGACGGCCACCGGCCCCCGGAAGCTGGCCTGAAACCCGCGGCGCCGAGAGCCCTGCTCGCGGCCGCACGTGGCGGGGCTGCCGGGTCCCCTCCAGAGCGGCGGCTGGTGGTTAGCGCTGGCCCGGAGGATGCGAAGACTCGAGCCCCCGGACACCGCGCCGCCGCGCTCGGAGGCGGAGGTGGCTTGGGGAGTACCAGGGCAGCCCTCTTCCCACTCCTTTGTAGTCTTTGCGGGGGTCAGAGTGTGGTGAGTGGGTGTAACGACACTGGGAGACGACGTGGGCGCTCTTCGCGCCGCGCTCCTGGATCGCGGCCCCAGGCAGGGCGGGCTCCGAAGCGCACGCTTCCTCTTGACACGAGAACTGAGACGGGCTTGACCTCAAGGCTCCCGGCCTAGTACCTGCCTCCCGGAACCGAGTGTGGCGTTGCCCGCAAGATTTGGCCGGCGCTGTCCCCGGGCCCTCGCGGAAGTGTGCCCACCCGGGCACCCAGGGCCTAGGAGGCCGGCTGGAGACGGCTTCCGGTTCCAACTCCAGGCCTCACCAGCTGGCGCGTGGAGCGGTCGGATACCCAGTGCCAAGGCCCGTTTAGACGGCTGGTTTAACGAATTGGCCTAAAATGAATTTTGAATTAGAGCTTTTGAACACTACAGTTGCACACAAAGCTCACTTCACACCCCACCCCACCCCCGCAAGTCCTTCATGGCCACTAATCCGAGTTAGTTTTTCATGACCTTTGAGTTACGTTTGGTTTGAGATTTCCAACCAACCTTATTGCTATTGCTTAATGCTAGGGAATTTTTTTTTTTTTATTTGGGAGGCAGATATGTGAGCAAAAATAACAAAGAAATACATGTAGATATAAAATATATGTAACAAATAGGTATTTAAATTGAAGTCTAAGATGAAACTGGGCAATTTTGGAAAGAGGAATCACGTTAATATTTTTACATTTAAATTGATGCAAGTCTAATTGAAATGCATCTTTCAACTGCTCTTCTTGCTGATTAAATTGGTTCTATTTTTAATTCTAGTCTAAATTGACCACTTGAAGCTTTAGAAAGCTAACAAGCTCTCAGTCTGTTTGTTAATTACCTTTAACCAAAAACATAGCTTTCATTTAGTCTTAAAACAGTCGATCCACTCCGGCCCTCTGATTTTGAGGTAGGGAGAAATGGAAAACTTGGGAGAAACATGCTTTCACCATCTTCATCTTCACCAATGATTTTAGCTGATTAAACCACTACCCTTGATTCCTGCCCATTTTGGGTGGGCACATTGTTTTGTCTCCTTTTTTCCTTCATATGTATTGATAAGAATGTGGATTATGTACACATTTTTAACACAAGATCCTTGAGTTGATATTTTTTCAGAGATTCTTAATCTGTAGTTCAGGCATCCTTTGAAGATAGTTGTCCATGAATAGGTTCTATAGGATAGGTGAATTATTTCAATTGTATGGAAAAAAAATTGTTTTCTGTATTTCTGCAGTGTAGTCTTCCCGGGCAGAAGATCCACAGTTTTCATCAAATTCACAAAGAGACTGGTAACAACCCAGAATTAAGAGCCATTGTCTTTATGATATTTATGTTGGGTGAACTTGGAGATAGAAACGTTGTAGTTCTTGGTAACAACTGGAAAAGATCCAGGTGTAGGGACTGGTAAATCTACCCTATACTTTTTGAGACTTTGATTTCATTTAAATAAATTAATCCCCAAAGAGACTTTTATTTCTAAATTTTACCCAGTGAGACCTAATTTGAATTATTTTTAAAGAGGCTGTTTATGTATGACAAATTTAAAACTAATGAAAGAACTAAACAAGAATGATTTTGACCAGAATCTACACATGAAATGCAATGTAGAAAATTTAAACAAGTATTTTAATGATTCAGACTAAAAACCCTCTTTAGCCAAAATAACAACAAAAGCAATTACCTGGCCCTAATTAAAAGCTTAAGAAAATTTATTGGCTGGGCACGGTGGCTCACACCTGTAATCCCAGCACTTTGGGAGGCCGAGGTGGGCAGATCATGAGGTCAGGAGATCGAGACCCTCCTGGCCAATGTAGTGAAACCCTGTCTCTACTAAAAATACAAAAGATTAGCTGGGCGTGGTGGCATGCACCTGTAGTCCCAGCTACTCAGGAGGCTGAGGCAGGATAATTGCTTGAACCAAGGAGGCAGAGGTTGCCGTGAGTGAGACTCTGTCTCAAAAATGAAAAAAGAAAATTTATTTGATTGGTTCTCTCTCTCTCTCTCTCATTCTCTGTACATACATAAGTTTACCAACTATGCCTAAGTGCCCAAATGTTTCTTTTGAAAAGTTTTCATTTTCTTTAAAGCTTGATGACTCTCAAAGGTGGATGAAGGCCCAGCATGGTGGCTCATGCCTGTAATCCCAGCAGTTTGGGAGGTCAAGGCAGGCAGCGTTTGAGTCCAGGAGTTTGAGACCAGCCTGGTCAACATGGGGAAATCCCATCTCTACTAAAAATACAAAAATTAGCTGGGTGTGGTGGTGCATGCCTGTAATCCCAGCTACTCAGGAGGCTGAGGCAGGAGAATCTCTTGAACTCAGGAAGTGAAGGTTGCAGTGCGCCAAGATCACACCACTGCACTCCGGCCTGGGTGACAGAACAAGACTCCATTTCAAAAAAAAAAAAAGCTAGATGAAACAATAGGTAAAAGAAGTGAGAGCTCTGAGTCAGAAGGAGGGCATGGCTGTACCATCCAGGTGAGGAAATCAAGCTCAAATGGTAAAATCACCTGTAAGAGAGCCAGGATAGAATTTAAATTAAATATTCAGAAGTCTGCTGTTCAGAATACACAGATTTTGCCCATTTCCCCCACCTATCACTCCCTGGCTTCCACCCTTGTCTGGGAAGATATCTTCCATTAGCGCAAGAGGTAGCATAATCTATGCGTTTATTTAGCATTTGATCCTTGTGCAGAGGCTTCTATTTAGAGTAACCATTTTAGCTAAGATTTGGATCTGGTCCCCAAAATAGTCTGAACTGGGTGACCTCCAGCAAGTAGACACAAGATACTAGCAATTTATTTCATATCAGCTCCCAAGCCATCACCAGATGATAACAACCCTTGGACACTGTTAATCTCTGCTTAATTCAAACTGGTGACCGCAAGGTGAAAGGCAAGAGTGTTATCTCTAAGCAATTCATGTGGCCTTCCACAAATTGCCAGTTGGGCCAATACAATTGAAGCCTCTTCTCCAGTGGTTACTTTAAAAATTTCATATCCAAAGTCTTTGGTCTTCGTTGGACTCTAAGGTAGGAGGGCTTTATCAAGGGAAATGCCCAAGGGCCAAGATGTGGGAGCTTAGAATCCAATACAAATTAGAAAGGTTGGAAAGGTAACTGTGTGTGTTCCCTACCCAATAAACTGTGAACAAGATCACTGTGACTATGACTAGAAAAAGCTTGTGGAAGTAGATGTTTTTGCCAAACAGTACAGGGAAAATACACCTTAAAAAATAAAATGTAAAGTCCTATCTAGAATTGGTTTTATTGTTTTGAAAACAGCTTTATTTTTGCAACAGGCAGGGTCAGTACAGATCACCATATGCTCATTTAGCATCAGTTCAGGGCAAGAAGGGGCAGGGTAAAGTGGGTAGAACAGTGGAGAATTAAGGAAAGGGGAGTACTAGTGAACAGAAACTGTCCTGTGTTTTGGTGCCTGCAGGGAAAGCAGGCTGAGTGGCCTGCAGGGGAGCTGATACTATTTGCACTTTTCAAATATGTAGAGTGAACAGTTTTAGCCTCATATCCCAGGGTATTCATCTCTAGCCTGAAGTTATAGAAATGTGTTTTTACTGCCTGGTGGAATTATTCTGCCCTTGCTACCCCAATATCATAGTTTAAATGATTCGGTTTGATTTTGCTAGATTGCTCTAGAGAGGATTGACAGATAAAAAATTTGAAGAGTTGTCAAAATATTGCAGCGACTTTAACAATACATTTTTTAAGGTTCATGTATTGGAAGTTGGTTATTGATGTTAAAAGTTAAAAAAAAAAATAGGTATTTTCAGCAAAACATTCTTTTGGATAGGCTCAAAGACCAAGTTGTCATATATAGAATTTTAGCCTTCAGCAAATGATGTCACAAAGACATCCCACTATGTTGTTCAATAACTTCACTCCTGGATTCTTTGTTTGCTGTCCTACCTTTTTAATTAACTGGTATTTGCAAACCCTACCCCATTGTTTGGTATCTTCTCCCAAAAATAATACACTCAATAAACACAAGCTATAATTATGAATGGGAAAACAGAATGGCCACAGTATGGGTGCACTGTATACAATTGGTAAAAGAACACTCTTTATGATAAAAAAAAGTCACTGATTGACTGATAACGTGGTGCATTTTGTAACGCTGTATGATTGTCTAAGTGATTGTGAGGAAATAGGGCACGGAATAAACATTGAAGTATTGTCACTGCTTAAGACTGGCTTTGGCTCCAGTGTCTTGCTGATATAAGCTTCAAACAGCATAAAGAGAGTCACAGCATTTGCCTGGTTAGATAAGAGGTAAACTATCATGGTTAGAGTATTTGGAAGGGATTACAGTTTCAGAACTATCTTTCCTTAGTATCTGCTCAATGAGAGGTAGTCTGGCTAGAGCCTGGAGCCTGGAAGGAGAGGAGACTAGGCCTCTGTTCTTTTGGCCTAATGATGCCACATCTTCATGATGATGATGATGATGATGATCGTGATGATGGTGATATGATGATAATGATGATGATGATGATGGTGATATGATTGATCCCCCATACTGAAATGATTTGCATGTATCTTAACTAATAAGCAGGGCACTGGACAAGGTGATTTACTTAGCCTTTCCAAGATATGTCCAAATTGGCAAATTTACCACTTTCCAGAGGCTGGTTTTCATTTTAGGTCTAGAACTTTTACACCTGTGTGTTTCATTGATAACTTAGTAGATATGTTGCCAATAGAAGTCTGCACCTTCCCTTATAGAAGTACAATCTGGGCTCATCCTGCTTATCTTTTCTGAATATCTTGAGCTTTTCCTGAGCCTTGGTTTATTTTATCCCAACCTCATATACAAATTGAATGTTGTTTTGGTCTGTATCTCTATGCTCCTAACATTATAGAAACTCTCATACAACAGTATCTAATAAGAAGATAAGACTTCCAGATGCTTTAAAACATGTAAATTAGGGCTGGGCCCAGTGGCTTACATCTGTAATCCTGGCACTTTTAGAAGCCAAGGTAGGAGGATCGCTTGAGCCCAGGAGTTCAAGACTGGTCTGGGCAACATAAAAAGACCTTGTCTCTATAAATAATTTTAAAAATTAGCTGGGCATGGTGGTGCATGCCTGTGGTCCCAGCTACTCAGGAGGCTGAGGTGGGAAGATTGCTTAAGCCCAGACAGTCAAGGCTGCAGAGAGCCCAGATCGTGCCACTGCACTCTAGCCTAGGTGACACAGCAAGACCCTGTCTCAAAAAAAAAAAAAAAAAAAGATGTAAATTGGTACTTTAAAAAAATTATTTAAAATATTGGCCTCTAGTTTCACCAGGGGAGTAGTTAAGGATAGCGTTTAAGCATTCAGCCTCTATAGTTGGATTGTCCGGTTTTAAATCCAACATTCTCTACAACATGGTAAATGTGTCCACATGAAGATTATTTAAGCCCTCTGGGCCTGAGGGTCTTTGTCAACAACATAGGAAAAATAACACTTTCTAGTTTCCAGTTTGTTGTGAGGATTAAGTGTCTGGCAGGTTGTAAGTGCTCAATTCATGTTACCTGCTAGAGTTATCATTGTTATTGTCATCCTCACTGTAGTCAGTTTCTAGCCAGCTACACTGAGTCAGAGCAGAAGCCTTGATGAACTAATGCTGAGTATATTCATTTTGCTAAAAGGACAGGAACACTGATATGGTAGGAAGAATCAAGAAGAGAGATGATATAATATTACATACCATATATCAAGGTACATATTTAGCATAACTGCATGGCTAAATTCATTTTGTATTGTATTTGTCTTTGTCACATATATTCTGTATATTTTGCTGAACAACCAAAGAAACCATAAGAATTTAGAAATCTGCAAATATGTTAGGAAAAAAGGAAGTAAGAACAAATTCTACAAGGGAGTCAAGTTGTAGCAAACAAACCACCCCACTGTCTTTAGATCACACTTTAGTCCTCTCCATCTAAGATTTAAAATATTTCTCCATCACTGCAAGTAGCTCTAGTTCAAGCACTCTGAATAAGAACCTGTTCTTATTATAATTGAGAATGATACTGGCATGTTTATTACCATATAATATAGGTTAATTCAGTCTGTGGGCCATGTTTATTACCTTCCTCATCTATAAAAACACTGTGAAACATGGTCTTCATTTCCTTTTAAACGCGGCTCAAACAGAGCTGCCAACACATTTCATACTTTCCTCCCTAAATATTGGCATTTAGTAAGAAAAGTGGTGTAAAGCAGTTTAGTAATAAAGTAATGAAGACTTGTAAATGGGCTCTTGGTTTAAAAAGGAAGTAAGAAAATAATTGGGAATAAAAAAGACTTTATGTGAATCAACTAGTATGGATGATGGCAGAAGGAGAAGAGAACAGGGTAATGAATTTGTTCAAATAAATTTACTGAAGACGGCATTTCAGCTCTCTAAGGAATTACAGAGAAAATAAGTAAGTGGCTAGAGGGGCTAATATCTCAAGAAATTCTGACTAGGCAAAATGGACCACATTTGCAAAAAGCCAAGCTTTCTTTAGTCACCAGCTTCAGCAGTTCTTCAGCACACAGGTCTGTGCAAATAATCAATTTGTTTAAGATAGCAAAATCAAAATGTGTTCCAGGGCACAGGCAGGATGCAAGATGTTTTTTGTGATGTTTGCAATGGAGCAAGGACCTGTTAACCACCTACAAGTGTCTAAAAAGGCATCACCCACCAGGCAGGCAGAAGAATTGTCCAGGGTCGTCCAAGGGGCTAATTTGTAGTAAAGAGATGAAAACGAGAAATCTCTCAGTGATGACCTTTCACAAGCTATAGAAGAGTCCCTTAAGGCCAAGTGTCAGAAACTTCAGTTTAGAACATTCAAAACTAGGGAAGGAAGAACTCTTGGAAGTAAGCCATGGGGAACTGTCCAGCACTAACAGAGGTTTGGGCTTACTATTAAATAACCTGTTAGGTGTGAGTTTCTATCTACATTTTATCTAACAATATGCTTCTTAAACACTTATTTTTAAAATTCTCTTGACAGCTGTGTCACTAATGATGTTATTGCCAAAGGGATTTCTGTAGGTTCATGTGGATTTGCATTTGTTACATGGGAAATGTAGTTACTTAAGAGTCAGCATTTGCCTTGAAGATACTTTGGCTTTGACCACCTCAGGAGATTGAAAAGAATAACCAAGCACTTGCCAGCTTCTCATGTCTACTGTAAATTTCTGCAAACAGTAGACATTAACTGCATTAGTCACAATTTCATGAGTTAAAAATATCATGTTTTTCTGGCCCTAGAGACATTAAAATGTATGTTAGAATGGCTACAGGAAAGGGTTCTCAGGTGTCAGACATACTCAAAATTAAGTTTCCACTTAAACTTTCTTTGGAATTTAGGAAAATTAGGCCATGATAAAGATGTATCTATTCACTCAGCAAATATTTGGGGGTCTTCTCTGAACCACACACCATTCAATGTCTGGAACACACACGGTTTCAGCTTCCCTGGAACTCATATTTGTTGTTAAGGGAGAATATAATGATGGGTGGTGATTACAGGAGCCAGAAACTTCTGAGTCCGAAGGAAACAGCAGTGGGTTTAAAGGTGTATGGAAATGGAAATAATACTAGAAGCTTCATGTTGGTCAGCACTCTAATGAATAAAAACACATATTTTTCAAGACATATTTGAACAGAATTCAGCATTCTAATGGATGGAAGGAAGCACAGTGTGTGCTACTCCTTACCCAAGTCTCTCTTTCTTTCCAGGTGTCCCAGATGTGTGGAAGGAGGTCGGTGCACACAAGGTGCTCTGCACTAAGAACACACGTGGGTCTCAGGGTCTCTGGCTGCTGAAGCTCCATATGGTGTCATGTGTCCTGGCCCTGTTGTGTGACAGTTGCTGCTAACAAGCTTGGCTTTGGCTGAATGTCTTTGAAACTACCCACTCCTTCACCCTCTCCAATTGCCTCCAATGGACTCCTGATATTTAAAAAATAAAATAAAAAAAATAAAATAAAATAAAATTAAAAAAAAGGAGGGCTATTAAAGGAATGACCAAAATGTCACTGGAATGGGCAAAAGCAATTACTTAGTGTTTTCTACAGACATGCTGATTGTAAATTAAAGGCCCTTTTGGAAAAGACAGTCCATTAAGAGACCACTTAATGTTTAATTACATGCGTTTGAAAATGACATAGAGTAGCAGCCCAGCCAAACAGGTCATCAAAATCTAAGACAGGCACAGTGGCTGATGCAGTTTGCTTTTGAGTTCCAGGTACAAAAACTCAAACCCAGAGTAGCAAATTGTCCCACTCTGGGGCTACTGTAATACTTATTACTGTCCCTGTGATGTAATGTGATCTTGGAAAATGTCATAAAAGAATTCCTTCAAATTGTTTGTCTCTTTACTCTTCCTCCTCCCTAGTTTCTATTTCTTGTCTCTGTTCTTTTCTGTAGTTACCTTGCTCTCTCTTTTCTCTCTCCAAATGGTATTGTAAGGTTTAATTCACCAGGTGTGCAAACTTCCTCCCTCATTTGACACTTCTTTGGCAGAAAGTGCAGGTAACCCAGCAAGTATTGTCAGGGTCAAGTTAAAAAATAACAAAACCTGCCAATGCAGGTTTCCTTCTTGTGTTGCCTGGCATCAATGGGTTCTCAAAAGACTGCTGTGGCTTAAAAATTTCCCTTTTTACAACTGGCATGGACTTGGCAGTCCATTCGTAGCCCACAACCTTTCTCCCACTCTGTCTTTGTCATGACCAGAGGATGGTCGGCATTTCCCCTGGTCACCAAGACAAGGGAGATAAGGACAGGAGCACAGGAGCAGAGTGGCTTGTGGCTTTATACTATTTAGAAAGTTAATTGGAAAAAGTACTATTCTTATGTCCCAATTTAAACCTCAGTAGTCATTGTTATACCCTTGATTCACTGGAAGTGAGCTAACTTAGTAAAATATTGAATATGTTTAAACTAATCTGTGCGGTGAGTTTTACTAAAATTTCAAACTAGAAGCTGGACATGGAATCCCAACACTTTGGGAGACTGAGGTCAGGAGTTTGAGACCAGCCTGGCCAACATGGTAAAACTCTGTCTCTACTAAAAGTACAAAAATTAGCCAGGCATGGTGGTGTATGCCTGTAATCCCAGCTACTTGGGAGACAGAGGCAGGAGAATCGCTTGAATCTGGGAGGTAGAGGTTGCAGTGAGCCGAGATCATGCCGCTGCACTCTAGCCTGGGCAACAAAACAAGATTCCATCTCAAAAAAAAAAATCAAAGTAGGAAAGAACATGGTATTAAAGGTAGTAACTGATATACCAGGTAAATGCCAAAGTCTGACCTGGTAGTTAAACTTAGAAACTAGTTGATTTTGAGAAAAATAGTACAGGGTTTGATTTTGTTTTTGTTTTTCTATGATGTAGTATTAATCCTAGTAGATCCTACTAGTAATAATCCTACTAGGAAAACAAAAAAGTGAAAATGCATCTCTTAGAAAACCTGGCATGCTACCAGCATTAGAAAGCTTTGTGTAGCTTCCACAGCTCTTTCAGAGAGGGAGTGCCCAGACTGTTCCCAAATCTTTCTCAAGTGGCACAATCTGTAGTGACATTCCCGAACCCTGTCAACAGGCCGTGCTCCCTACATACTTCCAAAATATTGTTAGGTAACAATGGACTTAATATTCAAATCAAGTTACAAGGTAGTTTTTTATACACATTTGTATTTTCTTTAATAATAAAGTGAAATTATATTTTTGACTCTTTTCCTAATTTAGTGTGCATGTCCTCATTTCTTCTGCATCTGCTATGGGGCTAGCCTTGTTCACAGATGACACCAATGGAGAAATTTCCGAAGAAAGATGTGTGTGTGTGTGTGTGTGTGTGTGTGTGTGTATGAGAGAGAGACAGAACAAGAGGGACAGAGAATGGTGGTGATGGTATATTTAGAACTTGGTTTAGTAACTAAGCTCTAATTTTCCCACTTGTCCATAGTCAGGTAGGAAAAGGGGATAGGTGTGTCCATCGGGTGAACTGCTATGGGGCCCCTTCTGATATGTTTCTGCTATAAAATGTGGGGTTATGGATACTTCTAAGACTTCACTCTGCTGGCTACACCAACAATAAAGAAAGAATCACAGGTATACATTAGGATGCAATGTTGGTCAAGAAGGGAGATTTTCTTGCAGATAATAAATACTCTTTCATTTTAGAAGAACAAGTATCTTGCTAAGAAATAAAAGTTAATATATTTTGAATTGTCACTATTATTAATACTACTTTTAAGTGCTACTGATTCATTAGGCCATTTAAATTTATACCAAACATCTAAAAAATTAATTTTATTTTCTTTTCTTTTTTCTTTTTTTTTTTAGACAAGGTCTCTCTTTATCGCCCAGGCTGGAGTATGGTGTTGTGAACATAACTCACTGCAGACTCAAACTCCTGGGCTCAAATGAGTCTCCTGCCTCAGCCTCTTGAGAAGTTGGGACCACAGGCATTCGCCAACACACCTGGCTAATTTTTAATTTTTTTGTAGAGACAGGGTTTCACCATGTTGCCCAGGCTGGTCTCAAACTCCTGGGTTTAAATAATCCTCCCTCCTCGACCTCCCAAAGTGCTGGGATTACAGGCATGACCACTGTGCCTAGCCTAACTAGTTCTTATGTTAATAGGGAAGAAGGTGTGTTGCAGAATTTCTTCTTGTTGTTGTTGTTTTTTCTAAAATAGCACCGATAGATACAAAATAATGTCTAGTTTAAACATTCTAGGCACAGGGCAAGTAATTGCAGTATCAAGGAAAAACTGCCTCCCCTCCAGTTAATAGCTGATATGATGATGCTCTAAGCCCCCATTAACGATCCATTCTCATCTCTTCAGATGAGCAGAGCTCAGCCATGAAACCAGGACTGGTTGCCAGTTTCACCTGAGGAAGATGGCCAGTAAAAACTTTATCAGAGAGTATTGTGGAAAGCCTCTATTATCTAGCCCCCCTGCTTTCTGCTTTCCACCTTCCAATCTGTTGGTTGGTGCTGCTATTAGACTTACTTTCTAGAAACCAGATCTATAACACACATGGACCACAGAATAAAGGCTTAACATCTTAGCCTGGCATTTAAGGTTTTAGAGCAGTGCTTTTCAAACCTCAATATGTATATAAATCACCTGGGGATTTCACTAATACAGATTCTGATCCAGTAGATATGGGGGTGGAGCCCAATAATTTGTAATATTTTTTGAGATGGAGTCTCGCTCTGTCACCCAGGCTGGAGTACAGTGACATGATCTCAGCTCACTACAACCTCCGCCTCCTTGATTCAAGTGATTTTCATGTCTCAGCCTTCTGAGTGGCTGGGATTACAGACATGTACCACCACACCTTGCTAATTTTCATACTTTTAATAGAGATGTGGGTTTCACTATGTTGGCCAGGCTGGTCTTGAACCCCTGACCTCAAGTGATCTGCCCGCCTCGGCCTCCCAAAGTGCTGGGATTACAGGCATGAGCCAACTCACCGGGCCAAGAATTTGCATTTTTAACAATCTCCCAGGTGATACAGATGCTGCCGGTCCTGGAACCACACCGAGTAGCAAGTTTTATGACACGGCCTAGCCCAGGGGTTAAATACCTTTTCAGATTCATCTCTGTTTATTCCCACACCCTACATTCTAGAAACACTGTTGTTCTTGGCATTCCCTGGCAATTCTCTGTACTCGTTCTGCCTACTAAACTCATCCCTCCAGACAGCTCAAATATCATCTCTGTGAGGCCTTCCAGCTCCAAGGATTCATTCCTCAGCCAAAGAATCCTTCTGTCTACCAAGTTGTCACAGCACTTTGCAAATACTAATGTTTAGTAATTAATACAAGTTATCATAACTGTTTGTTTACATGGTTATCTTTCCAGCTAGACCATGAGCTACACAGGGCAGAAAGCCAGGTCTTATCCATTTTATAATCTCAGCACTGGCCAGGCATGGTAGCTCATGCCTGTAATCCCAACACTTTGGGAGGCCAAGGTGGGAGGATTGCTTGAGCCCAGAAGTTCAAGACCAGCCTGGGTAACTTAAGGAGACCCCCCCCCCCCCACCGGCTCTACAAAAATAAAAAAACTACCCAGGTATGGTGGTGGCGTGCCTGTGATTCTAGCTACTTCAGAGGCCAAGGTGGGAAGATCACCTGAACCTGTGAGGTTGAGGCTGCTGTGAGCCATGATTGTATCACTGTACTCTAGCCTGGGCAACAGTGGGACCCTGTCTCAAAATAATAATAATAATAGTAATCATCATCATCATCACCATCTTGCATACAGTATATAGCCCAGCACACAATAATTCTTTAATAAATATTCATTGAATTGAATTGAACTGAATTTCTCATTGTCACTATTTTACAGAATACTTTGAATGATGAATGATTTTAGACAAAAAATCTCGAGGTAAATCTCTATCTGCTCAATTTTGCTGTGAATTTAAGACTGCTCTAAAGAAAAAAGTCTATTAGAAAACATTTCTTAGGCCAGGTGCAGGGGCTCATAACTATAATCCTTAGCACTTTGGGAGGCCAAACTGGGAGGGTCTCTTGAGGCCAGGAGTTTCCGATCAGCCTGGGCAATATAGTGAGACCTTGTCTCTACAACAACAACAACAACAAAATTAGCTGGTATGGTGATGCACACCTGCAGTCCCAGCTACTTAGGAGTCTGAGGTGGGAGGATCACTTAAGCCCAGGAGTTTGAGACTAGCTTATGATGGAGCCACTGCTCTCTGGTCTGAGTAACAGAGCGAGATCCTGTCTCTTAAAAAAACATAAAAAATTTTTGACAGAGTTGAGGAGGAAGTTACATAGAATCATAGTTGTTATTTAATACTAGGTTGGCGCAAAAGTAATTGCGGTTTTTGCCATTAAAAGTAATGACTGGTAGTATGACGAAACTGGTAGTATTATCAACTCTAATAATGAACTATAATTATCATTAATAATAGCTATTATTTATCTATTGAATGCTTACTATTTAACAGACACTGTGCTAATTACATAGATATAAAACTTCATTTAATTTTTACAACAGCTGGCTGGGTGTGGTGGCTCACACCTGTAATCCTAGCACTTTGGGAGGCTGAGGCAGGTGGATCAACTGAGGTCAGGAGTTCAAGACCAGCCTGGGCAACATGACAAAACCCTGTCTCTACTAAAAATACAAAAAATTAGCCGAGTATGGGGGCGCGTGCCCATAATCCCAGCTACTTGGGAGGCTGAGGCATGAGCATTGCTTGAACCTGGTAGGCAAATGTTGCAGTGAGCTGAGATCATGCCAGTGCACTTCAGCCTGGGTGACTGAGTGAGACGCCATCTAAAAAAAAAAAAAAAAAAAAAAAGGCCAGCTGCGGTGGCTCACACCTGTAATCCCAACATTTTGGGAGGCCGAGGTGGGTGTATTACCTGAGGTCAGGAATTCAAGACCAGCCTGGCCAAAATGGCATAACCCTGCCTCTACTAAAAGTACAAAAATTAGCCAGGCATGGTGGCGGGCACCTGTAATCCCAGCTACTCAGGAGGCTGAGGCAGAGAATTGCTTGAACCTGGGAGGTGGAGGTTGCAGTGAGCCGAGATTGCGCTACTGCACTCCAGCCTGGGCGACAAGAGTGAGACTCCGTCTCAAAAAANAATTTCCATAAGAAATTAATGAAATTATAGACTTTTTTTCCATCCAATTTCATGGACCCCCAGAATTCTATGCACAAACACCTTGGATATGTATGTGTTGGGGGCTGCCCCTGTGAACTTTACATTAAAAATCCATGTTCGTGGCCGGGCGCGGTGGCTCAAGCCTGTAATCCCAGCACTTTGGGAGGCTGAGATGGGCGGATCACGAGGTCAGTAGATCGAGATCATCCTGGCTAACACGGTGAAACCCATCTCTACTAAAAAAATATAAAAAAAATAGCCAGGCGAGGTGGCGGGCGCCTGTAGTCCCAGCTACTCGGGAGGCTGAGGCAGGAGAATGGCGTGAACCCGGGAGGCGGAGCCTGCAGTGAGCTGAGATCCGGCCACTGCACTCCAGCTTGGGCGACAGAGCAAGACTCCGTCTCAAAAAAAAAAAAAAAAAGAAAACATGAAGTTGTTCCTTTGGCCAGGTATATGCGAATCTATAAGAAAGGTGATATCGTAGACATCAAGGGAATGGGTACTGTTCAAAAACGAATGCCCCACAGCCCCACAAGTGTTACCATGGCAAAACTGAGAGTCTACAATGTTACCCAGCATGCTGTTGACATTGTTGTAAACAAACAAGTTAAGGGCAAGATCCTTGCCAAGAGAATTAATGTGCATATTGAGCACATTAAGCACTCTAAGAGCCGAGATAGCTTACTGAAACGCGTGAAGGAAAATGATCAGAAAAAGAAAGAAGCCAAAGAGAAAGGTACCTGGGTTCAACTGAAGTGCCAGCCTGCTCCACCCGGAGAAGCACACTTTGTGAGAACCAATGGGAAGGAGCCTGAGCTGCTGGAACCTATTCCCTATGAATTCATGACATAATAGGTGTTTAAAAAAAAAAAAAGGACCTCTAGGCTGAAAAAATAAAAATAAAAATCCATGTTCTAGGGCGAAGAACCTCAACTACCTTTTTGGAGAGGTTGGAGTGCTTAGGTTGACCAGATAGAAGTCAGATGGGGAAAAAAATGTCACGTACACTGAAATGGCAAAAAGTCAGTGGCAAGAGTTATGTAGTGAAGGAGTATAATAAAGGGGACAAGGAACAGGAGGAGGAAGAGAAACTTGGCAGCATTAGAGCCATGCAACAGGTAAGAGACTCTTTCTTTGAAGGGTGAACCCAGAGATTCTCAGAAGAGGATGCAGAGAGCATACTCGGAGGAATCTTAAAGGCTATGTACGAGTCTTAGCAATTGGGAGAAATTCTGTAGCTGTCTCCAGGAGGAGGAGACACATTGTGATTATCAGTGACACTGCACTGAATAGTACAAAGGCATCTGTGCCTAAAGTCATCATGTGATGGCAAATTGGGAAGTGTCTCCGTTTTCCTGTATTATACATTGATATGTGGCAAGGGTCATCAAACCCACTAACCTCTACGTATTTTGACTGATTCAAATGGGAACACATGACACAATATAAACCCATACCTAGTATTTATCTTTTATTTTTTAATTTAAAAATCTTTTGTGTTTTTAAGAAAGGGTCTTGCTCTGCCACCAGGCTGGAGTGCAGTGGTGCAATCATAGCTCACTGCAGCCTTCACTGCAGTTGAGGTCTCAAGCCATCCTCCTGTCTCAGCTTCCCAAGTAGCTAGGACCACAGATATGAACCATCACATCCAGCTTTTTTTTTTTTTTTTTGGTAGAGATGGGGTCTTGCTATGTTGCCCAGGCTGGTCTGGAACTCCTGGCCTCAAGCGATCCTCCTGCCTTGGCTTCCCAAAGGGATAGGATTATAGGTGTAAGCCACTGTGCCTGGCCCCTAGTATATATCTTTATTGGCCTTGAAAAGATAGGCAATCCAAAGCTTGCAATGGAGGCACAAATGGAATTCTGATCACTCTAAATTGGAAATTTGTGGCCGGGTGCCGTGGCTTATGCCTGTAATCCCAACACTTTGGGACGCCAAGGCAGGCAGATCACCAGAGGTCAGGAGTTCGAGACCAGCCTGGCCAACATGGCAAAACTACCTCTCTAATAAAAATACAAAAATTAGCCAGGTGTGGTAGTGCACGCCTGCAATCCCAGCTACTAGGGAGGCTGAGGCAGGGTAATTGCTTGAACCCAGGAAGTGGAGGTTGCAGTGAGCTGAGATCATGCCACTGCACCGCAGCCTGGGTGACAGAGTGAGACTTCGTCTCAAAAAACAAAAAAACAAGGAAAGGAAAATTTGTTATTTTAATGGCATCAAATGCCTCCGTCTGATATTCAACTACATTGTCATCTGATCCCTCTTTTCCTTTTAGGGCCTTATCTCCCTTTTCTCATTGTACTTTATGTTCTTGGCAATGGGACCTATCAAAATTCTTTGCCCACTCCCAGTTTATTTTCCTTTGCAAATTCCAACAGCAATAATGCCCTTTCTCTGACCCAATCCCAAAATTCTATCCATCCTTTATGGCTCAACTCAAATTCTGCCTCTTTCAGGAAGATTTTCCTGGGCCTCCTCGTATCTGTCATGGCCCCCAAGCTGGAGGCAATCTCTTTCACTCTGAATCTTCCATAGCACTTTATTTGTATTTCTCTTACAATATACATATTTTTTCTTGTAACTATGGAGAACAACAGTTGTGGCCTTTAAAGAAAAATCACACTAGAAAAAATGTCCAGTAATGGGGGAAAAAAGATTGAGAATTAAAACCAATACTTATGACCCTGGATAATTATATATCAATACACAGAATATAAGTAATAAACAAAGTGAACTTGAAGTATTAAACAAGGTTGTAAATATAATCGCACAGGTATTACTCACATAGTATATAATAGGATTACGAATAGAATGTGGCAAGTAAAAATATATATTTGGTTAAAAAAAAATTTCCATGAGAAGTGCAGGGGAAGTTTAAGAAGATAGAGCATATACATCAGCTTGGAGTGACATGATCAGAGCCTTCCTTATGAAGATTACTTTGGTGGCAGCTGAAGAATGGATTATAGCAGAGAGAGATTTAAGGCAGAAAGACCAGTTGGCAGCCATTTAATTAGTCCAACTGAGATATAATAAATACCCACATGAGGACTTTTAAGTTTTCAAGTCTAGGTGCCTGAAAGTATGTTGATGCCTTTAAGAGAGAGTGTGTAGTAAGAAGAGAAGATTTAGGGGGCAGTTGCAGGAAAAAAATGGTTTGACTCTAAAGCTGCTGGAATACAGAGTGAGAGCTTCCCAATCAAGTAACAAACATTAAATGCAATGGTAGGCTGACTTAGTAGAAATATAGTGTCCCAATTATAACCGCAGAAGTGCAAAGTGAAGGACTTTGACAACTACTTGTTCTCTTTGGAGAAAAAGTCACAGATTGGTGACTTGTAAATTATCTCATTTGAAGAACATTACAAGAAACTGGGAATATTTAAATCCAAAGAATATTTAAATCCAAAATGTACTGTCTTTAAATATAGGAGACATTGAAAAAAGAAAGAGGGATTTAATTATTTTCTATAGTGAAAGGTAGTAGAGTGGTGATAGATAGAAGTCACAAGGATAAACAATTTTGACTTATCCTAAGAAATAAATTATTAACAATGAGGCCTCCAAATAGTGTGACAAATGGACTCGCAGAGCAGTGAGCTATTCATCTACGAACCATCCGAACAGAAACAGGATGAAATTTTGGTCCTATGTTTTGTAGAAGGAATTTCCAAAGTCTGTAGAAGGAATTTTCATAGTCTATAGAAGGAAGGTTGAATTACAGGATGTTTAAGATATCTTTCTACTCTAAAATCCTTAGCTTCATTTCTCCAAGGAAACCATCCATATTTCCTTCCTGCCCTAGTCTGAGTGCTCACAAAGCACCCTGGGGCTACCCCTGTCATACTAGTACCCCACATTGTGGTAATCACTGACCTGTCTTCCTCATTAGACTGCATGTCTTTGAAGGTAGGGATTGTCTTTTATCTACATAAATTTATTGTGTAGTGCAGTGTTCAGCACAGAGTATTAGCATTCAGTAAATGTTTGTCAAGTGTTGAATAAATAAATGAATGGAGATGATTTGAGTGCAACTGCTATAAAATTTTAGTAAAAGGAGCTAAAGCTGGGCAGTTTCCATTTGCAAAATTACCTTAGTGGGAAAGTCTCATTCTCAGAAATCACATGCTTTCTTTCCTTCTTCTTTCCTAGTACAGACTCACTTATCAGAAATATGAGGGAGTGTGATCATAATAGAAAGTAATCACCTTATCTGAAAAGTCAGAATATGTTTTCAGGGTAGCAGAAAATCAGGAGACTTCAAAGTTGCATTTGCTTTTATTTAATTAATAAAATTTAAAAGCATAAAAACACCAGTGGCTATTAAAAGTTCAATAGCTGGAAACATATATACAAGGTACATATGAAAAAGATCAGTATGGAGTCAACTTAGGTAGCTTCTGAGCCGTTCAGCATCATATGATCACAATCACATCGTTGGGAATCATCTGACATTGCAGGTGGTTCTCCCAAAAGATCCAGTTTCTCACTTATCCTTTGATATTATTTGCACACTGTTTATACCGCCTATAGTTGTCAGTCTATGTTACCAGAGACTGTTGCTGAAATTGCCATGGGGCTGAAAATATGGTTCCCTGTGTGGGGAATGGTCCAAACATGACTAGTGCCTGCAGGTTCAGAAAACTGAGTTTGATTGGAGATGCTAGTTTGTCCTCACAAACATGGAAAAGAGCTGTCAGTCAGATTGGAGAACATGTCCTGTGTGCAGCCATTATGCAGGTATGGATTCAAGGCTACCTTCTCTCCTTAGATTTATGATGGCGGCAATGAGAAATTGTATTTGTTTACAAAGGAAAGAAAGGGAAAAATGTTCCTTATGAAAAGAGGAAGCAATTGTTTCCTAGCACATTTGGGGTGGCAGAGCTGGCTACTGCGCCCTGACTGCCGAGCAGCCCCGATGCTTCTTGGTGGCTCATACACATTCAGGTCAGCGTGGTGCAGTCTAATGGGTGTTGTCCTAGAGATTACACAGTAAAAAGAGAATTATTACATCAGAAGTGGATAGTTGTGTCTGTAATGGGAGTGATTATAAAAGAACGAGGAACCTACTGTAAATGTAAAGGTTTCTTATCTTAACAACATAATAATTGTAACCAGGACTGACAGTGAAGATAAACAGATCCCAACATTAATATTAACACTGTTTCACAAGGCTGAATGGAAACAGATTCAGCTGTCATTTGATTAATTTTCCATTAATAATAAAAGAAAAAGCTTACAGGTCTAAAATCCCTACCATATTTGTATTATCAGTGTTGACATTACAGATGGACCAATCTATCACTCACATAATTTGCTTTAAATTACCCTATTGTAAGACTGAAGAATGGATTTCTGTGAAACACAGAATTGTATGTGTGTCTGTGCATATGTGTGTCATCCATGTGTTTGTGTATGTTCTGTGCTTGTGTGTGTATGTTTATGTTTCAGCGCTACTGTTAACCAAATGAGACATCATCTTAAAAACCCAAATTTCAATGTGTTAAGGGTTATATAAACTGAAGGGTATAAACACTACAGAAGCAACTGAAGGCTTTAGCATGCTTATACTTAGTGGTTTCCACCTGAGTAGCTAAAACAAGCACACATGTTGAATGTGTTCACAGGCCTCTTTCTGTTTCTGTCTTTGTGCCTCCATCTACCTCCTCTATCTGATTCCCTTTAAATCAAAGTGTATACAGATGGTCAGAGGGAGAACTTGATCTAGTAAAGGATTTTTTCCTCCCTGTATGTTTTCTTGCACTTTAAGGAGTTTCAGAAAGGAGGAGGAGGAGCCTTTCTTATTGGACATAAGGGAACTCATAGTGACAAATTCTGAAAAGAGATTTCATTCAGAAAGCCAAGTGATTTAAGCACAACGAAAGGGCTTCTTTCTCTGATAAAAGTCCCAAGATAGTCACTAACACCCAAAGTTGACTTCCAATTAGTTTTAAGTTCACTGAAAATTTGGTCTGAGGAAATGCCAAAGAGGGATCCCAAGAGTTTGTTCCCACCACTTTTGTCCCATTCACCTATACATGGACCTGAGGGAGCTGTGAAGCTGCCGGCTGTACCTATCAGGAAAGACGGCAGTGGAGAGCAGACCAGAAACCTATTTAAGTCTCCCAGTAAATGTCTACATTGCACACCTGTAGTTCTTTATTTTTTTTTTCTTCTTTTTTGAGACAGAGTCTCACTCTGTCACCCAGGTTGGAGTGCAGCCACACAATCTCAGCTCACTGCAACGTCTGTCTCTCAGGCTCAAGTGATTCCCCCGCCTCAGCCTCCTGAGTAGCTAGGACTACAGGTGCGTGCCACCATGCTTGGCTAATTTTTGTATTTTTAGTAGAGACAGGGTTTCATCATGTTAGCCAGGTTGGTCTTGAACTCCTGACCTCAAGTGATCCACCTGCCTCGGCCTCCTAAAGTGCTGGGATGACAGGCATGAGCCACCGTGCCCGGCCTCATTTTTTTTTTTTTTTTTAATAGGTATAAGATAAGCATGCCCCAGGTCAGTGTGCAGATTTCCCACAAGGCTTGGAAGAACCACCAGAACATTCCTTTATAAGTAAGGATATTTTAGAAATGACCAGCTTAAACATAGCTGGGATGTGTCTCAATTTAAAAATTTTCTGTAGAAGTTTTAAGTCAACACTCACGAACTTAAATGCAATGAAAAAGAAAAGGTACCTTGATAATCTCAAAAACTGAGATGACCAGAAGAAACAACGATGAAGGCTCTACCTTCCTGACATTTGCACTGATATTCAAAAGGCCTAGAAGGAAGTTGGGACTCTATACAAAATGGTCACAAGCCTAATCTCAAAAGCTGACTCAAGCCCCATTTGTGGCAAATTATCTAAAAGAGCAAGGGACAGAAGGGAAAAAGCAAAAACACCTGTTGGTAATTTTCCCCAAGCAACATTTTTCTCTTTCAAAAGACCAAAGCGAGGCTGAACTTTAGAGACAAGGATTCCCTTGTTGGAAACAGAGCAGGCCAATAGCGCCTTTAAACAGTTCCCTGTTTTTCAAGCAGCCAAGGGAGGTAAAACCTGCAGAGAGCTCGGTGAGGGCGGCCCCAGGAAGGCCCTGCAGAGGTGCTTCATTAACCCGATTAAGCAGGTGGATGGAGAGGGCCTCGCTGATAATTTACACCTTGCTAATGAAGCGTGTGACTCTTAATCTCCTCCAAACAAGATACACTCATGAAACTCTGGTACAAGGAAAGGGGAAATTAATTAGGTGAAAAAACTATGAGATTATAGCAGAGGGATTCCTGCAAGGCAACTGTAACCTGGGTGGTTATTCATTTTAGCCTTTCTGAAATTAATGGCTGAGCTGTCAAGTAAACAAGTTGTGGTACCTATTGGGCTTATAAGAAGTTCAAAAGCAGTACATCATTATGTGTCTGATTTCATATTTCATGCAATGTCTTTAAAAATCAGTCTGATGGACTGACTTCTAATGTGTAATTTTAATATATTTGTAGTACAGCTGTTTATAGTTGTATTCACAGATGATTCAGTTATATATTTCGTATAATTTATTTTAAAATGTTACATTGCAAAATAATTCTTATATCTAATGCAAGCTATAAAGAAATTTTGTGTTCAAAGAGAACATTTTAAATGGTTGGTTAGAATTCTTACTGTATGAATGGTATCAGTTTAATAAAAGAAATATAACATGACAATAGTAGCTAATATTTATCAAGTGTTGATATATATCAAGTACTAGCTAAGTATTTTATTTTTAAATTTATTTTTATTTTTATTTATTTTGTTATTGTTGAGACAGGATCTCACTCTTGTCACCCAGGCAGGAGTGCAGAGGTGTAATCACAGCTCAGTGCAGCCTCGACCTTCTGGGTTCAGGCAATCCTCCCACCTCAGACTCCTTTTTAGCTGGGACTACAGGTGCACACCACTACGCCCAGCTAGTTTTTTGTGTTTTTAGTAGAGACGGCATTTCACCATGTTGGCCAGGCTGGTCTTGAACTCCTGTGCTCAAGTGATCCATCTGCTTTCACCTCCCAAATTGCTGGGATTACAGCCATGAGCCACCATGCCTGGCAATGTACTTTTTTTTTTTTTTGAGACAAAGTCTCGCTCTGTCACCCAGGCTGGAGTATAGTGGCACGATCTCGGCTCACTGCAACCTCCACCTCCTGGGTTCAAGCAATTCTCGTGCCTTTCTGAGCAGCTGGGACTACAGGAGAGCACGCCACTATGCCCAGCTAATATTTGTAATTTTAGTAGAGACAGGGTTTCACCATGTTGGCCAGGCTGGTCTTAAACTCCTGGGCTCAACTGATCCACCCACCTCAGCCTCCCAAAGTGCTAGGATTACAGGTGTGAGCCATCATGCCCAGTCAAGACGAAGTACATTAAGTTTATTAACTCATTAATCTATATACCAACTCTATGAGGTAATTATTTGTTTATAGATGAGTAAACTATAGCCAATGAAGTTAAGTAGACATGTATTTTATTTTCTTTTTTCTTTTAATATATATATATATTTTTGGCAGTATTCCTGTGATGGCAGCATGTGTTTTCTTGCTTAGTTATAGGTGAAATAAACCCCATCTTAAAGCCAGAAATTAATTTAAATGGTGTTTATTTCAGAGCACTTCACATATTTTGGGTCAAGTATGGAAATGACATAGATTTTTATGCCAGTCAAAGTTATGAAAAGAATGCGAACTTCATGGTGAGTTACCTTGGCAGACTAGACCTGGATTTAAATTTATCATCATTTACTTGATCTTGGGAAAGTTACTTAACTTCTCTGTTTGAGTTCCTTCATCTCTAAAAGGCGGATAATGATTCCTACTTCATCAGATTGGAATGAGTTTTGCCTGAGGTATCGTGTAAAGCACCATGCACACAGATGGGGTTCATACATGTTGCTTTCTCCACACTCCCCGCTTCACTTTTTTGGATCCACGCTGGACTTCATGACAGACTCATCATTCTAACTCAAGGCTTTATTACTTGAAGACCTACAAGCCATCATTTTTAAAATGGCTTCCTATTCTGTGGCATATCTAAACCAAACTCATTCTGGAGACCTGGCCTGTGTTCTCAGGAAGGTAGCATTTTCAGTGTGCCCATTCCTACTTTCATCTCTGGGTGCGTCCACTCACCTATCCATTCATTCAAAGAACAGTTCTCCACCAGGCATTGAGCCCTGGACTACTGAGGACCCAAAGGACAAATGAGACAAGGTCCCGGGCCTCTAGGAGTGCATTGTTTAGATGGGGCAACAGAGCAGGAAGCCAAACACTTCATGCAAGGGGAAGAGCATAACATCAATGGTGCAGGCAGTGAGGAATGGGTATTCAATGCTGCCTGGTGTTAGGGTGAGATGAGAGGAGGTGTCTCTCAAAGTGAGGCCTGAAGGATGGATAACTTTGGGGAGGTAATTTCAGGCAGAAGGAACTTAAAGTTATGCAACCGCAAAATGTCAAAAGATATTACGGGAAATTCAGGTGCTTTGATGTTGTTGAGTTGAGGAGAGAGTGATAAATGAGGCTGGAGCAGTGACAGAGGCCAGATAAACAGGGGCTGTGTCTGTAGGGCTAAGACTTCTGTGCTCTTTTCTCTGGGCTGTGGAGATGCTATCGACCCTGGGAGTTTACATACCAAATGTAAATGGTGGATTATAGGAGAGCAAGACTGGATGCAAGGAGAAGAATTAGAGGTCAGCTGCTAAAACTCAGTTGAGAGGTGATGAAGGCTGCTTTAGGGCTATAACTCTGGAGTGGTGGATGGGCAGCCAGCCAAACAGAGAGCAATTTCAGAGGTAGCAAATAGAATGTGATCATTAGAACAATGTCTGATACATGCTCAACAAATAGTTGTTGAATGAATGAATGTGCTTTTTTAGTTGTTTTTGTTCTGTGTATGCATTTTCTTCACTCAGCTCTCTGAAGATATTAATTTTTAATTTTTTTAAGTTTGGGGCTTTCCCTCTCCCCTTTTTCTGCCTTATCTCTGTTTCCTCTGAGTTCTGTATTTTTGTTGTTTGTTTGATCTCCATCTTTAAAGCAGGGTGATCCTTGGATATCCATTTATGTTTAAACAAGGGGCACTAAAAGTCAATTGGAAGCTCTATGTGCATAGGTAGAGTTTTGCTGACTATTGGAGTCCACCGTAGGATGGTTGGGCATAACCTGGTCTTTATATTGGGGGCTCTAAGTTTTCAGTATTTTTTTCTCTGGGCCTGTTAAGTTTCTCCAGAGAAGAATTCTCGAATTTCCTGCCTATGGGAAATAAACAGGGGTGACAGTCAACTGGACACACCAGTGCAGCCATACTCGTTGTAAACATATTGAAACTCCTATTGCTAGTGGCCTATAACCACTGCCTCAAGTTCTCAGACTGCCTCATCCCAGCCACACTGAGACTGTCTTCCCACAACCTAGCAACAAAACAGTTAAAACCTGCAGGATCTTGCCTTAATGCTCAGGTCAGTGTCCATTCCATTTGGTTGGCGCCTGGGCTACACTGGCTGTATTCAACATGTTATAAAACAAGGCATGGTCCGGAGTGGTATAATCCCAACACTTTGGGATGCTGAGGTCGGTGGATCACCTGAGGTCAGGAGTTTGAGACCAGCCTTGCCAACATGGTGAAACACCGTCTCTACTAAAAATACAAAGAAAACAGCTGGGCATGGTGGCAGGCTCCTGTAATCCCAGCTACTCAGGAGGCTGAAGCAGGAGAATTGCTTGAACCCGGGAGGCGGAGGTTGCAGTGAGCCGAGACTCATCATTATACTCCAGCCTGGGCAGCAAGAGTGAAACTCTGTCTCAAAAACAAAACAAAACAACCAAACAAGCAAACAAAACAAAACAAACAAACAAACAAACACACAAAAAAAACAAGACATGTCCCTGGCATTCTGGAAAAGCAAGAAAAGAAGTTTGGATGGTCCTGACTCAGCCTGCAAACTGTCATCCCTTCTGTCTTTTAATGCACCCTTCCTTCCTCCTTGCCTGGAGAGCCCATGTCTGGAGTGCCCTGGTTTGATTTATTGAAAGAGTAGCCCTCCTATCTCCTGCTGATGTGAGGGAGGGCTGGTCATGTGACCCCTGCAGGATGTATTCTTCCGTGGAAAGGTCCCACCCCTATTTTATTCTTTCTAGTGCCTCTGAATCCTGACCCCTTATTGGGTTCTGGGGCATAAATCTTGCTTTTATTCTGTTTTGTTTGATTTTGATTTTGGTCTTTCTCCTCTCCAGGTGCTATTAATAACATTTTTTCCTTACTTTGCTGAGAGAGTTACTGCCTGGCCATCTACTTTCCACCTTCTAAACTTTTGTGGCTATCTTGGCCCTAGCTTCTCATAGATATTGATGATTTCTGGAACTCTCTTTCAGTCACTTTGAACTACTTGGAAGAAAAATGGTATATTAGTTAGTCAAGACTCATGGATTCTATGGAAAAGAAACTAAAACTAGTTTACACAAAAGTGGGAAGGACATTTCAGGATCTAAAGGTTTTCTTCTAGACTCAAGTCAGGGATGCAGGAGGCAGTCACGATGCTGAAGTGCAAAGCCCTGAGGCCTTCAATGTTTCTTTTTTCTTCTGGGTATTTATACGTAAGAATTTTCTTGTTTGCTTCCTCTTTGGCCAGCTCTTTTTCTTTTTCTCTCTGTTGTCTGTGTAGTGGAATATGGCCTCCTCACAGTTCCTGAGTGTACATACTATGATTCCAAGTATCAGTGGAATTTAGTGTGCTGCCTTTCTGACCCACTTCCAAATTCTGAGGAAGGAATGAAATTAGTTTGGGGCAGATGCCCCCACCCTTAATCCAATCCATGAAGATCCTGGTGGGTAATGAAGTACAAGCCACGTTACTATGTTGACAGACAGGGTAGGAGAACCACTTCCAGAAGTGAGGGAACCATTGTGAGCTAGGCAGACACACCAAAAGCTATCAACTACAACAGAGGAGAAAGAGTCCATGATTTATTCACCTAATTTCCTTCATACTTGCTTACCTTCAACTTTATTTAGAGGAAGCAGGAGGCAGGGTGTGGAAGGCATTCACGTTTGGAAAGCTGCTGCAGCTGTAGCCAGATATGAGGCCGGGAGCTGGGGGCTGGGTTCCTTTAGGCTTTTTGCAACTGGCCTGTGCCAAACTGCTCTGAGAGGAGTTCGCCTTGGCTCCTGGGTCTCCTGGAAGCTGGGCTCTGGTCTGTTGCCCAAGGGGCCTGGGTCAGCTGCTCTTCACGGCCTTGGGCCAGTACCTTACATAATTTGTCTTTTTTACTTCCCTTATTATTTATTTATTTATTTATTTAATTATTTTGGAGATAGAGTCTCGCTCTGTCGCCCAGTCTGGAGTGCAGTGGCACGATCTCGGCTCACTGCAAGCTCCACCTCCCGGGTTCAGGCCATTCTCCTTCCTCAGCCTCCTGAGTAGCTGGGACTACAGGCGCCCGCCACCTTGCGCAGCTAATTTTTCTATTTTTAGTAGAGACAGGGTTTCACTGTATTAGCCAGGATGGTCTCAATCTCCTGACCTTGTGATCCGCCCGCCTTGGCCTCCCAAAGTGCTGGGATTATAGGCATGAGCCACTGCACCCTGCCTACTTCCCCTATTTTAAAAGGCAAAGACATCAAGATTTGCTTGGGGAATTTTTTCAAATAAATATGACAATACACAAACTGTGGGCTATATATCAAGTTCCTCTGAATATTAGATGCCAAGTAAGAAGTTTGAGTTAGAACTCCACGTCCCAGGTGACAGAATTCATTTTTCGAATGAAATGTTTATTGAGTAGGGCAAGAGAAAGCAAGCCCATGTCCTGCTTATGCTAATCAACATCTGATAAGTAGAGTGCAATTTTCTCTTTAATAACCCAGCACCCATCATGTTCAATTAGTAATGCACTGGTGACAGTCCATGCAGGGCTGGAAGAAGAGGAGTAGCCGAGCCTTGTTCGGGGATCTACAGCCATGCTCTATGACACCACCCACCACCATGCAAATGACTTCACAGTTAAAAGGGGCACCACTCAGAGGCCCATAATTCATTTCCAGTTCCTTCTGTAGATACAGGGGCCACACTGCATGCATCATGAAATTTCTTTAGAAATGAAGTCCTTTGGGAATAAAGTTATAACTCTACTATTTATATTTGAGCAGCTTTATGATAATAGCTGCAAATCACTGAAATAGATAGTACTTTTCAAATGATACTTTAAGCATTGTATGTTTGCTAATAATAAAATTAGAAATAAAGTGAATTAAAGGGATGGATTCTTTTATTTTTAATTCCCATGTTTTAGACCTTTGCAGGCCGGGCATGGTGGCCCACGCCTGTAATCCCAGCACTTTAGGAGGCCGATGCGGGCAGATCTCTTGAGGTCAGAAGTTCAAGACCAGCCTGGCCAACATGATGAAACACCCGTCTCTACTAAAACTACAAAAATTAGCCGGGCTAATTGTCCCTGGTGCAAGAATTGTCCCTGGTGCAAATATGCTGAATCTCTTAGAGTAGGTGCCGTCCGCATGTACCATGAGGGGCACTTAGTCCCGAAATACTGTGTCACTCTCCTAGTGGTTTTCTCTAACACTAGCCCTGAAAAGCAGACATACATTTTTATTCCAGCTGTTAATAAAATGTTTAGCACATTTCTTTTAGAGATGCAAAGTTTCCCTATACCAGTTCTGGAAGACAGAATATAAAGAAATCCCAACCAGGAGCAGTGGCTCACACTGTAATCCCAGTACTTTGGGAGGCCAAGGCAGACAGATCACTTGAGGCCAGGAGTTCAAGACCCGCCTGGCCAACATAGTGAAACCTCGTCTCTACTAAAAATACAAAAATTAGCTGAGCATGGTGGCGCCTGCCTGTAGTCCCAGCTATTTGGGAGGCTGAGGCAGGAGAATGGCTTGAACCTGGGAGGTGGAGGTTGCAATGCGCCAAGATCGCGCCACTGCACTCCAGCCTGGGCAATAGAGTGAGACTCTGTCTCAAAGAAAAAAAAAAAGAAAGAAAGAAAGAAATGCCTAACATTTAGGTTCACCCACTGGATGAGGCTAAATTTATGAGACTAAGAGTCATCTATCCTTGAGAATGTTTGTTTCCAGATAAAAGTCCACAATGACTATTTTATTTAATTTTTACAATATGCCTTTCCTTGTTGGTCTTAGCATATATTTTTTAAAACTTCATGAAACGTTTCCACCCTGTAGTAAAATTGAAATCCTCTATTTTAATTTTAACATCAGATGCAAACAGTTGAGTTAATGATACTCTTCAGTTAACATCACAACATCACATCATCATCACCCCTACCCTAACCTCATACCCATTCTTCTCTCTGTTTCCATAGGCACCCTCTGTAATATAGTTCATGTTTTTTCTTGAATACATATATATCTTTGGAAGATATGCAGTATAGGATTTTATTTTGGTGTATGTATGATTTTGATATAAATAAATGATGTACTGTGGATCTTTGGGGTTTGTTTTGTTTTGAAACAGGGTGTCACTCTGTCATCCAGGCTGCAGTGTAGTGGTGTGATCTTGGCTCACTGCAGCCTCGACCTTCTGGGCTCAAGTGATCCTTCTACCTCAGCCTCCCAAGTAGCTGGGGTGCCACCACATCTGGCTAATTTTTAAATTTTTTGCAGAAACGGGGTTTCATCATGTTGCTCAGGCTGGTCTCAAACTCCTGAGCTCAAGGGATCCACTCTCCCTTGGCCTGCCAAAGTATTGGGATTACAGGCATTAGCCACCACACCCAGCCTGTACTGTGGATCTTATTCCACTTGAAATTTTTCCTCCATACTATAAGATCTGCAAATGTTGCTGTATATACTTATAGCTCATTGCATTTGATCACTACATAATATTATATGCATCTATCTTATTTACTTTGTTTCAATTCTCCACTGTTATGAAAATGCTGCCATAAGCATCATTGTAGATGATCATTTTGGAGAATTTCTCTCACATATGCATCATAAATAGTGTCAGGTTATATTCTAGCTTAACTGTACAGGCCTCCACTCCCACCAGCAGTGCATGAGTGTTCATAATATCTCAGCCTCTAACACTTAGCATTATCTGATTTTCCAGTGTTGTACTAATCCGACATACATAACAGTTATTTTATTGTTTTAATTTACATAGCTCTGGTAATTAGTGTTGTTGCCTACATTTCCATGTATTTGTTACCTCTTGGATTTCCTTTACTGTGACTTGAATATTTATATCTTTGAACCATTTTCCTATTGCGATTTGTGCTTTTATCATAGTTTTTTTTTTTTTTAACAGAGTCTCACTCTGTTGCCCAGGCTGGATTGCAGTGGTGTGATCTCTGCTCACTGTAGCCTCTGCCGCCTGGGTTCAAGTGATTCTTCTGTCTCCACCTCCCGAGTAGCTGGGATTACAGGTGCCCGCCACCATGCCCGGCTAAATTTTGTATTTTTGGTAGAGATGGGGTTTCACCAGATTGGCCAGGCTGGTCTTGAACTCCTGACCGCAAGTGATCCACCCGCCTTGGCCTCCCAAAGTGCTAAGATTACAGGCATGAGCCACAGCGCCCGGCTGCTTTTTTCACGTTCATCTGTAGAATTTCTTTGGATAGTCTAGAAATTAATAAACCAAATCAATTGGTTTTACTCAGTACACACACATTTTTCCTATGTGTCACCTAATTGTTATCTGTCTGTGGTGTCCTTTGTTGAATAAAGTTCCCAATTTTAATATTTTTTCCAGTCCATCAGTTTTCCCTCTTATGGTTTATGCCTTTAAATTTTTTAAAATAAATCTTGGCCCGGCGCGGTGGCTCAAGCCTGTAATCCCGGCACTTTGGGAGGCCGAGACTGGTGGATCACGAGGTCAGGAGATAGAGACCATCCTGGCTAACATGGTGAAACCCCGTCTCTACTAAAAAAATACAAAAAAAAACTAGCCGGGCGCGGTGGCGGGCGCCTGTAGTCGCAGATACTTGGAGGCTGAGGCAGGAGAATGGCGTAAACCTGGGAGGCGGAGCTTGCAGTGAGCTGAGATCCTGCCACTGCACTCCAGCCTGGGCGACAGAGCAAGACTCCGTCTCAAAAAAAAGATAAAAAAGAAAAATCTTTCCTCACCTTTAGTTTACCAAGATATTCTGCAACATTTTTCTTATATTAGCTTTTCAGTTTTATCTTTCACAATGAGATCTCTAATTCTCACTGAAGTTCATCCTTTTAGGTATAAATTCAATTTTTCTTCATATAATGAATCTGTTTTCCGAGACTGTATCATTCTAAATGACCCATTTTTTTCTTCACTGATTTGTGGTGATGGTTTTCTTATATGCAAAGTGCTTGGTATGTAAGAGAAGTTTCATATATTTAGATATAGTTTTATTGCATATTTATTTTACTATTTTAAGACTCTTTATTCTGAACTATTCGTCTATTCTTGTATCACACAACTACTGTTTTTTATTATTCCCAAGGCTTTACTGCATTTCTGAACATCTCACAGGGTAAATCATACTCCTCCTCCCTCTTGGCTCCTCTTTTTAAAAAGCATCTTAGCTATTCATGGATCTTTATTCTTCCATATTCGAGTTAGAATAAAAGTGTTCAAGTTTCCAAAAAGTCTTCCTGGAATTTTGATTGGAATTTCAAGAAAGGTATAGATTATGTTATTAGCTTCTCACGACAGCTGGGCTTCAGGGCTATCTTGATATGAGTCCTACTGCTGCCAGCTAGTGCGGAGCTGGCACAAATATTTTTCCGCCCCAGGTAGTTAGTGGTGGCTTGTGCACAGAGGGCACTGAGGGAAGAAAAAGTGCATGGCAGAGAAGTACTCCCTCCCATGCCTGAAACATGTTTGTGATACCTGACCTGTCTGCTTTCTCTTCCCTCCATTTCCTGGACTGATCTATTCAAGGAGAACCAGGGGTTTTATGTTCTGGAATCATTGGTTCCCCTTTCACTCAGTGGCACCACCGAGGATTGAGGTTTCATGCTGAAAACCAGTATCACGAGTTGTTTGCCATCTTCTTGGGAACCAGATATCTTTCACTACAATATTTCAAATATATTTTCTTCTGCCCTCCAAAAAAAATCTTTTTATAGACTTTTAAAGTAGTTCCTGTATAGTAACTCTGTGAAATAGATAACTCAGGTGTTATCATCCTGGGCTTCAGAAAACTTACAAGACTCCCCTATAAGTGCAGTGTCAGAAGGAAGCTAGAAGAAAACTAGAATTCCAAACTTTGACTTCCTGTCCCGGAAGAGAGTATCTGTAATATAGCAGAGAGGCACAGGGCCCAGAGTCAGCGGTCTAGCTCTAATCTGCACATTGGCATCACATCAGCGCTGTGTTCTTGAAAGTTGCGGGGTCCTGGGCCTCAGTTTCCTCATGTCTTGGAAGGGCTACGTCATCCCTAAAGCCCTTTCCCCCAAAATTTTAAGATTCTCAATATACAAGGGAGAAACCAAGGCTGTTTTATGAGAATTTCAACCTTCTGTTTTTTTCTTGTTCTTTTTCTACTGAAAGTGCCAATGAAAAGTGAAATGGCTGAAAGCCAATAGCCTGGAGGGTTGCTGTAGAGTTATGTAATTAATAAGCTGCAAATACGGCTTCTGGATACATTGAGTGGGTTTTATTATAATAGTTGCCCTTTAGCACTGAAGGATGACATCATTCCTGATGTTTGGGTTCTTGCTCCTGAAAATTAAACCCACTCTTAAGGGAAAGGGTACTAACAGTTATCCATGAACTTTAAAAAATGAAACAAAGTCCAGAGGACTGATCTGCTGCCACTACCGGTGCCAGTGCTGAAGAGATGCCAGAGTTAGGAGTCCCTGTTTGATAGACCAAGAGAAAGAATACTACCTTATACAGAAGCAATTGGCTTAGGGAAATAAACCAAACAATAACACGTTTTTTAAAAATGAGGAGGGAGCAGTGGTTCAACCTGTAATCCCAGCATTTTGGGAGGGTAAGGTGGGAGGATTACTTGAGGCCAGGAGTTCAAGACCAGCCTGGGCAACATAATGAGACCTGGTCTCTACAAAATATTAAAAATTGGCCACGTGTGGTAGTGCGTGCCTATAGTCCCAGCTGCACAGGAGGATGACGTGGGAGGATCTCTTGAGTCCAGGACTTCAAGGTTACAGTGAGCTATGATTGCACCACTGTACTCCAGTCTGGGCAAAAGAGTGAGAGCCTGTCTCTAAAACTAAACATTTGAATGAAGAGGAGTTGAGTAAAAGAAGACAGAATGTAGGGTAAGAAGACAATTTATTAAAAATCCCAAAAGTATGTCCACTAGCAAGATATAGTCAACAGTGGGAGACAAGAACCTCATCCTCAGAAAGAATCAAAGAGCTTAAGAAAGGCCTAGAAGAATCAATGAAAGTGTCAGGGAGGTTACAAAATTAAAAAAAAAAAAAAAAATCAATGAAGTGTGGAGTTGATGCTTTGGTGGCAATTTAAGAATTAAGAAATGACAAAATTTAATGCTCAATACTATCTATCTATCTTGTACATCAGTAATGCTCATGTTTAATTAGGCTAAGAAAAGATGTTTTCTTTCTTTCTTTCTTTTTTTTTTGAGACAGTCTCAATCTGTTGCCCAGGCTGGAGTGCAGTGGCGTGATCTTGGCTCACTGCAACCTCTGCCTCCTGGGTTCAAGCGATTCTCCTGCCTCAGCCTCCCAAGCAGCTGGGACTATATGCATGCACTAATTAATAAGCTGCAGCTAATTTTTTGTATTTTTAGTAGACAAGGAGTTTCACCATGTTTGCCAGGCCAGTCTCGAACTCCGGACCTCAAGTAATCCTCCTGCCTCAGCCTTCCAAAGTGCTAGGATTACAGGCATGAGCCACCATGCTTGGAGTGCAGTGGTGCAATCTCAGCTCACTGCAAGCTCCACCTCCCGGGTTCACACCATTCTCCTGCCTCAGCCTCCCGAGTAGCTGGGACTACAGGTGTCTGCCACCACGCCTGGCTAATTTTTTGTATTTTTAGTAGAGACGGGGTTTCACCGTGTTAGCCAGGATGGTCTCGATCTCCTGAACTCATGATCCTCCCACCTCGGCCTCCCAAAGTGCTGGGATTACAGGCGTGAGCCACCACGCCCAGCCAAGATGTTCTCTTTAGTGATGTTTGAGTCAAGTTAATAGTCAACACATCCCTACTTATAATGCTTCCTTGTGTTGCCTTCCACAGGGTCAACTTTCCAAAGACATAGGAAACTATATCTTACATAATTGTGTATCTACAACAAGTTCAATCCTTTGTCCACATTGGCAGGCTAACTCAATCTCATAAAAGGTAGGTTTGGCTGATTTTCCTTTTTTTGTTTGTTTGTTTTTGTCTTTTTTCCACTTTTTAGGAGTCTAGTATCTTAGTGCTGGTAGTGCTGGTATTTACCTTTTAAAAAATTGCTTGGGTAGTTTAAGAAGAAGACACTGAGAAACAAATTCTTAGCTATGATAGAAACAAAGTTTTATTCATAGAAGACCAAAATTTTATTGAATATAGGCCAATTATAAAGGAGCTTATTCATCTTTGCATGCCAGTGAAGTTCCTAACTCAGAGGCTATCCTGTTATACACATGAGGAGAACATTTTGGCTCTGAAATTAGTAGATGGTTAAGCCTTTAAAGTGGGGTGTTAATTGCAAAACAGGAGTTGGATATCTGAACAGCTCAGACTGTAAACCCTAGGTTTCTATAATTCCACGTTATTTGTGAGTATTACGGGGTAGTTAAATCTTTGAGAGTTTCCAAAGTGAGATCATACAGTCTTATTTGTTCATGATATAATTGACAAGACTCTACAAGAGCAGAGGACATAAGGAAAAGGCTCTTGGGTTTTGCATTAATCCAGACCCTGCAGCTGGGCCCCGCCCACACTTATTGCCTCCTTCAGCACCAGGCCCTCCTCACTCCCAGGATGCCAGACACTGGCCTTCTTTCAATTCCTTAAAGAACCTTGCCCTCACCCATCTCAGGAACTTTGTCCATGATGCGCCCTTTGCCTGGAGAAAGCTGACTTCTATTTTCCTTCTTTGGCTTCATTCAGGTAATTTCTACTCCTCCTTAAGATTTCAGCCCCAAAGTCACTTCTTCAAGGAAACTTTCCCTAATCCCCAGAATGATCTAATGCCCTTTTCCTTCTGGCAGCCCCAAAGGTAGGAACTCCAATGTTCATTCCCACTATGGTACGCTCACTCGAAGTGCAATCAATGCGCAGCAAGATGTAGGTGCTTGAGAGTTCTCAGGTGAACACCACGTAAACAAGGTGCCCGTGACTCAATCAGGCTGCTTCAATAAAACATCTTAGATTCTGAAAAATAGGACTAGAAATGATCTCAAGAAATCTTATTTGACCCTGTCTCCAATCTTTAGAAGTAGGTGATGAATGGGTAGAATAGTATATTTCTAACAAATAAGTTGGTTAGAGCATCTATTATGTAAATGAGTCTGCATGAGAAATTGTAATGAGGCATTCTATCTTTAGGTTGGACATTACAGAGAAACCAGGTAGGTGCATTGTGAGTTACACTGTGTCTGCTTCATTTATCTGTGGGGAGAGACCTAGAGTCTTTTCTTTTTTTTAGATGTAGTGTTGCTCTGTCGCCAGGCTGGAGTGAGTGACGCGATCTCGGCTCACTGCAACCTCCGCCTCCTGGGTTCAAGCGATTCCCCTGCCTCAGCCTCCCAAGTCCCTGGGACTACAGGCATGTACCACCATGCCCAGCTAATTTTTTGTATTTTAGTAGAGACAGGATTTTGCCATGTTGGCCAGGATGGTCTCAATCTCCTGACCTTGTGATCTGCCCTCCTCGGCCTCCCAAAGTGCTGGGATTACAGGTGTGAGTCACCGCGCCCGGCCACCTAGCGTCTCTTTATCTGTAGTGAGGCAATGTGTCCTGGACACACTCTGAGTTCCCCCAAGTTCCGGTTGGTGAAGCTGTGATGCCACTGACCTGTGGAACCACAGGCTGCTGCTTCGTTCCTTATTTTGATTAGGGACCTTTGTGGTTGTTGTTTTGTTTGTTTAACAATCACTGAATCACCACAGAGGCAGAGGTAGATAGTTCTTTAAAATGTTCTACTGAGGGGAAAATGTAGAAACCTTCTGTAAAGGAAAGTAAGCAAGCAAGCATTTAGAAACATCATTTTTTGCATGCGTGGTGTTTTACTAAGATGCCCTAATAATGGAGGGAGTTTTATCTTTAATATTCCAGTTCCAAATGGGTGTCATGAAAGGCCTGTGTATGTCAGCTCTGAAAACTCTCTAACCTTGAAAGGCCTATTTTCTCCTCTTGCCAACTCGTCTATGGAGCTTATCAGGAAGAGAGGATTGCTATTGCTGTCTAGTGCCCATAATTAATCCCGGAGACAGTGAGGATTTAGGACCACTGATTGTGGCTGACTTCAAATTAAAAAGTCACTGTTAGCGTGTGAAACAGATACCATATGTTATAAACAAACCCTTTGAATGATGTAGAACGTCAAGATAATTCATATGTAAACACAGGTTACACTTAGGATAGGGGATTTTACGTATGCCCATTCATACTTTTCAAAGATGCTATGGACACACAAACATAGATGGCACACTGCTTTTCCTTCATTTGGTCCCCAGAAAATGGGTATGATTTAAGATGTGAATTTAGTCCAAACCTCAAATTACGAGTTATGAAATTTGTCTTTCTCTTTACCATCAGTGTGGTGAGTACAAACAAAGGCAGACACCAGTCTGATTGGTTCGTGTAATCCAATTGCCGAGTTGAGCTTCTTTTCTTGTTCCTGCCATGACTAATTTGTGGTTTCACAAAGTGTTTCTGAATGTCAGACACATCAATTATAAGAGATGGGCAAGATGCATAAGGAGAACCACAGTAAGGGGAGAGGGGCTTTAAAATGTTTACAAGAAATTAAAGTAGTGAGTGTAGGCAGAAGTTGTCCTATAACCTTCACCAGAGCAATTCTTTTATTTAAGAAAGTGGCTGGATTATTTCCCAAGTGAACAAATTCTCTGTCCATTGCCAATCAGAACTGTTAGTGGCCTCATTTCTTCTTACTAATTGGTCCTCTCCTTTCCTTCAGTCCTCTAGATAACACACAATAATGCCACCTTCACTCTGTAGACACTGGTGCTTTAAGGGAAGGCTGGGTTAGGTGCTCACAAACATATTCTCTAATGGTGTTTATCTTCTATGGCTGGAGTGATTTTTTTCCCCCTACTGAAACTCTATTATATACCCTTTTGTTGTCATGGCTGAAGCCTGTTGTTTCTGCAAAAACAATAATAGGCCTGAAGATTAGGGTTGCATTTTATGGGCCTAGCAGCCCAGCAGGGCATCATATTTGTATCAATCCTATAAATTCCTGGCATCAGGCCTCTTTACTCCTAGTAATTAATCTTTTTCATAAATGCTGTCATGTTTAGAGCTGTTTTATTAAGTTTCTGCTTTCTAATTTTGTTTGTGTCACTTCTTTGCCTCATCAATATTAAAATTAAAATAGAAAACAACAGAGCAGCCAAATAGATGGAACCTACCAGTTACAGCTTTCTTTTCTTACCAGGGGAATCTAGATGCAAAGGCTGTTCTTTTTATCTTCGTAAATACCAGCCCTCATCTCCAAGCTGTGGATATGGTTTGTTTGGGTTTTCTCCTTCTCCTTGTTGCTGTGGGTGCGCTTCAGGTGTGAGAAGCTGAAGAAGAAAGGAAGACTTGCTTCTTTTAGTCTCTCACACTCTTGTCAAAATGCCAGGGCTAGAGAGGAAGACCTGTTCTGAAGGAAGTTTGTTCACTGCCCTTGGACTTAGCCTTTCCGATGCAGCCGACGAACTGAATACCATCCCTTCTGCCTCCTTTGGGATTGCAATTGCATTGGCGTGTGGTGGTGTGAGCAGCCTTTTTCTTTGGCCCACTGACCTAATTGCAATAGGGGTGGTAAAATATTTTCATTACCCTCTCCCCAGAATATAGAAATCTTCAAAGGGAACCCAGGAGGGAGGTTAGCCTCTTAACCCTAATTTCCCTACCACTACCTCAGCTTGGCTGTACATCACAAAATTAGTCTCCAAACATAGTGGCACCAGGATTGTTGTCGGTTTTGCTTTTAAAAGTCATTTCATATTGTAAACCCGGCGATTATTTCATGCTGTTTAAACTATATTTGTAGTCTTTGATCATGCATAAGTAGACTCAAGTTAACTGCTGATAGAATGATGATATTTTCTCCATGTTTCTTTTTCTTTTTCTTCTTCTCTGTCTTTAAGGACCCTGTACCCAAGAGCTGGCCTCAAGAAATTTCCATTACTACATTACAACATGCCTTTGTTTTTTAATTGGTTCAGGACTACCTATTTGCATGACAAGCAACATAATTCAGTTAGAAAAATCTGTTGTGTGTATGGTATGCAGAATCTATATTTACTGCATTTTATAAATTACTGATTATTTAAAAATTTGAAAGACCGCAGATTGGCAATGAATGCCAAAGAGAAGGAGAGACTAGTAGTCATTGCTGATTATTGTTATTTGAGCACAGGCTGGTTTCTCCTCTCCTTCCTCCCTTCCATTTTTCTTCAGGAGTTCCTTTCTATCAGCCACCCCCTTCCACACCTCAATTCCCAGCAGGAAGATACTGTACTGCCACGAGTGGGGGCTGAAAATGGGGCAAAATAGGTTTTGAATAGCAGCATCAAATAAATTCAAGTGCCTTTCTAAATATATTTCAAGATTAAGTAATGAAGGATTGTAAAGCACTTGGAAAAAAATAAAGTGCCATGTAAGTGCTAAGTAATAAAGAGTAATCATAACAGTAATAAAAGGGTGAACTGCTAAATCTTTCTTGCTTCTTTTCCTCTCAGTATTTTCATCATTTCAGATTTGGCTCCTGAATACAACTCTTTTATTTCTAATGAAGAACTGGGACTTAAAATAATAATGATAGTAAGTAAGTTGTTGTTGTTGTTTTTTTTTTTTTTTTTAAGATTTGTTTGGGGATATAGAGAGATCATGCTCCACCCTGTCTTTTCCTTCCATTGCTGCCCACCCAGGAAAGATTTGAGCTTCATCCTGATGGGTGCACTAGAGAGAGGAGCTGGGACACAGAATTCCCTTAAAAGAAAACGCTGGTCCCTGTTGGTTTCGCAACGTTATCAACCCAACCATCAGCCTAATGGTGTATGTTTATGATTTATCCAGTATTATGATTTGTATCATTTTTCAATAAACTTGAGACCACCTGCTGTGATTGTGACTATTTCCCATTATAGGCAAGGCGTTTCATCCCCCAAACCCTGAGTTTCCATCCCCTGGGTAACTTTTACAACAACCTGACTACCCTTAATGCCTGGGTGTTCTCTTCCTGTGACAGTATTTATAAAAAAAGTATGTGTATATTTCTTTAATAGGACATATATAGTTACTATCAATGTTTATTTTCCATTTTCTCCAACCTTTGGAAGAAGAGTGCATCTCCTTGTGTGCACATCCTTATTGGTGACCACCTGTAGATCTCCAGGCCTCACACAGGTTAGGACAACAAACCCTCTGGTTTTTGTGTTAGCACGTACACAGACTACACTCATGATATGGATGAACTAGGAATCTAATTTGAATACCTGGCCCTGGAGGGGGCAGATTTTCAGCCTGTTGTGAGGATATACAAAATAAAGGGCTAGTGATATAGATTCAAAATTGTCATTTGTTTTTCACTTTCTGTCAAACAAGGGCCTCTGCTACCTCACAGTAAATGTAGAGTCACAGAATTTGTGTTTGCCATACCTCTGTTTGTACTATACCACCACACAACACATATGACCAGTGCTGAAACTTGTTTGACAATCCTTCTGGGAATGGGACAGAGAATTGGGATTTGGCAGAAACTTTAGTCAAATATCAATAACAATAAAAACTAAACAATTGCTTGTGAAAGTGTTTTTTTGTTTTTTCCATTTTTCTTTTTTCTTAAAGAGTGATTAAGGAAATCTGTTTAGTTGAGGCATGTAATATTTTATGTGCATACTCAGTGTAACTTGACTTCAAGGGAAGCTACACATCACATAGAAATCAAAGAGGAAATGTTCAAAGATTCTTCAGTTGGAAAACAGGAGGTGATTTTATTACTACATCAAGAGAATGTAAAAGTCTCCAATAAATCCTGTATCCAAAACACTGTTAGAATTGTTAGATAAGATTTCATTGTCAGAAAATTCTTTTTTCTTAAAAGAATACAATTCTTTCAAGTTTTTAGAGATGGCCCCAAAGTAGTCTAGAAGTCAGGCTTCAGTCCTTACCTTAAGAACTGGTTGGCTTTTTCTTGATTTGCAGACACACTTACATGGATTCTAAGGTTGCCTTCATGTTCAGGAGTGTGGGAGGCGGAGGTGATTTAAAGCAGAAGAGCAATACCCAAAAAGGGTGACAGGAATTTACAATTAGGTGAGGAAGTTTTGAATCTATAATAAAAGTCTAACAGGCAGGTAACAAGTTCTTTGTGAGTCTTAACTCCACTGATGAATTTTTTTTTTTTTTTTTGCATGTGACTTTGGTCAAACTGCTTATTTCTTTTGGCGCTTTGTTACGTTTCACTCACTGTGTTCAAAGAGGTACTGTGAGGATTAACAACATAAAAATTTGTTTTGATATAATGTTCTAATAATTTAAAGTAGTCTTTAAAAAACTTTCTTTTTTTTTTTTTTTTTTTTTTGAGATGGAGTCTCGCTCTGTCGCCCAGGCTGGAGTGCCAGTGGCCGGATCTCGCTCACTGCAAGCTCCGCCTCCCAGGTTTACGCCATTCTTCCTGGCCCTCAGCCTCCGAGTAGCTGGGGGGACTACAGGGCGCCCGCCACCTCGCCCGGCTAGGTTTTTTGTATTTTTAGTAGGAGACGGAGGTTTCACCGGAGTTAGCCAGGATGGTCTCGATCTCCTGACGCTCGTGATCCGCCCGATCTCGGGCCAAAAAACTTTTCTTAATTAAAAAAAATTATGTATTAAACTATAGAATTGATTTATAAAGTAATCATACAGAGAGTAAATTATTATAAACATTCAGAACTGTGGAGTTAAAATTCTTGTTTTGATTTCATGAGGTGCAAATAGAATATTTTACAGAGGTGTGACAAGCGGCTCAGAAACCAAAACTCTTTTCTTCTATCTAATATTATTGTTTGCCAACATGGTGGTTTTTATTAAAATCTGAGTTGAAGCAAATATGAATATCAAACACAAATAACGTTTGAAATGGGTTGGGTCAAGGAAAGAAAGCAAAAATAGTAAAATAAACTTTAAATTTTGAAAAATATGTAACACCTTTGTAAGGTTTCATAGAGAAACGCGGTTTGGAAAATCCCTTATCGTGATAAATTACCTAAAACAAATCTTCAGACGAATGAAGGAACACATAATTTGTAACGAAGGACCTAGACATTAAAATAACAGAAGTTATTCTCAAATTAGAGTTATCCGTACAGGAATTCATATTTTATGAAAGCATATAAAAGTGTCAGTAATGAAATCAGCAGATTACAGATTGAAGGAGCAGGACAGTTAATGGTTTAGTCCAGGCCCAACACACTTACTTCCTTGTTGGGTTTCTTTCTCCTCCTCTGAATACTCTAAACCCTCAGTCCATTTTAATTAGGCCAATGGAAAGCATCATTAAACTTTGCCATTTTTGTAGGTGGGAGCCTGAGCACCTTTATTTGCCTAAGAGTCCTTTTGAATTCTACCTTTGCCCAAGGCAAGGGCTCTTCCTGGCTAGGACTAACTCCTGGGTGCCTTTTCAAAGCGCTTTACTGGTATCCTGTATGGAAGGCCTAGTGGCAGAGTCTGTGAGGGGTCCCGAACAGATTGTGTAACTGTTGCACAACCAATGTGTACACGTGTGTCACTAATTTAATTTTAATTTTACTGTATGCGTTTGTATAAGATCCTGCAGCTGTCATGTGCTCATCATCTGTCACTGAACTATCTCTAAGCCATGCTGGGCTAAGACAGGATTATAAACGATGAACTGCCATGTGCTCTAAATCTTCTTATTTGCCTAGCCTGGAAGGTATGCCCTGTAAAATTTGATTGGCAGTGTGCTCTATGCTGGCCATTGACTTTTGAAGGCCTCTTCTATTGGTTCTTTGAGCAGCTCTCAGTGGCTGTATTGACCATCACCTGCTGATTCCTGCACTGGCCTGACCTCCAACCTCTGCTTCTCCTCTTTCCTCTCATCTTTTCCCCACTTGTTTGGCTACTTGCTCAGAGGCTGTAAAACAGGCCCTGCCACTCTGGTGGCACGTGCAGTATATAGGGCATATGGCTGGCTGGTTGTATGCAGAAGAGGATAACTGAAGCCAAGCAGACCCAGCACTGTTATTACAGCAGATGGGGGAAGCGTGGCATTCAATATTTAGACAGATGCCACCTCCTTATTCCACCTGTCTGGAAGTTGGACATTGTACAGAACGAATGTCTGCCTAATGATGAAGGAAACAAAGGACACATTTATGAAGCGCAGCAGAGCAGCATATTTACTGAGCATGCACAATATAATTGTTGATCATAACAATAAACGTAAACTGCTACTGGTCAGAACTGCTGAAACATGCACACAATTACAGCAGGAGAAAGGAATTGCTACTCTTTTACCAGCTGCTTGGGTATCTTTAATTTTGATGACTGGGAGCAATAGATAGGACTCAAAGTTTGTGATGAATGCCTGAAAGAATTCAATTTTCTCAAGTGATGGTCCATCCTCCTTTTTTGCTAAAATCCTCAAAACAAGTGTCACTTCCTCTCTGTTTTGCATGTTTCTAGGAAATTCAGTTCTTTATTTTCTTTGTGAATGGTTTCTAACCAGGCAGAAAACAAAGAAATTATCTTTGTAACTGCTACTATTTTGATGTGTTTGCCATCAAAGTGAATATATCTTTTTCCTCTAAATTCAAAATGCTGATGATGCTGAACAATAGAGATTTAAAGATTTAGTTAGAAATAAAAAAGAACAGTGTATATTCTTTGAGAGTGTTAATTTTTTTGATAGATCATTCATTGTGGTCTTTGGTGTGTTTTAATTTATAAATTGTTTTATCCCATCCTCACAGATTAATTTTTTAAATCAATACTAGTCTTTATTTATGTGTAAAGATGCTTTATGTTTTATCAGTAATCAGCAGGAGGAATAGGTATGTACAATTTGTGAACTGCCCATGGATTTCTTGCAAGAGTAGAAGTTGACTAGCTTGCTAAGAAGCAAAATAATCTTTGATTCAATGCACCTAGCATTTATTTATTATAACTATAGGCAGAGGATGGTAGCCTTTTTTTGCAGGGAAATGTAAATGGAATTCTCCATACAAAAAAAGTTGAAGGCAATAATTTACAAAAAGGAATCAAAGGTAAATTTTTCAGAAGCACAATAGATCACCCCTGTTTTAGAATCAGCTTGCATGATTAGACAAACCCCTATTTTAAAAGATATTCTGATACCTATTATTAGTAGCATTAATGATCTGAAAAATTCATCATTATTATTTTTAGGGACGCCACCAATTAACAACCATGGTTGAATAAATAACTGAGAAGCACTTGAGATGGGGAACTTTTTCTTTTGTCCTGTTTTCATCCAGGTCTAACTTTTGGGAAGCTTTCTTTTTGGTTCATTTTTCTTCAGTGATTATTTCACATTAAAACCCCATCTGACGAAAGGCATATGGAAGGGAAGGGAGGTCATTCCTAATTGAACAACCTAGGACTCGTGAGGTTAATTACAGATATTAACGCTGCTGTTCTTCAGCTTCTTGCCCTCAAGAAGCCTCTAGCTTCCAAATGACCTGGCTCCAACAAAGAGACTCTCTTTAGCCCATTAACTAATTGATAAAAATGTGAGTGTTTAGAATGAGTCTAATTAAATCACCGAGCCTTACAATTACTAGTCCATTTGGTAGCTGTTGGGAGATGGGTAACCTCAGCTGGCATTGTAGGGGAATAAAAGATAAAAATAAAAGGGAGCTTAACCAAGATCATTTTGAAAGCTGTTCATTTGAAGACAAAGTACATATTTGCCTGAAATGTCTACATTTACTACTTCAAATGCATTCCCTTTCGAGGGTAGCACAATCTCTGAAAAAGAAAATAATGTCTTTTTTCTTCTTCTTTAAGAGCAGGCATGCTCCACTTTGTCTAATAAAGTTACATGAGTGGCTGGGGAATTTTTCTGCATTAGCATTAAGCTAAATTCCTTTAGAGCTGGGAACACTGAAGTTTGTCCATTGAGCCTTTGTTTAAGAGCTGGCAAATGTCTCAAATAGTAGACATTGAAAAACCCAGAGTGGGCTCTCAGGACTTTTTACTTTGTCCCGAGTCTGCTCTAACTCACTGTTTCTGCTGCAGCCCCGATCCATGACGTTTCTTTCTTTCCTTCTTTCTTTCTTTCTTTCTTTTGAGACAGAGTCTCGCCCTGTCGCCCAGGCTGGAGTGCAGTGGTGCAATCTTGGCTCACTGCAAGCTCTGCCTCCCGGGTTCACACCATTCTCCTGCCTCAGCCTCCCTATTAGCTGGAACTACAGGCCCCTGCCACCACGCCTGGCTATTTTTTTGTATTTTTTAGTAGAGATGGGATTTCACCATGTTAGCCAGGATGGTCTCCATCTCCTGACCTCATGATCCGCCCGCCTTGGCCTCCCAAAGTGCTGAAATTACAGGCGCATGACGTTTCTTAAAGGCAGGAAGTCTGGAGCTTGTTTGGGCCCTGGGTGGAGGGATGAGAACCACTGACTCAACAGTGGCAGGTCCAGCAAAGCATGCACAATGAGTCAGCCACCAGCCCAGGTGGTGACTTTTGTCCCCAATTAAGAGACATTCGTAGGCTCCTAAGTAGGGGATAACACAAGGATAATATGATACATCTCACTGAAGTCTTAAAAGCAATGTATTAATCAAAGAGCCAAGGAATTTTAAAAGTGGGAAACTTAATTTGTAAAGATGTATTGAATACTTCTCTCCATTTATTTAAAAAAAAAAGTACTCTATAGTCAGAAAGCCAATTTATCCTGACTTATAAGCTAATCTGGCTGACATCAGTCTCTCTTGAAATGGTTAATATTTTGGACTGGGGAGAAATTGCATGAAAGTCCTCTATTTTCTATAGTATCTTTGTAGTAGGTGGTCATAAAAATAATACTGCAGCTTCTTGAATGAGTATCCCCATACTTAATCAGGTGTCAGTGCCTTCACTATTAGCTCCGAGAGATAGTTATTTGTTACTGTCAGAAGCATTCGGAAAGTGATAAGCAACAGTTATTTTCAAAGTTTTTGTGATATGGAAAGAATGAATATAAATATGAGCATATGTCAGTCCTCCCTAGGCACATATTTATTGCCAGAGACATTAATATTGATAAACAATGGGTCCATCCACTCTACATTTATATAAACCCAAGCAAAAAAGTGTTAAAAGCACATTTCACTTTTTCATCATTTACTGCTAGTCTCCAAGAGGAGGTATTTTCTTTCTGATTATCCTGTCATTCAACTCATGCTAATTAGTGAGTGTAACGGAACTTTAGCAGACAGTTTGGTTGCAGGTGTATTCAGACCAAGGGAGATTTAATTACTTGCTAATTGCCTGGTGTCCAAGGTAACATAATATTATAGTTGCAAATGCTATGGTATTAATCCATCTTAAAGAAGTGCAACGTGGCTCAGCCTCCATATTCAGAGACTCCTGGAGGACGCTGTTGGCATTGCTACAAGTGCATTCAGGATGGGGGATTGTGTCTTTTGTGTTCATGACTGAATACCCAGTGTCTGCCATAGGGCAAGACACATAGTAGACACTCAATAAATATCTATTGCTAAGTGAATGTGAATGAAAGTAAGCCAAATACAAGTACAGTATGAATTACCTGAGCACAGAAAGGAAAGCTGTAATTCAGTAGGCTAAGAACAAAAGTGGAGGCAAAACAGAAGCAAAGTAACATTTTATGAGCAAGTTCCGAAGGCCAAATACTATACGTTTACCTAAATTGCCTCATTTAATCTTCTTAGAAGGGTAATGTAGTAATTAAGATCATGGACTTTGGATGAGAAATCTCTGGGTCCCAATCAAAATTCTACCTCTTGCTGGCTTCATGTCTTTCGCCACATCATCTGACTCTTAGAAGCCTCAGTTTTCTCATCTCTAAAATAGACGGTGTGGGAATAATGCTAAACTCAAGGAAGAGTTGTAAAAGTTAAATAAAATGTGTACAATGTCTAGCATACAGGTAGGTGGTCAATAAAGCAATTGTTACTTTTAATTTTATAATGGTATTTTAAAGTAGCGTTATAAAAAACATTATATAAACTATTGTGATTACTGTTTTATTGAATAGGCACTTGAGACTCAGAGATGTTAAAGATTTTGCCCTGGCTGGGTGCAGTGGCTCACACCTGTAATCCCAGCACTTTGGGAGGCTGAGGCTGGCAGATCACCTGAGGTCAGGAGTTGGAGACCAGCCTGGCCAGCATGGTGAAACCCCATCTCTACTAAAACTACAAGATTAGCCTGGCACGGTGGCATGCGCCTGTAGTCCCAGCTACTTGGGAGGCTGAGGCAGGAGAGTTGCTGGAACCCAGGAGGTGGAGGTTGCAGTGAGCCAAGATCATGCCACTGCACTCCAGCCTGGGCAACATAGCAAGACTCCATCTCAAAAAAAAAAAAAGGGATTTGCCTAAGTTCACGGAGCTGGCAAGTGACAAACAGAGCAGGCTGACTTCAAATCCCATGATTTTTCCATTCTAGCAGACTGCTTAAAGGATATGTTACCTGAATCGATGTGGCTTAATGAAACTTATTCTGCAGTGCTCAAACCAGCCCCTAAAAGTAGACTGGGGAGTTTTGAAAGCTACATTGAGTTTTACAGCCCAGCATATAACACAGCAATAATGAATCTCCAACTATGTCGTGGATTGTGGTTTGCCAGCATTGAAATGCTGCTTGCTATCTCATCCTGATCTTGCAGGTTGACTTGTGGAGACAATGGGTGACAAAACCATCAGAAAGATGCTACACAGTCAACTGAAATAAGATCAACAAGGAAAAAAAAAAAAACAAAACCAAAAACAAACACTTAAGAGCACACTGAACTACAAATCAAACTTCACAGCCTTATATTAGGTAAGTGGAAGAATGTACCTACTAAGAGGTCGGTTTATCATTCATCTTAAGCAATAGAGTGGTTTCTTTTGGCCAAAAGTTATATGGTATTTTGGATCCAACTTCAGATCAGTGTGTGTCTATTGCACACAGTAAACAAGTGTTTAGTTTTTAATCTGCCTGGTCATACCCAGAACTTTCTGATGCCATCTTTGATTATGAAGGACAATGACACTTTTAGCTTGTGGGGTGAATATTTGGGAGGGAAGACACTTGGGTTTTTCTGTTCGTCATTTCTCACCCTGGCTTTGCATAGTTCCCTGAACTGAAATTGACCACGTTCATCCTTCCTTTCAGAGCTAACTCGGCAAGGAAGTCAATTGTGTGATCTTTGTGATGTGTGTGACTGAGGCTGTCAGTTTCCGTCCCTGTGTGTGGGCCATTTAGATCTGTTCCTTGGCCATGGCTTGTGGGCCCTCCCCTGCCAGACGCCATACTGTTGGCCACAAGCAGGACTCGTTAGGTCATGTGAATAACTCAGGGTGGCATTGTCCTGCTGGGAAGAACATGATGGACAAACAACCATGGCATTGTCACCTCATCACACCATCATCTGGATGTTGTTCTTTCACCCTCCTCCTCGTATTTCTAGTACCCTTGTCTTTTCCTTCCTAACAAAACCTGATGCCAGTCACTAACATTAATGGCCAGTGCTTTCCTTTTCAGGGATCTCTGTCCTTTATTTTTTATTTTTTATTTTTTTTGAGATGGATCTCGCTCTGTCACCTAGGCTGGAGTGCTGTGGCAAGATCTTGGCTCACTGAAACCTTCACCTCCCAGGTTTAAGCTATTCTTGTGCCTCAGCCTCCCAAGGAACTGGAATTACAGGCCTGCGCCACCACCCCTGGTTAATTTTTTTCTATTTTTAGTAGAGATGGGGTTTCACCATGTTGGCCAGGCTGATCTTGAACTCCTGGCCTCAAGTGATCTGCCCACTGCACTCCAACCTAGGAGACAGAGTTAGACTCCAGCTCAAAAAATAAAGAAAGAAAGAAAAAATGATGCTGCTTCCTTAGAATTTGGGAGGTGAGCTTCACTTGTGGTGTGTCCCACTTCATGGGCTACGAAGTGAAGCTACTGAACTAACAGCCATTGCTCTCCCTGGTGTCAGAGGGGAAGGTGCAGCAGTCGTAAGAAAGTCATGAACTCTCCTGCTCTTTCCTGCCTATGGGGTTTTTATCATGCAGACTGTGGTGTCCTCACCTTTGTCTATATGCATAAACCACAGACAGAGGCTGCCCGCATTCTCTATCTGAGAGAAATGTTTCTCAGCAAGGCCCACTAAAGTATTCTCGGTCCCAACCCATTGCCACAACTTAACCTTTTGGGGAGGCTTTCTAGATTGAGAACATCATTTAAGTCTATGAATTGTCTCAGAGGACTTGGGGAAAATGTCTCGAAGACATCTCCTGCTTGCAAAGGCAGGTGTTTTAAGATATTGAACCCATCCTTAGGTTAACTATTATACATTTCAGGATTTGCAGTCCGCTCTCTGGAGGGGAAAATCCACACATGTCCACTCAGTCCTATGCAAGCTCCCTCCTCAGACTCTGGAGTGTTAAGAAGGAACTCAACTTTGGTGGGATTTGGATTTCTCATCACACTTTCTGAATGAAGCTAGAGGCTTTCAATCCTTATCGAAGGCAATGAGACAGTGGTCTGTGAGAGAGAAACAAAGAGGCAGCAATTGGATTAGTGCCTGAAAGTCTAACAAATGCCCCAGACTGGAGTAAATCCCCACCAATAAGCACATTCTCTATTGCAGCAAAGTTAGGAACATAATCTGAAACTAGGAAGAGAAGTAGCAGGCAGTGGGAAGTATATGAAGACAACAATCAGCCTGAACCCATGGCTACCTTGTCTGTAGGCCAAGGTGCAATGCATTGCACATTGATTATGAGAGTAAAGGGATTATAAATCGTATCGGGCACTTTGTATATTATTCAAATCCAACAGATGGGAAATCGGCAGGTCCTAGGAAATAGAAAATTCAACCTTCACTCAAGTGGACTGATAAAATCATCATAAACCATTTTAGAATACCCCCAACCACAAAGCTCAGTGATTAAATCGAACACCTTTCAGCTCTCCTTCAATGGTCATTTCATGCTGCCTTAAGTCTAAGAGATGTTTTACCCCTAAAGTTTAAAGGATATAATTTCAACTTACATAGACTGAAGTCTGTGACACTGTATAGGATTAAAGACACCTTCTGGGTCTGTCCCTAAAGTACATTTAGCCAAGCAACATCTCGACAGGACAAGTATTTTTCACAGTGGTGTGGCTTAGGGGAGACTTCTCTGTGCTTAAGGGCTGGATTCTCCCACTATAGATGGATGAGATCAGTCCAGAGAGAACTAGCTGTACGAATGAATGAATAAATGGATGGAAGATGTCTAGAATTAGGTGGAAAATTCTCCAAGAATGGAGTGCCAGTGACTGACCCTTGCTCTTTTATTACTGAGAGACAAGGAAAAGACTGGATGTGAATAGGCAACATCTCAAAGGTGAATAAAGCAGACGAGTGGTTGGTTTCTTCAGAGCAGGGCAATGTCTGGGAAAGTGGATGGGCGAGTATAAGGGGTGATGAACAAGCAGTGCATCCCAAGAGCTGGTGGCAGAATCCTAAGTATGTCATTTTATAGACTCAACTAGATAATATGTAGTATGAATCTGAGATGCTCCATCTGTAGCACTGTGAGAACAATTCTAGTCTTTTAACTAACCCCAGGGAGTGTTTCTGTGTGGACCAGTGGTCTACTCAGAGCATTTGCACTACTGAAGTTGCCCATTAACTGGGGAAAAAAATGAGAAAGGAAACCTACTGATTAGATTATGATTTAATATTCATTGCTTGTTCCCTCTTCTACCAAACCTGCTGACTAGGAGCCAGTAATTACAAAGGTTTCTGGAGACACAGTGCCTTTTGGAGTTTTATATTTTAATTAAAGTGAATCAAAACTTTTTTCATTAAAGTGTATCAAAACAATTTTTAGAAATTCTTGAGATGACCAGGAGAATTATAGACATTGCAAAAATCTTAGGCAGGAATAATCACTGCAGAGATGTACCCTCCCCTACTACAATCAGTGCTTCTAAAGACTTCATCCTTTAGTGACGTTTCTGCTCAGAGGAAAAAACCTCACAATGAAGAAAGCACAGGTGAGTGTCACATTTTTCACTAATAACAGAAACTCAGGGACATCTCCCCCATGCATCTGTCTTTTGAAATAGGGCGGCACTGTGGAAAAGCATTTGACTTGGCTGAAAGACAGTCGGTTCTGGAGTACTTGTTGGTTGGACATGCAGGCCACTTTTCACAGCTGTGATCCTCAGGTCCCCAATCATGAGCAGGCAGGTGGCATGCCAAATATATACACAGACCTCTCTTGTGGATAGGTGTGTCCTGGACATCATCCTCATTGCCACCACCCTCTTCCTCATCATCCACCTCAAAAACAGAGGTCACCATTCATTGTGCCAAGCACTGTATTAGGGACTTCCCTGAATTATTACTAGTAATAATCTTCACACAAATCTACGAAGTAGCCTTGTTTCCATTTTTACCATGAGGAAATTGAGGCTCAGAGAGGTTAAGTGATTTTCTCAATGGTGCACAAGAGCGTAAGAAGCTGATGTTGGATTCGAACTCAGGCCTGCTTGATTCTGCAGTCCCAGGCTGTATTGCCTTAGCAAGGTATTTCCACCTTGCCTGTGGACTGTGGGATTTTTCCGAGGTCTACCTGTGTCATGGGAATGTTCAGTCAGGTGGAACTAAGTTTTCTTATGGAAGATATTTTAGAGCATTTTTGTTTCCCTATATTCAGTGGGACCTCTGCTTTTCTCTCACCCCAAATTGCTTCCTGGGGTAACTTGAGCATTGGGGAGAATGGGAACTAAAATTATATGCTGTGAACCTCTCCCAGGAGAAAACATCATGCTGATTTTATACAGGCCAAAAGCTCAGGTGTATTTTATGCGGATTTTCTCAACTGGTGACTTCAACCTTTTTGCATTTGGCACTTATTAGGGACTCTCCGGGGGCCTCCTGCTCCACGGAACCTCCTCCCTCAAAGATATTGCAGTCTAGTCAGGAGGCAAAACAGACACACAAAGTAAGCAATTAGAGAAAAAGGAAGTGTCAAATTGTGTGGAGCCACTGCTGGAAGTAAAATACTGTCGTTTGGAAGAGAAAATACTTTCCTAGGGTGTGTGTATGGGGGGAGAGGCATTAATGGGCTTATTTGGGGCCATGTGGAACTTAGGGAGATGAGGCTTTTTCCAGGCACAGACATCTGGAAAGAGCTGGTAAAACAGAATCAGAGCCAGGGGCATGGGCAGGACTGGAGAAGGAGACTTCCAAGTTCTATACAGAGATGATATTAAGGATACTAGAAAGAGCAAGTTCTGGAGGGCTTAAATTTGGAAAGAAACTGATGGCAGATTAAGAAACACTCATAGTCAGAGGTCCAGGAGGAGAAGGAGCCAGGGAAGGTCACATTACAGAAGCCACAGGTTTGTTTGATGTAGAGTGCAGTCTGCAATGTCACCAGCTACAGAGAAGGTGGGCAAGATGAGCATGGAGAACCAGAGTTCTCTAGTGTAGGGGCCTGGCTGGGATTCAGGCATTGCAACTTCCTCATAAGAAAGAGGACTGACTCCCTGGGAAGACTTGTAACTACAACAGCCTCAGTTTCCCCACCTTAACAAGGTAGACGCATCCTACTTGGAAACCAGAGGAGTCTAAACTGATGAATTTCTACAGTTTCCAAGATGTAAGCTATGAAACGAAATGAAGGAGTTAGCCTATAAGAGAGTCTATACTGTATGTGTGAATACGCTATGTGTTCTCATTTGGCAAGAATCTGAAATATTTACAAGTAATGCTGGGGGATGCAGGAATGCCCAGAGGGGAGCTGAGAAGTGAGTGCCACACTTCTGAGGTTGGTTTTCCTCAGGGGGCAAGAGCAGGGCCAACTGGCAAAGTCAGGAAACTGTTCAGAGAAATAATTATGTCTTCTGCAAAGTACTCATTGATAACATCTAAAATTGTTTTGTAAGAAGTGAAATAGTGAATGTATTAGAAATAATTAAAAACTTATAAACCAAAATATTCTTTGAGAAATTTTTTAAAATTATGATTCACAGGCAGGTGCGGTGGCTCACACCTGTAATCCCAGCACTTTGGGAGGCTGAGGGAGGCAGATTGCCTGAGGTCAGCAGTTCAAGACAGTCTGGCCAACATGGTGAAATCCTGTTTCTACTAAAAATACAAAAATTAGCCAGGAGTACTGGTGCATGCCTGTGATCCCAGCTACTCAGGAGGCTGAGGCAGGAAAATCACTTGAACCCAGGAGGCAGAGGTTGCAGTGAGCCGAGATCACGCCATTGTACTCCAGCCTGGGTGACAGAGTCAGGCTCTGTCTCAGAAAAAAAAAAAAAAAAAGAAAAAAGGAAAATTATTATTCACTTTGAAAAGACAATCTGAAAATAAAAGGACATTAGTATACACTGCAGGGAAATAATTTGCCAAAAGCTAACGTATTAGGGCCTTAAAATGTTTTATTCAAATTAATTATTTCTTCTCTACCCTTTAGGACAGTAGGAATGAGGACAGCACATGCATGGCCATGTGGGCCAGATGTGGCCCAGAGAGGTCTGTGAGTCTTTCAAAGTAACACAGCCGCAGTGGGTTGAAGACCCACCCATCTCTGTCCTCTTGCAGCCCTGGTATACACACCACATTAATTACAATCCTGACAAACACACCTCATCCCGTGCCTGATCCTTTAACAAATATTTGCTTATATAATGAATAAAAGCCACAAATTGAAATGGCCCAACCGTGGAAATAAATACAAAACAGCTGTCAGGGCTGCTGGTGTAAATTCCAAAGGGTGGTCCTTCTTCAGGGTACACCCTCAAAGCCGCAGGGAAGGGGCGTTTTGGAAGTGTAAATGTGAAACATTCACATTTTAGCATATTTTCCTCTCTGCCAGAGAACAAGAAGAGCCAACTTGTAGATTTAACTAATTAAAACCCTGTCAGTATCAGCAAAGATATGAAATAGGGTCCTGGCTAATTAAGAGCTGGGCTTGTGCCCTGACAGAGTGTACACTGAAAACAGCCTCTGCCGTTTCAAGTAGGTTTTGCCTTGACCAAGAGCATGCAGTTGGCCCCATGCCGTTCCTCTGCAGATTCCACAACTAACAGTAACTTGAAACTCATACCTTATGAATTTCCACCATTAATAACAGCAAGTCTGCTGGCTAACTTGATTAACATCATCGTTGCCTCTATTTCTTTTCTTGAGACAGTCTCGCTTTGTTGCCCAGGCGGGAGTGCAGTGGCGCGATTTGAGCTCACTGCAACCTCCACCTCCTGGGTTCAAGTGATTCTCCTGCCTCAGCCTCCTGAGTAGCTGGATTACAGGTGCCCACCACCACGCCCGGCTAATTTTTGTATTTTTAGTAGAGACGAGGTTCCACCGTGTTGGCCAAGCTGGTCTCGAACTCCTGACCTCAGGTGATCTGCTCGCCTTGGCCTCCCAAAGTGCTGGGATTACAGGCGTGAGCCACTGGGCCCAGACTAATTTCTTTATTTGAGAATTATAACTAACTACTTGTCCCTTTCACCTTCAAAATTGTTTATGAAGAATTTTGTGAAGAGTCCTTATGTTCAAATACAGAGATCAGTAAGCATTGATTAATGGCCACCTGTAGGAAATACAAAAGAATAAGATGTGAATTTTACCCTTCAGGAATGTATATATTTTTTGGGAAGATGAAATGTATACACACAAAATAATTAGTAGATAATGGTCAGCACAATTTGATCAAGAGCTATTTTATTTTGTTGTTTTGGCTATAACTTCAATAGGAATTCAGAAAATGGTAGGAGTAGCTAACTTTTATCAAGGTTTTATCATTTGTAAAGTTGAGTTCTTTACATGGAATGTCTCAGTCAACTTTCAGAGCAACTTGATGAAGCAGACACTGTTTTAGCAAGGGCAAAAATGGAATCTTTAAGAGGTTAAGGGACTGGCCGGCAAACAGCAGAACCTGAGTTTCAATATACGTGTCTTGGATTTCAGGACCCTGGGCACTGGGTTCTCATTCAGGGATGCAGGATTCAATTATCCCCACATTTGCCCTCTTCACTTCTCAGCTGTTTGATTTCTGGATTAGGGTCAGGAATATTTTCCTCCATGTGTGATTTGTTCCTGGCAGAAGGCAGTGGCAGGTTGAGAGTGGCTTAAAGAAGCCTCAGAATACAGAGGTATGATCTTGCCACCTCTCTTTTTAAAGTATCCTACAATATTAGGCATCATATGATGTTTATCAGTGACTGTGTCCAGACAGCTTTTAGAGGTGAGTGGATTTCTGCACCCCGATGAATCCGCTTCATTACCAGTGCTGAGAAGTACAGGATGAATTGGAAGCAAAGGGAGAAAGAGAACACGGCAACCTAATTGGTCACTGCCATGAATCTATACTCAGGGGACAGATAGCACAACCAGAGGTAATAGCTTACACACATATTCTTGAGCTGCGCAATAGATGGAAAAGGGTCCCAGATGGATTGGGCAGGGGCTTTAGTTCCGGGATTATGATGAGACAGTGGGTAATTATTGAGTGGCAGGGCCTCAGCCCTGATTAGTATCTGCAAGCTTGTTCCCCTCCTTCAGAGGAAAGCATTGATAAAGATAAACCATGCTGCTTCATGTCCTTCATGCAGCACGGAACAACACATTTCAATCTAACAGGATCAGGTCCCCACTTTGATCACAATCTGTTACCTAGATGTCTTTGCAAATTAATCAGTCCTGCTTGTTTAGCTCCAGTCAGTTTGTACTGCTAAATTAATAAATGTACCAGGAGCAACAGAACACATAATTAAATTCTACAGTTTAATCTCCACATAATAATTTTGACCCAGTCTGGGTCCTCCATTCTAGCCAGTAGAATTTAGAACAACCGCAACCTTTCCTGGGTAGTTTATACTCACAAGCCACCATACAGGTGAGCGCCATGGCTCTGAAAATCAGAGAAATACTGATATAAAATGCAATAAACGAACAAAAAATCACGTGCTCAACTTCAAGGTAGAGAAGGCAGATAAACTAAGCATTTGGTATCCTGAGCTATCTTTAAAACAGAAAGTACTCTTTTGGCAGAAGAACAAAAAAAAACTTTTTTGTTTCAAAAACAAAGGATATAGGCCGGGCATGGTGGCTCATGGCTGTAATCCCAGCACTTTGGGAGGCCAAGGCAGGTGGATCACGAGGTCAGGAGATCGAGACCAGTCTGGTCAGCATGGTGAAACCCACTCTCTACTAAAAAAAATTTAAAAACTTAGCTGGGCGTGGCGGCATGCACCTGTAGTCCCAGTCACTCAGGAGGCTGAGGCAGAGGAATCCCTTGAATCTGGGAGGCAGAGGTTGCAGTGAGTCGAGATGGCGCCACTCCAGCCTGGACGACAGAGCGAGACTCTGTCCCCTCCCCTGCCCCCCCCGAAAAAAAACCAAAAAACGGATATGTGTTTGTCGAATTTAATGCTCTAGGAGAGTAAAAAAGCAATCTAACAGGCTGGGAGCTCCTTTATAGAGAACTTTGGGCCTAAGTGTGGGCTCTTTCATAACGGTCTGATGTAATATGTTGGCTGTGCTTGAAGGCCCTCTAACTGATAACCTCGCTGGGCACGCCTTCACACTGAGCCAGATATTCAGCTCGTGCAACATCCTGGACCTGAGTTTCCCTGTGGGTCTTAAAAGATTCTTGTAGGTTTTTCACTGGATACCTATTAGGAATGGTGAAGGCCAGGCATGGTGGCTCACACCTGTAATCCCAACATTTTGGGAGGCTGAGGCCTGTGGATCACCTGAGGTCAGGAGTTCAAGACCAGCCTGGCCAACATGGTGAAACCCCATCTCCACTAAAAATAAAAAAAAAAATTAGCTGGGCATTGTGGTGGGCACCTGTAATCCCAGTGACTTGGGTGACTGACTCAGGAGAACAACTTAAACCTGGGAGGCAGAGGTTGCAGTGAGCCGAAATTGCACCATTGCACTCCAGCCTGGGCAACAACAGTGAATCTCTGTCTCAAAAGAAAAAAAACGGAACAGTGAAAATTATTTTTGTTTATTTTGTGAAGACTCGTTTATTTTTCAAAGCTGGTTATTTTAGTGTTCTTGGAAAATGTATAGAGAAAGTTATTTGATATTCAGCCAAGGTGAATTGTTGCATTTGATTTGAGTGGAGTTTTGCTGTCTTCATTTAAAGTTTACCAGAATTATAACTAACTACTTGTCCCTTTCACCTTGTTGGCGACACGTTTTCTTTCTGTAGAGGTAATGGAGCCGGGACAAGGTGACATTGTATTGAGCTGGGAGCCGGCAGATGTAAGCTCATGAATGGACTCTGCTACCACCCTCTGATGACCGGGACAGGGCATTTAACCTCTGTGGGTCTCAGTTTTCTGATCTGAAAAATAAGGGGTTGGACTCGCTAATCTCCAAGAGACTAAAATTCTGTGTGTCTGTGATTCCACTCACACGAAGTCAAGTGGGAATTAAGGCAATTATGGGAATAATGCAAACCAAAGGGACACTTTGCAAACCAAAAGGAACTCTCTCCATGATTGGGGTATTTCAGGAAAAACTGGCCGTTGAGTTTAGTTTTTAAACTGAATTTATAGATAATTACCTCAGTTCTGCCACTTAATTGTGTGTCTGTCAGCATAGGCTTGATGCTTTTATCAGATAACCAATGATTAAAGTATTTGGTTAAATATTCAGCAGTGTGCAATTCCCACTCAGCTCTATCAATAAGGAGGTGGTGGGGGACAGAGATGTGTATTTGTCGGGGAGCCCAGGGGTAGGGGAGGGATTATGCATAATTTGAGGGTTTTTAATATTTGGGTCATCAATGTTTAACCTAAAATAAATTGATTTCCTTTAAAAAATAAGTTGGGCTTGTCATAAAAGAACTCCAACATAAATTAAACATGAGAAATGCAGCTGCGCAGTAAGATGTTAAAATACAGATGATATCGGGAAAAAAATGAGGAAGTCTTAAAGGAAAGATTTTTAACCTGAAATTAATTCACGTATTATTTACTTAAATACTGTGGTATGCAATTGTGTAAATACACCATCTATTTTTATATGAATAATGGACTTTATTTTGCGACTCTAAGTTATAGATTAGAAAAATCTGTAGAGGGAGGAAGGGGCTAGTTAGTTTAACATTTTTCATCTGAAAAGATTGAAAGATTAAAATATTTACTTCATTTTATAATAAAATAGCTTATCTCTACTTATACAAAATAGTTTATATTGGGATTCCCCTTTAAGCCTTTTCTAAAAGCACCATCAATATCAGTTAATATGTGGAATTCCCTGAGGAAAATCTATTAAAGCGTCCGTATGTCACCCATGTGAATAACAAATGAATTAATTATGACGGGTGCAATTACAAGGAATAGTTAATGAAGCCGTAATGACCAGACTCTGGTGGTTAATTTTCAAAGCACAGTGAGAGGGAAATGTGGCAAAGGGTCCCCAAAGAAAACAATGAGCTTTGTGTACTCACCTTGGAGGCAGGGTCATTGAGTGCGTCGTGGAATGGGGCTGGTGAAGGACCCTTGCTATCTGAATGGAGCTTTTCCTGCAGTCTATCACCAACTTGCTGTGGGTTCAGATGGCCTAGCAGCAGCAGTTCAACCAAACCAGCAACATCAAGTCCCCAGTTTCAGATGACCACGGTTCCCAGAGACATCAGTTTCTTACTTTAAGAACAGGGCAAAAGGGAAAGAAACCAACATTTCAGTGAAGATATGGTTTTTACTTAAGCAAGATAAATTAAGAATAGGTGAGCAAAATGAAGTGAAGAGGAGTAAGAAAGTGAGAGGGCATCAAAAAGGAGGGTGGTGCACAAACCACAGGCTGTGCCTGGCCCCTACTTCCTCGGTTTGGATCCATTTCCTCATCTGAAAAGTAAGGGGGCAGACTAGCTCATCTACAAGAGACTAAAATTCTGTGTATCTATGATTCATTTATATTTTACAGTTCCGAAAAGCAGTTTTAACTTAGAAAATCAGTAGTGTTAATTTTCTAGTGGCCGGGTTGAAAAGGGAAAGGCAATTGGTTATGTTATTGAGGGAGAAAAACAAAGCAAAAACTTAGGAGAAATCCTAGTATTCCCAGTACTGAGGCCAGTGACTATGAAAATAACACAGTGACAACATTATGCCTGGTGTCCTGATATTTGCCTAGAAACCTACCTTCTTTTAAAAAATACAAATATACAAACATACATACATATCAGCCTATTGAAGATCTATTTGTAAGTTTGGGGATACAAAACCATATTGCTATATTAGCCAACAAGAAGCCTATTTGTCAGTTTTTCAAAATATTAGGTTAGGGAACTTGAGTTCTTACCACAGTGAGGAAACTTGTGACAAGACCCACTGGGTGCTCACGCCAAGCCTCTCTTCTTGGGGTCACGTTCTTCCTGATGGGAGGAAGGACTAAAGGATGGTCAAGGAGTAAGGGAAGGTTATGATGGTAAGTCTGGCAGGCAGAAGCCCAGAGGATCAGGTTGTAATGGCACCACCCCCTTTCACCTCCATGAATGTGTTTATTCACCTCTGTGGATGGGAATTAGCTAATATCTGTCAAAATAACAACTGGCAGGATCCAAAATACACAGAGGACTAAGTACTTACTACCCAGGATATTTCAATAGTGGTTTATCTTTACAATCTACAGTCACCTTTTTTTTTCAGGTTTTAAATTCATGTCAAGGTCTATCCTAGCTGTCCATCTCTGATTGGCTCACCATTTTTGAAAGTCAAGAGGTCTTCCAATAGGAGGCTTGCTTCAAAGACATTTGCTGATCACTGCCTCAAGGGAGAAGGTTCTTAAACATTCTATCTTATGCAAATATGGATGACCTGCTATGTGCCAAGCACTTGACTAGGTGCCACAAATGTAATGACGAACCCACTAAATAGTTATCCTCATGAAACCTGTGATATAATGGAGAAACCATCTGTTTATAAGTAAACAGATACTTACAAATGAGGATAGTATGCTCTACCTAAGGGTGGCAAGGGGCGAGGGCATTCCAAGGGAAGGGCACCTAGTCTTGGCGGTGTTAAGTAGGATGTTGAGAGAAAGCTTCCTGCAGAAAGTTGACCTTTAAGTCAAGATCTAAAGGATGAGGAAAAGGCAAAGGCAGGGGGCACACAGGGAAAGTGGGAGTGTTGCTAGGTATAGAACAGCAAGGGCAAAATCTCGGAGTTTATACCGTAATGACAGCTAATATGTATTGAGCACTTACTATTTGCACAGCACTTCTCTAAGTACACACACACACACACACACACACACACACACACACACACACACATATTCCTCTCTATGAAGCATGCACATACTGTCAGAATCCCCATTTTATCAATGTTTTATAAACATAGTAACACTTCTATGAGTCATAGAAAGCCATAGAAAGTTTAAGAAACTTGCCCTCGGTCCTTGAGCTAGTAATGAGAAGATCTGGCATTCAAGTCCAGGTGTTCAATTCCAGAGCCACTATATTTAATGACAAAAGCTAATGACTTTTGGGATCCAGAACTACCATGTTAACAATTTCTATTCCAGAGCCACCATGTTAATGCCTGGCTTTTCATGATGCTCAGGGGGAATTGAAGTGGTTCAGTATGGTTGGAGTGTGGCAGGGTAGCGACAGATGATACTGCAGACCTTAACAGAGGACTAATTGTGAAGGCTGTTTTACAAGCTGTGCCCCTTTCCCTTATGAACACCTGAAAGTTAGCATGAGAGCAAAAGATGAGGAAGGAGAGTGATAAGTGGCTTTGGATATCCTTTGAAAGAGCTGAATTTATTGTGGTTTTTCACCTAAATCACTGTTTTCAGTTTTTCTGGCCTAAATATAGAAAAGAGTGATTGATATACGTTAAGTAAAATAGAGCTGATTGGACTCGAGTAAAATGCAGTATGGTAATATAATAATGACAACCATAAAAATAGCAGCAGTAGTAATGAGTTTGCATCTATGGCGAAGGCCTTGTAGACTTTTTTTCACCCCAGGCTTCTCAAGAACATTCTGTCTTCCACCTGGGACCCTAGCAGATTGGGCATCAGTGAGAAGGCCTCTTAAAAGCTGTTGGCTGCCAAGACCATATATAGGAAAAACCCTGTCTTCATTACTTCAGGGGCAACCTGGTGTCCCACACAGCCAGATAAAGACTCTGCCCACTCCCTAACACCCTCCCCCACCGAAACTCTGAGACACTCCATCAGATCATCTGGTCTCATTTCAAAAAATCGATGAGGGTATTTTTACATCATGTCTTAGAAAATAGCATGAAAACAAAGAGAACCTAATAAAAGATGTAACAAGAAATATAATGGGTGGATTTGAATACAGTGTGAAGGAATAAATATACTCAGTTAGCTTCTGTACTTCTCTAAGAACAAAAGAACGATGCTTTAAAGAAAGAAATCAAAATCCAAGTTCTTTAACTGTCTTAGGACCCCATTTACCTTGTATAAGATGAGGCTAGGCTGGGCACAGTGGCTCAAACCTATAATCCCCACACTTTGGGAGGCAGTGGGAGGATTGCTTGAGTCCCAAAGTACAAGAACAGCCTGGACAATACAGTGAGACCCTGTCTCTACAAAAAATTAGAAAATTAGTTGGGCATGGTGGCATGTACCCACTTGGGAAGCTGAGGTGGGAGGATCACTTGAGCCCAGGAAGTCGAGGCGGCAGTCAGCTGTGATCATGGTAGCACCACTGCACTCTAGCCTGTGTGACAGAGCAAGGCTCTGCCTTAAAAAGGAAAAAAAAATTAATTAAATAATAAAAAAATGTGGCTAATGTCTTTGCACAAGGGTTTGGACCTAAATGAGGCCCGTATCTCTAAGAGCTATGAGCTAGTCAGCTTTTATTTAGTGCTCACCATTTGTAGGTCACTAATGCTGCCAGAAAAGAACAGGTTAAAAAAAAAAAAAAAGGCAGCTTTACTATCACTTATAATTAAGTTAAGGAGGTAGACCAAGGAGCTAAAATGACAAAGATGATAGCTGCCATTCACCAGCCACCACACCAGGCATTCTGCGTGAATGATCTCACTTCATCCCTACTACTCTTCTGTGTATCAGGACCATCCCATTTTATAGGTGAGGGACAGTAGTTCAGAGAAATTATGTAATTTGCTTCATGTCACGTAGCTAGTAAATACGGCTTTGGGATCTGAAGCTAGCCTGTCTCTCTAAGCCTCATATGTTTAGGTTAGCCACAGAAATTGTGCTCAATATAAACATGTACTGTGGGGCTACCTAATAAAGTATAAATGAAAGGTCAAAAAATTCAGAAGATGAAAAGAGTGACTCATGAAAGAGTTTTAAAGAAGAGAGCAATATGACAGCCCAGTGTGGTGGCTCACACCTGTAATCCCAGCACTTTGGAAGGCTGAGGCAGGCAGATCACTTGAGGTCAGGAGTTCAAGACCAACCTGGCCAGCATGGTGAGACCCCCATCTCTACTAAAAATACAAAAATTAGTCAGATGTGGTGGTGCACACCTGTAATCCCAGCTACTCAGGAGGCTGAGGCATGAGAATTGCTTGAACCCAGGAGGTGGAAGTTGCAGTGAGCCGAGGTTGCAGTGAGCCGAGATTGCACCAACTGCAATCCAGCCTGCCTGGGTGACAGAGCGAGACTCTGTCTCAAAAATAAAAGAGAGATAGGGGCTGGGCACGGTGGCTCAAGCCTGTAATCCCAGCACTTTGGGAGGCCAAGACAGGCGGATCATGAGGTCAAGAGATCGAGACCATCCTGGCTAACACGGTGAAACCCCATCTCTACTAAAAAAAAAAAAATACAAAATACTAGCCGGGCGTGGTGGTGGGCGCCTGTAGTCCCAGTTACTCAGGAGGCTGAGGCAGGAGAATGGTGTAAACCCGGGAGGCGGAGCTTGCAGTGAGCTGAGATCCGGCCACTGCACTCCGGCCTGGGCGACAGAGCGAGACTCCATCTCAAAAAAAAAAAGAGAGAGATACTAAAGTAAACTTAATAACTTAATTTCTGCTTTAAATATATACTTTCTTGGGGATTTGGTTATCATTTATTAGATCAAATATTAGGATCTGGTTTTAGAGATGTACATCTGATTCCAGGCACCTTAAATTCATCTCTTTGTTAATCTTATTTTATTTTCTTACAGAATTAAAAAATTAGGCAGAATGTTGTTTTTATTGGAGAGGCACCATTTAACCAATTTTCCTGTGTTAATTCTGTACCTGAAACCACTTCAGAAGTGCAACATGGTATTCCTTTGCATTAAAATCATGAAAAATGGGAATACAGTGCTTCACAACAAGCAGATCAAGAAAATATTGGTGCCTAGAGTGAAAGCATCTAGAATGCACAAATCACCATTTAAGACATTCATTTACATTCTCACTTGCTTATTTTGCATAAGCTAATTGCCCAGGATGCAAAACTTAAAAGATAACGAAAGGGTATAGAAAGAAGGCTCCCTTCTATACTTGTTCCCAGACTACCAGTTCCCTTTACCAAAGGCAAACAATGTCAACTGTTGCTGGGCTATCATTGCAGAGACATTTTGTGTAAGTTCAAACTTACTTGCATGTGTTTCTGCACTCTATTACCCTACACAATTTTAGAAACATAGTGGTATATTGCACACATTGTTTGCCCTGTGTTTTCTTAACTTAGAGATATAACTGGCAGATCACTCCACATTTTTTTTTACAACTGTACTAATAAGGCATTGTAAACAGTTTCCGATTGATATGGAGAAACTATTTCATACACAAACTAGTATGTCTGTAAGAAAAATTCCTAGAAGTGGAATTGCTGGGTCAAAGATATCCACAAATTGCTTTCCAAAGAGGCTGCCCTAACTTAAATGCCCCAGCAATGTACCTATATCCACAGTCTCACCAACACAGTGCAAGATGTTTTTAAATCTGTGCTCATCTAACAGGTGAAAACAGGTATCACAATATAGGTTTAATTTGCATTTCTCTTCCTATGAGTGATGTTGAGACAGAGAAGACCATTTACAGTGATTTTACTGTTCTGGGTGTCTCTGGTGGTGCAAAGCACGTAGGAATCACTACTGCATGCTGTTTGAAGGGTTACCGAGGGAATGCCACAGGCACACTACTTACATGTTCTAAATTGTCAGGCCTTGAAAAAGAGAAAAAAGTCAAAAGCAAAATTCATTGTAGACTGAAGAAAATACACAAATTAACAGCCAAGAAAGTCATTTGCAAAGGGTGAGGCCTCAAGTTGTCAAAATTATGTTTCCTTGCCTCGCTACTTAGATTTTTCTAGATGGAGGAAAACCCTTCAAAGAGTAGAGATTCCATCGGGAGAGGCTTGAGAATTACTGCCAGGCTGCCACCTTAGACAAATCTTTGACAAATTCTTGCTTGGAGGATCCTGGGAAAAGACCTCACTTTTCTTCAAAAGGGTCTCAGGATCACTTTAAAGTCGGCAGTAAATCCCAATTGCTCCTAATTAGGCCTTCTGTTTTGTTAATTGCTCTGGGAACTCCCTGGGAGAGGGTAGAAAGCCCTGGACCTGCGGTGGTTTGGCTTCAAGTGTGTACGACGGCCCGTGGAGAGCGAGCGGACCCACGTAGCTGCTCTGACAGTCAGGCTCCAGAGCTGCCCTGGGACTCCTGGAGAAGCAGAGGTAGGCAGCCAGCTGGGCCTGGAAACAGTTCATTTCAGAGCAGTGTTCCCTGCTTCCTCCTTCCTTATGAAGAAATCTGCAAAAAGTTGCGTTTTAAACGCAGCCCTGTAAAATATCCTTTTACAATGCTCTCCTTAGCTTATTGGGCTTTAGCACAGGCCAAGGAAAAGTTACAGTGTGCCCCAGTCCTTTAAAAATGTCTAAATATGAGCTTTACCGCTTCCTGTTTTTGTTTTGTTTTTTGTTGTTGTTGTTTTGAGATGGAGTTTTGCTCTTGTTGCCCAGGCTAGAGTGCAAGGATGTGATCTTAGCTCACTGCAATCTCCTCCTCCCGGGTTCAAGCGATTCTCCTGTCTCATCCTCCCAAGTAGCTGGGATTACAGGCATGCGCCACCATGCCCAGCTAATTTTATATTTTTTAGTAGAGATGGGGTTTCTCCATGTTGGTCAGACTGGTCTCAAACTCATGACCTCAGGTGATCCGCCTGTCTCGGCCTCCCAAAATGCTGGGATTACAGGCATGAGCCACCGCACCCGGCTACCACTTTCATTTTAATCCCTACTGCCATCTCATTTCTAATAAAGCCACTGTTCTATCATTGTTGAAGCAAAATCAAATAGCAATTTGGAGGATAGTTTAGAATTTCTAAGCCATTTTCATCTATATTGATAGACATTAACACATTTGCTTATACCCTTGGTAGGCAGAGCTGGTATTCCCATTAGCCCCATTTCGTCCAGGAGACACTTGAAGCTCAGGAGATTTGGGGCCTTGTTCAAAACCCACATAAACACGTAGAGCCAGAGTTAAACCTCAAACCCATTTTATTGTGTTTGTTCCTTAATATTCTTCTCAGGTCATAAATCTCACCCATTTAAAACACAAATTAACAATATTTATTGAACACCTACTATGTATTAGTACCATTTAAAATATTCAGGATACAGCATTGAACAAAGCATACAAATTCCTGCTATCCCGGAGCTGACATTCTAATGGGGAATTAAATAATAAACAAGGCAGGGTGCGGTGGCTCACACCTGTAATCCCAGCACTTTGGGAAGCTGAGGCAGGTGGATCACCTGAGGTCAGGAGTTTGAGACCAGCCTGGCCAACATGGAGAAACCCCATCTCTACTAAAAATACAAAAACAAAATCAGCTGGGCGTGGTGGCAGATGTCTGTAATCCCAGCTACTCAGGAGGCTGAGGCAGGAGAATCACTTGAACCCCGGAGGCAGAGGTTGCAGTGAGATGAGATCACGCCACTGCACTTCAGCCTGGGCAACAAGAGCGAAACTCCATCTCAAAAATAATAATAATAATAATTATGTATGTTAGTTGGTGATTTATCATGCAATTTTAATCATCCAAACCATTTCCCCTTTGGCTGTGAAAGAGGAAATTATTAATAATTACGCTAGGCCAACGGTGTAAAGTAGGACTGTCCTGAGCAAAAGTGGACATCTGGTCACCCTAGGTATGAAGAAAAATTAAGCTAATAAGGTCACAGAGATTATGGTGGCACAGAAACTAGAGCCAGGAGACCTGGATTCTTGGTCTGAATTGTTTTTGGAATTCCTGTATTGCCTTTGGCTAGTCACCTCAATGTCTGTGAGCCAGGCTGCTTCAACCGTGAAGTAGTTATCAGCACGTGTATCACTTGGGAAAATTCGAGTTGTAGCTGCAAAGTACATTGTCTCTATAGAGGAATGATCCACCGTCTAGAAGCCTGGGTTCTCCTTTCATCTCTTCCAGAAAGCAGCTGTGTGTTGTTAGGGAGGTTATCCCTGTGACTGAGTTTCATTCTTTCCATCTTTTACTCTTGTATTCTGCATTTACTGAGTAATTACTGTATGTTCTCACCAAGAATACATTCCCTCATTTGTGTAGAATGAGAAAAATAACATTTCTACCTGTCTTGTCCAGTTACTGGGGGTGTAAATCACAGCTCTTAATAGTATTCCTTGCATTTTACAAAATTAGTTCATAGAGGCCTGGGGTTACACAGCCAGTGAACAAGGTGAACTTGGCCAGCTATTCCATGCAGCTTGCAAAGTGAGGCGCCGTTGGAAGAATGCTTTCTCGAGTACAGGGCATCTCATAAATGAAGTTACGTGTGTATTACTCCCTTCTCCCAGAATTTAGCATTGCTTTTCTCTTTCCAAGTTGGAATAGACTGAGATAGCCATCAATTCTTAAATGTAAAAATCTCTAACAATTAGGGAAGATGTTTTGCTCTTTCCTGGGTATTTCTATCAGCTGCCTCTTTTTTCTTTTTTTTTAAACATGAAAGCCACGTGAGTTCTATCTTCGGGTTTATCTACCCTCAAATTCCAAAGGCTCCTGGATCACCACAAAGTGAACACAAAAGCAAAAAGGCATTTTCACAGCAGGAAAGGGCCACATGCAAATATGGACGTGGAGCAGGAAGGTGCCTCCTTGGGTGTATGCATAGACGGCTCTCCAGGCTAAGGGCAAGCTTGCTGACCAAGCCTTCCCCCAGGTCCTGTTTACCCAACAGGTCCTTTTTCTCAGTCATTGGGAGGTGATAATGTGTTCCACATATGAAATTCATATCATTTGTGTTTGGCCTCCTTTGCCATTCTAAGAGTTATGAGGGGCACCATTTTAAAATTAATTTGCTGGGTGTTCTGTCTATCTGTTAGGAACAGGAGGAAGCAAGCCCAGACCGAGTATTTATCAGACACATGCCGCCCATCTGCCAGAGCTAGGTCGAGGAGGATTTGCTGTTAATCCTTCAGACCCATCTGTAGGGGGTTCAAAATGCTGACCAGGAAGCTAGACAAGATGAGGTTTATTTAATTAGAAAAACGGCTCTGGAGGTTACTAGAAATCACTCTGAAGAAGGAAGAGCTTTTGACCGCATCACTCCTGAGGGGATGAGAGTGGGCTGAAAGTGGGGAGAGCCCAGAGATTGTTTTGTGTTGGGCTTGGGGTGGTTTGTTTTGATTTTAAAGTGCTGTGGCCTGGTTGGGGAGAACGCATCCTCCTTGGTTATGCATGAGCCAGAACCAGCCACAGCTTGGACAGTTCCACTGGAAGTTTGTGTGTGAGTTGTGATCCTGAGAGACGGAAGACTACATTTGATTTGCAAGTTTGGATACAGACTGAAAATGACTAAGGAGCTTGAAGAGGCCAGAACAGAACAAAGTGGGCAGGTGAATTCCTGGCACTCATGCTAACCTGCTGGAAGCTGAAAGCAGCTTGGAGCAAGCACTGTTACCTACACTTTAGTCCTCAAAATTCACTAGAAGATTCTTATAACTGGGGTTTATTGCCATTTGAGATCCATTTTTGAGGAAAGGAAAATGACAAAATTGCATTTAAATTTTTCCCAATAGAAAAAAACAACATCCGTTCAAAACAAAATCTCCAGCAATGACACTGTTCCTTTTTAGTATGAAAATATTATTAGCATAATTGGTTTCTGCAGGGCTGCCATTTTGGACAACTGGGCAGGGGAAATTGTGTGCCTTCCCCCCGCTCTGATTGTTATTTCGTGGCAATATAAAGCATGACGATTTTCATTGAAGTGCATCAAGATAAATGGTCTCCTTTCTGCCTAGGGCTTTCTGAAATGGTGTCCCTGTTGCTACACAGATTCCTGGACACTGGTCACCCAGGGATCACATTTTCGAGGCTGTTTTTTTTTTTTTTTTTTTTAAAGGTTATTATCCAGGGACCAAAACCTCACCTGGGAGTAAAGTCCAATAAAAGCGGAAAGAACAAAACATTTATTCCAGGAATTGCCAACCATTCAGAGAAGCATGAAGTTCTTGCCTGAGCGCCATATACCCTCTACTTCTCGCTTACGTGGGGGGACACGTGGTTTGGTCTAGCAGAGTCTCCCTGTAGCATCAATCTTTCCAATTCACCTTCTACCTTAGAATTTCCCAGGAATCCCTTCTCCTTCCACTTTAGGAACTCTGACTGATAAAGGATGCCCGAATCCTAGGAACATCAGGGAGCAAATTCCCCTAAGCTGCTGAAACTCAACAATATAAAGATGCCCAGAGCATGACTGAGAGGAAAAGAGAGTCAAGTAGTTCATACTGGAGGGGGAGTTTCCAAGGGCACATTCCTGTTGTAGACAGAGCTGTTGGATGCAGCTGCACCAAGGGCATGTCAGCATTTTGACAGGGTGGATGAGCCCATCATGTAGTGGTCAGTGACCATAAGCGGTCAATGAAGTTTTAGGGGGTCATGTAGAACACATGACCACTTAATTGCCTATGTTTCCCATTTCCCACCACCTAAAGGATTACACTAGAATGTAAAAGCAAACAAACAAAAGTAGCAAAAACCCAAAGGCTCTTCTGGTTGTTGAAAATGAAATTTATGCCGGGCACGGTGGCTCATGCCTGTAATCCCAGCACTTTGGGAGGCCGAGGCAGGCAGATCATCTGAGGTCAGGAGTTCGAGACCAGCCTGGCCAACATGACAAAAGCCTGTCTCTACTAAAAATACAAAAATTAGCCAGGCCTGGTGCTGCATGCCTGTAATCCCAGCTACTCAGGAGGCTGAGACAGAAGAATCACTTGAACCCAGGAGGCAGAGGTTGCAGTGAGCTGAGATAAGGTCATTGCATACCAGCCTGGGTGACAGAGCAAGACTCCAACTCACAAAAAAAAAAGCAAAACAAAAAAAAAAAAAAAAAAAAAAAAAAAACAAAAAAAGAATTAATAATTAAATAAAATGGGAAATGTAATGCTCGTTAAAAGAGAATTTTTTTTTTCAGTGCAGGTTTTCTGCTTTCCCTGTTTAATATACTTTCATTTCCCTTCAGAGCTATAGAAGGAATAGTATATTGGTGAACAACAAAAAAAATTTGTTTTATTCCTAATTGTAGATGACTTGTTTTATGGTTACAAACAAAAGTCCAAAATGCCTTTAAATGTCTGGTTATAGGGCATGTGATATTTAGCATCAGATAAACATTGGAAACATTTGGAAACATTATGGTTTAAAATTAATTTTTTTTTTTTTTTTTTTTTTTTTGAGACGGAGTCTGGCTCAGTCGCCCAGGCTGGAGTGCAGTGGCCGGATCTCAGCTCACTGCAAGCTCCGCCTCCCAGGTTCACGCCATTCTCCTGCCTCCGCCTCCCAAGTAGCTGGGACTACAGGCGCCCGCCTCGTCGCCCGGCTAGTTTTTTGTATTCTTTAGTAGAGACGGAGTTTCACCGTATTAGCCAGGATGGTCTCGATCTCCTGACCTTGTGATCCGCCCGTCTCGGCCTCCCAAAGTGCTGGGATTACAGGCTTGAGCCACCGCGCCTGGCCTAAAATTAATTTTTTAGATTAAGCCTCAATCTTCTTTTATTAAAGTTGAACAAAGGAATACTTGGGTGTGTGAAATACTTAGTGTGGGCAGTTCCTTTCAGTAGTAGAAACTGTATAAGATGGATTATACTTTTTTCACTCAGAATTTTTCACTATGTTCTTGGAATAGATTTCTACTGAATTCTGGGGTAATTCTATGTGCTCCTGTTTTCCGGGGTTGTTTTTAAATTTTCTTATGATTTTAACTGGGTTGAAGATATCTCCAGTAAGCAAAGGAATATCAACTGAGACACTTCTTTTGGTGCTGATTTTAGATGCTTTTTTTTTTAAAAAAAAAATAAAAGATAGGGTCTCGCTTTCTCACCCAGGCTGAAGTGCAGTGGTGTGATCACAGCTCACTGCAGCCTCAAACTTCTGGGTTCAAGCAATTCTCCAACCTCAGCCTTCCCAGTAGCTGGGACTACACGTGTACCCCACCAAACTTGGCTAATTTGTTAAATTTTTGATACAGACAGAGTCCCACTATGTTGCCCAGGTTGGTCTTGAACTCCTGGGCTCAAGCAGTCTTCCGGCTTCGACCTCCCAAAGAGCTGGGATTACAGGCATGAGCCACAGCACCTGGCCAGATGCTCTTTTTTAAATGCTAGATTAATTATGAGTCTTGCAAATTCACAAAAAATCATCTTATCACCTGAGAATGCTGTCCCTGAGGTGACCTCCCTTCTTATTTCCGTATCTGCAGGGCTTCACACTGAGTTCTCTTTATTTTATGAAAGCCTGGGGCTCGGCCAGGCATGGTGGCTCACGCTTGTAATCCCAGCACTTTGGGAGGCTGAGGTGGGCAGAATGCTTGAGCTCAGGAGTTCAAGATCAGTCTGGGCAACATGGCAAAACCCCATATCTAAAAAAAAAATTAGCTGGGCGTGGTATGAGCCTACGGTCCCATCCACTCAGGGTGGCGCAAGCCTGTGGTCCTAGCTACTCTGGAGGCTGAGGTGGGAGAATCCCTTGAGCCCGGGAAGTCGAGGCTACAGTGAGCTGTGTTCGCAGCACTGTGCTCCAGTCTGGGTGTCACAGTGAGACCCCATCTCAAAAAAAAAAAAAAAAAAAAAGGAAAGAAAGCCTGGGGCTTACAATACATTCTCATCCTGCTGCTGAAAATGGGGCTTTCAACCCAGAACTACCAGCTTGCTTTCTTCCCCCAGGAACTCCATAGCCTTGTCTCAGTGCAGGGGAGTCTGGCTGTCAGTGAATATGCATTGGCAGGAGGGCTCCCCTTGGTTTATATCCCTCAGATATTAACATCAACTAGCAAGCCTGGTGGGTGCCCTGAGTTTGCCGGTTTGGATTCAGACCAGGAGGGCCCATAACCTGGGCCTGTGGTGGCTTCAGGAGGCCTGGGCTCCTCTGGAGATGTTAACACTTGTTCCTGTGTGTTTGCAAAGAACAGGCTCATAGTTCTTGTTAGATTCCGACAGCAATTCCCCCAAATTAAAACAACACATTTTAGAGCAAGAGGTGGTACCCAGCACCAGTCTCCTTATGCAAAGGAGGACTTGAGAAACCTCGGTGTGGTCTTGCCCGGGAGACCTTGTTTTATCTCACTTCCAGGTCCTTATCGCCCAGTGCCTATATTCCATATTTGCTTCCAAATAAGTTCTTTGTCTCCACTATCTTGCCCCTTAAGAACCCTTTTTTTTTTTTTTTTTAAATCTCAGGTAATACCTTTGCATTTCCTGCCCATGGTTATTTCTGACTCTTGCTGTTGACAGTACTCAAACCCTTTATTAACTGATTGATGATTCATTCATTTGTTCATTTGTTCTGGAGTACCAGTTAAGAGCTCTGGAATCAGGTTATTTGTGTTCATATTTAGATCTACCAGGTACTGGCTGTGTGCCCTTGGGTAAGTTAACTTTCCTAAACTTCATCTGAAAAGCAAAGATAATAATAGTGCTTGACTTGTAGGTTTATTGTGAGGATTAAATATAATATCCATATAAAGTAGTTTACTGCCCAGAATATTGTACATAACCAATACTTGGTTAAAAAGTAATTAATTCCACAAATTGTTATTAAGGACATATTGGTGCCAGGCACCGTACTGGTTGAGATTAATGCTGACTGAACAACAGAGTACTTTGTTCTAGAGTTCATAACCTTCTCAGTAAAAACCTGTTATCCTTAGCCGGACATGCTAGAGTCCATTAGCAGCATTTAATTAGCACTTCTTTGCCTCTGTCTTGCTTATTCCTTCTACCAGTAAGAATAATATAGCAACAATCAATAAAAATAGCAGCAAACACACATGCAGTATTAGTACATGCACTTTACAAGTACAGACTGGTTTAACCCTCACCATATCCCTTGGAGGTAAGTACTATTATTCTCTTCATTTTTTTTGAGACTAAGTTTCACTCTTGTTGCCCAGGCTGGAGTGCAATGGCGCCATCTCGGCTCACCACAACCTCTGCCTTCCAGGTTCAAGTGATTCTCCTTCCTCAGCCTCCCAAGTAGTTGGAATTACAGGTATGTGCCCCCGGGTAATTCTACATTTTTAGAGGAGATGGGGTTTCTCCATGTTGGTTAAGCTGGTCTTGAACCCCCGACCTCAGGTGATCGGCACCCTCACTCTCTCAAAGTGCTGGGATTACAGCTGTGAGCCACTGCGCCCAGCCTGGATGAGGAAATTGAGACACATGGAGGGAAAGCAATTTGTCCATGATCACACAGGTTTCACTAGCATTGTGACTCCAGAGATGGTGCCCTAGACTGAATCATACTAAATAAAAATAATACTAAATTTGAATACTGAATAAAAACGTGCCCCTTCCCTCCTTTCAGCCCGACCTCCTTTAAAACCTGTCTCAAAACGCTTCTCCTTCATAGGAGCCACACCTGACATTATTTGAACATGATTTTGCAACTTCTGACCCCTTAATTATTTTTGTATGGCCCTGATTTGTCCTGCTAATACGCTGTTTGTAAATATTCAACTGTTTCTCCCTAGCTAGGTTCAAATTTCTCAAAAGAAGATTGTATCTTTTGCTTAACTGGAGCCCTTCATGGTGGTTATTTGAGGATTGTGCTCCTTGGGGACAATTCACATATCTTTGGTGGCAGGTGCTTTGGGCCTCTATCATTCATTCAGGGAGTGTTTATGGAGCATCCATACCAGGGGGCAGGCTGTTCCCAGCCCTGGGAATGCATCAGTGGGTAAAGGCGAGCATGGTGTTCAGGAAGTTGACCAGCTGTGGGGAAGAGCAACATGTAAATAGCCTCTGGACAGTGCTACAAAGGAGGGCACACTGAATGAGGACAATCCATAATACTTGAGATTTAATTTAGTTGAGCAGGTCAGGGAAGGCTTCCAGGAGGAAGGGATGTTTTCGCTGAGACCTGAGGGTTGAGTAGCACTCACCTAGATGAAGGAGGGTGGGAGCAACAAGAGCAAAGGTCTGTGATAGGAGGGAGAAGTGTGTGTGTGTGTGTGGTGGGCGGGGGGGTGGTGTTGGTGAGGAATGGGAAGGTCAGAGTCAGAGGATGACCAGGAGCATGCTGTGAGATGAGGTTGCAGTGGTGGGCACAACCATGCAGGGCCTTGTTGAACACGTAAGAGTTTGTGTGTAAGGGAAACTAATGAAGGATTTTTTTTTTTTTTTTTTTTTTTTTGAGATGGAGTCTTGCTCTGTCACCAAGCTCAAGTGCAGTGGCATGATCTCGGCTCACTGCAACCTCCACCTTCCAGGTTCAAGCGATTCTCCTGCCTCAGCCTCCCAAGTAGCTGGACTACAGGCACGTGCCACCATGCCCAGCTAATTTTGTATTTTAGTAGAGAGGGGTTTCACCGTGTTGGCCAGGATAGTCTCAATCTCCTGACCTCGTGATCCGCTTGCCTCGGCCTCCCAAAGTGCTGGGATTACAGGTGTGAGCCACTGCACCCGGCCAAACTATGGAAGGATTTTAAGCCAGAGTAGATGATGGTAGCTTGGACTGGGACTGTGATGTTGAAGGAGAGATGTGAGTGAATGTGTAGGTATTTAGGAGTTAAAATGCAATGGGATTCAGTGATTGTTTTATGAGGAGTTACAAAGAGCCATTATTTATGGAAGACTTTTATGTTCTTGGCACTAGCCAAAGTGCTTTACATATAGTGATTCATTTACTGCATACAATAACTCAATGTGGAGGTAAACTTATTATCTCCAACTCATAAATGAGAAGACAGAGGCGAAGGCCAATGGCAGAACCGCCAGGTAGACCCAGGCAGTTGAGGTTCAAGCCCTTACTCTTGATCACTCTGCTCTAGTGCACTCCATTGTTCCTTGGCTATTTGCTAGCTCCATGGATGAATGGTGGTGTCGTTCACCAAGACGGAAACAGTAGTAGACAGCGGTGGGCAGAAGGACTGGAGGGTGAAATGTGGATATGTTGAAATTGAGTTCACATTCGTTGTGAAACACAAATTCATCTACCAGTTGTCTAGACCTCCCTCATCTCCTCAGGGCTTTGCTCAGATGTTACCTTCTCAACAAGGTTTACCTTTGTTCAAAACTGTACTCTGCCCCATCCCTTTATCTCCTGTGCCCACAAACTCCTCTTATTCTTGTTTTTCTCCCTGCAACATTTATCACCTTTCAACATTACATGTTTCACTTGTTGTTAAGTGTATTGTCATTGTCTGCCCTTTGAGAATGTGAGTTCCTCCAGGGCAGGCATCTTTGTTTTGTTCACTGGTGTATCTCCAGGACCTAGAACAGTGCCTGGCACATGATAGATGCTAACAAACATTTGTTGAATGAAGGAAAACAATTATTTTTTAGCAACACTGTTTATAGACCCCCAAATTTGTTCAAAAGATTGGAATTAATGCCGACATATCCAATTTTTTTGCAATAACCAGCTAGAATAACTTCATGACTACCTTTTACTGATTCATGTGTCATCTTAGAGGCTACTATTGAATTAGTGATTAGATTCATTTCCCCCCTTTGCTTTTGGGTTAAAAATTTTGTTTTTCTTTTATAAAATAGAAATCGGGTCTTATTTTATTGTCCAGGCTGGTCTTGAACTCCTGACACCAAGGGATCCTCCTGCCTCGACTTCCCAAAGTGCTGGGATTATAGGCATGCACCACTGTGCCCAGCCTGCTTTTTCGGTTTCTAAGGAATGGCTACTGTTTCATGATAGATGTTACTTGTTGAGCTTGTTAAAATAAAAAAATTATGCTTATGTTTTCTCTTTTGTTCCCTATTTTCTTTTCTTTACCCACATTATACTGATGTGCTAACATCTTTAACATATTCTGCTAGATAAGTAAAGCATAGCTGGGTCAGTAGGATGTTTTCCTACTCCCCTCACATTTGGTAACTAAAACCAATGGCTCGTAGTTTAACTACTACCCTCAAATATTGTCACTGTAGGTACTTACTGGAGATTTCTACCATGAATCTGTAGTAGGAGCCAGAGAATTTTAGAGGAATAGCTAAAGAACATGTCCATTATCCATTCTGCTAGATCCTTCACATTCTCTCACTTTATTAAGTATATCAGGAGAGAGCAAAATATCTAGTACTACATTATCTCAGTTGCTGCTGCCCTCCCCTCCAAGCTGTAATTTAGCTATAGGCATCATGACCTCACAGTGCATAACGGTGGGTAGAAGAGTCCTCTTTGAGTATCCAAGCCATGATAGAAAGCATTATCTGTTACTTAATATACTATATTCAAGGACTCACATCATAACTTTCTCCTGGAAATTAGTTTTAAGGGAAGAATTTCTCCATAGTCGTGTGTGTATGTGTGTGTGCATGCATGCATGCATGTGTGTGTGTGTGTGCAAGCATCTGTGTGTGTGTGTGTGTAAGGACACCATGCAACCCAACATACTTTCCTCCTTGCCTTAGTTACCTAGAGATCTAAAGCCAAAATCAATCCTCAGCAACACTAATTAACTCCTCTTAGAGAGTTCCTGGAAGACCAGCTTCCTCTGCTTCCCCAGATGGTTTCTGTCCTGTTTCTACCTTTAATGTTCCACTTGATATTATTTTTCACATTGTAAATCACCTGAAATCCTTTTTGGAACATGTGAGATATAGTCTGAGTAGCCAAATGTGATCAGTTCTTCTTGTCTGGTTGCACAATGTTTTGGATGGGAATCTCAGAATCTCTGGAAGTCATAATAACAGTAATAGTGGACATTTACTTCCTGGTACTGGAAAGTAAAGTGTTAAACTCTTTATAGATGTCATCTTCTTCAATTCCCCACAATAGCCCTCATTTTCTACACATAATTTTCTGCTCATAGCTAATAAGTGGTAAAATCAGGATTTCAACCACAAACTGCGAGATTCCAAAGGCTGTGTACATTAGAATGGAATAATGGAGTGGAGAAGCCCCTCATTTTCCTGGCTGTACTGTCTCTGGAAGGAGGAAAGCCCCAGACTGTGGGCCCAGCTGGCCCTTCAGAGCATCCTCCCTTGCCCACAGTGGTTCTGCCTCACTGGGTTGAGGCCCGGCTAATGGGTAAGGTGACCTGGGCTCTGAGGCAGGGGCTGAACATGGCAGCCTCCACTGGACCCCTGCTCTCAGGCTCCCTCCACACCCCTGTGAAAGGAAATTAAAAATAACCCTCCCTCCTTCAAGTTAAGGGTAAAAATTACCCCATAGGCTGAGGACAGCGTGGGAATTCTCCCTCTTCTCACTCTAGACTTTGCTGGATTCTAGGGAAGATGGCAGCTGCTACAACCACGGCTCTTGGTAGGTAGGGATAGGGTTTCACTTTGAGATTCTCTGTCCCCCATGTCTAAAAGCTTTCCTTGTCATTTATGAATGACAAAAAGCAGACTTCCAGTAGAGTCCCACAGCCATCCTACCTTCCTACTTGGTCGGAACCTTCCCTCTGCTGGGCTTTAAATCCCCAGCTCCAGCCCTTCCCTAGCCCCTTTATTTTTCCGTTGTTTTTGCCATTTCCCTGAATAGTGTGGTATCATGCCAAGCCTTCCGTCCCATTCTTTAGCTATTAAGTTGTTGGCTATATTACACAGTGGATTTTGATTCGGATCAGTTAGAGCTAATAGCAATTTTCAGTAAAATATTAACCAAACACACACAAAAGTCGCTCGTGTGGCTCCATCCTCTCCTTCAATAGGATTAATCAAGTTAGCTATTTACTCTATCCACCACTCCAGTGTTTTCCCACCTTCCACTCCAAACAAGAAAATGACACTAAATTCATTTAATACAAATTTATATTATTGTCTGAGGCATTTTAAACAATGCTTAATTTAATTTTCTTGTTTGGAGTGTGGTATTGGAGAACAGGACCACAGTGTAATGTAAAAATAGGATTCACACATCCACCAGGCACCCAGTTATATTCTCCAGTGACTCACAAGTGCTCTGTTTACCTTCAATTGCAATTCAAATGTGCCAAATCATCTCCATCCTGCAGTAAAAGGAAAGTCAGCCTCTGAAAGCAATTCATTCCACCCCAGGTTGACAGGCCCTAAGGGCTTGACCTTCAGGATGTGGTACAAGTCCTCTTACTTGATTAGACTTCTGATTCCCAGAAAAGACAAGCCAAATATGTTGACTGTTGATGTTCTCTTGGCCTAGTGATCAGTTAGCTAGAGTTTGAGTCTTTTCTGCCTGAGAGGATGGAAATAACCTTTATTGTGCACTTACACTATGACAGATGACAAGTGGTTAAAAGAAGTCTCATTTTTAATGTCCTCAAAAATCCTATGAGTAATGAGGTAATCTACATCCAAGGCCACATGGCCAGGAGGTGGTAGTTGTGCCCACAACCATGTGCCTCCTGGGACTGGCACTTGGCATTCTCTCTCAAGCTTCAGTGCACAGGGTCATCCATTGTGGGCAGTTTCTCAACCAAGGGTTACTAATGAGGAGCTTCAGCAGGGCTGTGCATAAAGTCCCTGAAATGGTACACAACCTTTGGATGTCTGTGTACCTTTTCCAGGAGGGAGCCCACAGCTTTCTTCAGTTTCTGAAAAGGCTACCTGATTTAAATAATAATAAGCACGGCTGCCTTGAGCTTTCTGTGAGGACCAGCAACTGCTGGGGGCCCCGGGAGACTCATGCTGCTCATTCTGCACTTGGACTTGGCAGGATACTTTGAGCACCCATAACACATCAACAACTACCATTGGTTGAGGAGGACCTGCGACGCACTCGTTCTCCTGGGCACTCTCACCCACTGTAGGAGTGCAACCAAGGGCTGAGGAAGGACCATGGCATTCCTTTTAGAGACCCTCAGTCCTGCCTGGGTAGTAAGAAGAACAGAGTTTCTATAGCTGCTGAGCGTGGGAAGTCTCCAAGCAGGTAGTTTTTTGATGTGGGTATTACTGAAAAGTCTGAAGCTAATGAGGTCCCAGTGATTTAATGCAATTCAAATTAATTTTATTTGTATTTATTTATTTTTTAGGACAGGGTCGTGGTTGGGCGCAGTGGCTCACACCTGTAATCCCAGCACTTTGGGAGGCCGAGGTAGGTGGATCACTTGAAGTGTGGAGTTCAAGACCAGCCTGGCCAACATGGTGAAACCCCGGCTTTACAAAAAAAATTAGCTGGGCATGAAGGCAGGTGCCTGTAATCCCAGCTATTCTGGAGGCTAAGGTGGGAGAATCACTTGAGGCTGGGTGACAGAGCGAGACTCCATCTCAAAAAATAAAAAGAAAAGAAAAGAAAAAAAAAGACAGGGTCTCTCTCTCTCTCACTCCGGCTGGAGTGCAATGGCACAACCTTGGCTCACTGTACTCTCAACCTCATGGGTTCAAGCAATCCTCCCACCTCAGCCTCCCAAGTAGCTGGGACTATAGGCACATGCCAACTCACTGGATAATTTTTTTCTATCTTTTATAGAGACAGGGTCTCACTTCCTTGCCCAGGGTGGTCTCAAACTCCTGGGCTCAAGCGATCCTCCCACCTCAGCCTCCCAAAGTGCTGGGATTACAGGTATGCCTGGCCTAGACTAATTCATTTCACTGACATCCCTGGAATACTTGCTTCTAAGACATCGTGCTGGGGGAGATAAAATCATGAAGATACAACCCCTGGCCTCAAAGGGATTATGAAAGACAGGTGTATAAAATCGCTGTAACACAGGGCAGAATAGAGGAAACATTATAAGAAAGTTTCCAATCACTTGGTATGGGGGAGATCAGAAGAGGGAAAAAGATCTTGCTTGGTGGGAGTGAGATCAGGGAAGGCATCATTAGGAGATGGCACCTAAACCCTTGAAAGTTTTGCAACAGGCAAAGGATGTTTTTGATGGTAGGAACATCATCTATGAGGGAATGGGAAATCTGGGACACATTTAGACACTCATGAGCAGCTGAGGTTGTGTGGAAGGTAGAGCTCCTATAGGCTAGCATGGAAGGCAGACTGCTAGGCTGGGTAGGGCCAGATGAATTTAGATGTCATCCCTAGAGGGTCTGATTTAAAGGCCTCAGTTGAAGTTTGGGCATTGGAATGTTTTAAATCCCCCTGGATAATTTCTAATGTGCAGCCAGGGCTGGGGACCACTGGGCTAGATGGTCTCAAAGCCCTTTCTGGCCTCTGATAAGAGAATTTTGCTCTTTTTAACAAAAGGGACTGGGTTTGAAACTGTGGGTGGCTTGTCACAACTTATGACAATGGCCGAAAAACTGATTTGAAACCCATTGTCTGCAGGCAGTGGGTTCCTGAACTGTGGAGGGCTGTTGTAAGAGCAGAATCTGAAGTCTAAGCACACAGATAATGTAAACATTACATGGACTTGCTGGGGACTGGCAACCTAGGAGTCCTGCCCCATCCAACAGGGACAGCCTCCACTCAGCTCCTACCAATTGCTGCCAAGTGGGAATGTGGGCCCAGGACTTCCAAATCTTTAGACTTTTCTTTCTTTGCTTCTTCTTCCTCCTCCTCCTTCTTATTCTTGTTCTTCCTCTTCTTCTTTTCTTCCTTTCTTTTTTAAATAGAGACAGGGTCTCACTGTGTTGGCCAGGCTGGTCTTGAACTCCTGAGCTCAAAGGATCCTCCTGTCTTGGCCTCACAAAGTGCTGAGATTACAGGCGTGAGTCATCTCATCTTTTGACTTTTCAAGAGAAGCCAGCAATCTGGCAAAAGATCCTGATTTGATCATTAGTAACACATTTAAATGTTTGAAAAAACCCCATGTAAGCCAAACAAAACACAATGGCAAGCCAGAAGGTCTCTGGTTTAATAGTTCTGGCTTAGGGTTTTGACTATGAAAAAGAATTGGCTTTCATTTTTAAAATTCTTGTAATTTATGTATTTATTTATTTTTGAGACAGGGTCTCACTCTGTCACCCAGGCTGGGATGCAGTGGCACAATCTTGGCTCACTGCAACTTCCACCTCCCGGGTTCAAGCGATTCTCATGCCTCAGCCTCCTGAGTAGCTGGGATCATAGGTGCACAGCACCACACCCAGATCATTTTTGTATTTGTTGTAGACATGGGGTTTCACCTTGCTGACCAGATTGGTCTTGAACTCCTGACCTCAAGGTCCTCAAGTGATCCACCTGCCTCGGCCTCCCAAAGTGCTAGGATTACAGGCATGAGCCACCTCACCTGACCAGCTTTTATTTTTATTAAGCAGTTGCTACCTGATAAATAATCCTGAGAGACACATGCTGGTGTCGACTTTATGTGTTTGTTTTACATTTTTGTTTATATGTGGCTGAAGAGACAAAAAAAGCCCCCATGTGCGTTTGTCAACTAATGGCCAATATTGTTTTATCTAAACCCTCACCCACTCCCTCCCATATTATTTTGAAGCAAATCTTAGATATCATCTCATCCATAGATATTTAAACATAACCACAATACAATTATAGCACTTAAAAATTATTTTTAATATAAAATATCCAGTCATTGTTCAAGTTCCGATCATCTTAAGAATGTCATCATGTTTTTGAAAAATTAGTTTGTTTGAATCAGAATCCAAATAAAGTCCAAATGTTACAGTTGGTTGAAATGCTTATGTTTGCTTTTGATATTGTTTTTCTGCACATTGATTTTGCTGAAATGGCTATTATTAATCTGTTTGTATGTAACCTTTCCCTAAAAGGTTTATAAAAATGTAATGAAGATTTGCAAGGCCAAGCTCTGTGATTATATTAGAAGTTAGTTTGATACCATCTTATAAACAGCTAAATTCTGTCAAAGAAAAATCCATTGTTAATGCATGATTGAATATTGATAATTAATGGGAACTATGAAGAAGTCATATGCAAAGATTAATTACCAACTGAGCTCTGAGAACATTTTTCTTCCTTTGTAATCTTACCTCCTGAGAGAAATAGTCTATATTGGTCCTAGAGTGAATTGACAGATATGTCCAGAAGGAAAAGCCACTGACTTTAATCTTTATTGGTCATGCTTAATTGGATGCACTGTTATTTTTTATTTGCAGAGACAATATTTTTTAGTTAATTCTTTCTGTAATGCTGGAATTGAAAGGTGGGGATCCTGAGGTCTTTCTTACTGTACTGGTTGTATGAGGCTATGAATCCTGGCATTTTCTGAATATTTCATTTTTTTCTTTTCTTTTTTTTTTTTTTTGAGACGAAATCTCGCTCTGTCGCCCAGACTGGAGTGCAGTGGCACAATCTCGGCTCACTGCAAGCTCCGCCTCCCAGGTTTACACCATTCTCATGCCTCAGCCTCCTAAGTAGCTGGGACTACAGGCGCCCGCCACCACACCCAGCTAATTGTTTTGTATTTTAGTAGAGACGGGGTTTTGCCATGTTAGCCAGGATGTTCTGGATCTCCTGACCTCGTGATCCGCCCACCTCAGCCTCCCAAAATGCTGGGATTACAGGCAAGAGCCACAGTGCCCGGCCTGAATATTTCTTTTTATTGGAAGTGCTTGAAATCAATTCTTGATGATGAAAAATGTAATTGAATCCAGGTCATCCTTTACAGGCAGACTATCTTCATAGTGGTGGCAAAACTGTGACATAAAGTGATGCCCTGAACTTCCTGCTTCAGACAGTAACTTCAGCGAAACTGACCCCTGAAATCCAAGTTCATTAAAACAAGGAAAAATATTGTGAGTCCATGAAATAAAAAGCCAGAGAGGCGTAGCTCTTTGACCCTACTGGTGCGCATTGAATTTGCACATCCACCCACCTAAACTTCTGCTCAAAATTGTTTCCAGCCAAGAGGCATCCGCAGACCAGTCTCTGACTGGCAGCAGCTCAGATTTGGTTTGCAAAGGTGGCTGGTGGCCGGTGGCTAATTACACGTTTGATGAACTTGTTGTTAAGACAATGCCGCATGTGTCCTTCCTTCCCAGGCTGCAAAGTGCCAGGTTACTGGAGAGTTTCCTGTATGGATACTAATTATGCTTAATTTGGTCCTGAGTTTTCCACATTTGTCTTTCTGTCACAAAGTTTGTGATTACAAATTGCTCCTGTTGATTGGGAGTGAGGCTACATTTCTGATGGTTCATACATGTAATAAAGCTATTCATGAAACCAGCAGTGTTTAGCCGTGTTTACAAAATGCAGACATCCATGGTTATTTGCATCCCTGAGAAAAGTTTGCTCTCTCTAGATATTTGCTTTCACAACAAATTAATTACCTGAAAAATGTGGACAAAGCTTCCAAATGTGACACTGTGTGGAAAGGACAACCACATGCTACCTGGGAAGGGGGTGCCACTTCGTTACTGAAGGATGTGAGTTTAATCCTATACAGGCAGACAGGGTGCACAACCTCATTTGCCACTAGGGAGGAGCAGACGCAACCCCACTGTTCTCTACTGTGTCACCCCTTCCTTCGAGATCCTGCAGAAGAAGGCTTTGCTGGAATACAGGCAACGGCAGGCAGCCCCTGGACTGCCAGCCTCATTAACCAATGGGCTCAGGGGTTCTTCTGAGCCAGAAGTCCCACCATTGGATTCCTGGGTTCCTATCTGTAGGTGGTGGAGCCCAGGCTAGAGCTAAGGTCTCTTTCTCCTTTTTACATTTGCAGAAAAGTTTTTGCAAGCGATTAGGGCACTGGCTCTCAAATGTTTTTGTTCTAAGACAATTCTAATACTTCCTCTCCCAAGCAAAGAGCCTGTTAAGGTATCACTCCTGCTGCAGAATGAAAAGGGAAGGCCGTGGTTCCAAGGCTGGGACTAAGGGTGGTGTGTGGTGAAGGAAGGTGGGGGAAGGAAATGTGGAAGAATAATGGGAGAGCAGAGGCCAAGATGAATGTCAAGGCTGGTGGGACCAAGAGGACAGGGTGGGGATGGGGAAGAGAGGTGGGATTGAGGTGGGAGGGCGGGCCCTTATGGAGATGACCCAGCCGCAGGAAGTGTGCCAGTATCGAGCAAGTACTGCAGGCATAATCCCACCCAGGGAGGAAATGGGAAATCAAGGACTACACCCACCCAGGCCCAGTGGCCACATTTGACTCTTTGTCCTTGCCCAGGTTTTTGAGCTGGACCTTGCCATTTTAGCCATTTTTAATGAACTACTAACATTCAAAAACTGAGCTATACTGGAAATCTACCTTTGAGAAGAGCCTTGTGTATTATCTTGCTGTCAACTAAATGCCTAGGTGTTTTAGAAGACATTTTGAGTCAGTAAAGTACTACCTATTAAATTGCTCGGAAGTGACTTTATGTGGACTTCTGAGGTGGTCTGCTTACCCATGAGATCCAGGCTGCCTTTGCTCTTCTATGTTAAAAAAATCTTCCATGTGACCACAAAAATCAGAAGTCAGAGAGGTTTAAGGTTTCCTCAGCTGCCAGTGTTAACCTAACCAGAAAAAGTTTGTATGCTCTACAATAGGGGGTGTCTATTCTAATAGGTGGTCATAGATCCATTCAAAGCAATTAGAAGCATCCATATTATCTTAGGAATAAGAAAAACAATTCTGTTAACTAATAACCTACATAAGGTCAATATCTCTGGCCATCAAGATTAACCAAGCGGTTTGTGGAGAAACGCTCAGATAGCTTGTTTTCCCGTAAGAGTACCGAGGACCAGGTGACTTTAAGTTCTATAATTGTGTCCTCTCAGGTCTATGTGACTGCACTAGGGTTAAGTATAGGTCAAGTTCACATTATGACCTTGAGCAAGTTCAAGCCACAATGGTACCATGTGTTTTCTCTATGGTACCATGTGTTTTCTTCAGGTTAGTTCAGGACCACCAGCTGTATTGGAGTTGGAATTGAAGCAGCCAAAGGAAGTGTGGTGCAGGGCTGCCCGCTGATCTGGCAAGCCTTCTTCTGTTTGAAGAAGTCGATTGTGTTTCCTTACCTGCTGGACAGAGAGAGAAAAACCTACTTACAGTACAGAAAACGGGCTTGGGGCCCGAATTTGGCATCATGTTTGGAATCTGGGATCGTCTATCACTTACTACTTACTAGCTGTATGGGACGAGGACCTGAAAGTCTCCATGCATTTGGTCTTCTCATCCATGGAAAGGGTAATTCTTGCCTCAGAGATTTGTTGTGTAGATTAAATGATAATGAGTATAAAATTGTCAGTATTGAGCTGTTAGCACCCTATACCCCCAAAACTATGGCCACTAGAACTCTGTCAGTGAAAGAACTAAGCAATGTGCTCTTCAAGCAGCCAGAGTGGCTCTGCCATTGCCACTCTGGCTTCCATCTCCGGCCGGACGCGGTGGCTCATGCCTGTAATCCCAACACTTTGGGAGGCCTAGGCGGGAGGATCATCTGAGGTCAGGAGTTCAAGACCAGTCTGGTCAAGATGGTGAAACCCTATCTCTACTAAAAAACTACAAAAATTAGTCGGGTGTGGTGGCACACGCCTGTGGTCCCAGCTACTCGGGAGGGTGAGGCAGGAGAATCACTTGAACCTGGGAGGCAGAGGTTGCAGTGACCCGAGATCACGCCACAGCACTCACTCCAGCCTAGGTAACAAGAGTGAAACTCCGTCTCAAAAAGAAACTTCGATCTCCACACAAAGCTCTCCAGGTGCCCTGGCTCCTGCCCTAACTAAGGCAGAAGAGAGAATCAAAGCCACTGCCTGTGAAACTGTGCTCCTGAAAGATAGTATTACCATGATTCTACCCCCACCTCTTCTGGCCCCATCCCACAGGAACACTTCAGTTTCCAGGCTCTTTTAGTTCTCCTGAGATGGGGGAGGCGATGTCGGCAGCCACAGACACCCCGGGAAAACAGGTAACTGCTTTTCCTGGAAAGCCTGGCCTGGGGTAGGGCTGACTTGAAGCTTGAGAGGGGAGGGCAGGGGTGCGTGTAGGACTGGAACAAGGACAGGCCGGGTGGGCACTGTTTCTGGAAGGGACCCGCCCTAGCCGACTCCCCATCGAAGCTATGTTTATATACCATGCCATAGGCTGTGATTTTCCATAGCACTGCCTTTTGTTCCCCATTTTCCTACCTTTGCCATGAAAATTTGCTGCAGGCAGAAATCTGACATGGGATATCTTAAGCCAAGAAGAAGCTTTTATTTTGTTTTCTCTTTTGACAGATTTTGAATTAGTCATTTAATCAATTTTAACCCAGAAAAGTCTTCTCAAAGTAGACTTCACCCCCACCTCTCCGAATCTTATGGAGGTGAGTTCTGTCACCAGCAACAGCTTCTCCAGGTGTCCTGGATCCTCCCTTCTGGGCCTAAGCCTAAAGGAGCTTCTCCCACAGCCTCTCCTGAGCACACTGTTATTCTCTTATTGATGGCAAACATCACAACCTTGCTCCTGGCAACTTTTCCTCTTATTTATTCTGTGCCCAGAACTTCCTTGGGCATTAGTGGGAATCTTGCAGCTAGAGAGAAACACCCTCTGTACAATATAGAAAGCACACACACACACACACACAAAGGCCAGAGGAGAATGGGGTGTATTTGAAGTGTTTATATTTCATGCATAATTACTAATAAATTAACCTTTTTGCTGAAAAAATTAAAGACACTTAGAATCAAATATGAAATATTTTCAATGCAGAAATGTAAATCTTGCCTTTTAGTATTTACTCCAAGGAAAGCCCACTGACAAAATGAGAGCTCTTGAAAATACAGCATAGGCTGGGGGTGGTGGGTCACGCCTGTAATCCCAGCACTTTGGAAGGCTGAGGCGGTCGGATCACTTGAGGTCAGGAGCTCGAGACCAGCCTGGCCAACATGGTGAAACCCCATCTCTACTAAAACACAAAAATTAGCTGGGTGTGGTGGTGGACGTCTGTAATCCCAGCTACTCAGGAGGCTGAGGCAGGAGAATCACTTGAACCTGGGAGGCAGAGGTTGCAGTGAGCCGAGATCATGCCACTCCACTCCAGCCTGAGTGACAGACCAGCGAGACTCCATCCCCCCCACCAAAAAAAAAAAGAGAAAAAGAAAAAGGAAATACAATATAGGCTACTTGGACAAAAATAAAATTTAGGCTAGGCATGCAGTGGCTCACGGCTATAATCCTAACACTTTGGGAGGTTGAGACAGGAGGATAGCTTGTAGCCAGGAGTTCAAGACCAGCCTGGTCGACATAGCAATACCCCTTCTCCATTAAAAAAAAAAAAAGTTGTGATAATCAAGAGCAAGATTTAGTAAAGCCTTCACTTTTAGGTTGAATTTTTATTTATCTCACTGTCCATTTACTCATTCGTCTAATATTGTTGAATGTCTATTAGGTACAAAGTTGTCATTTAGAAAATGTTGTTATTTTCTGAAATTATCCCTTCATACATGTGTTATTATTTTATGTTGTTAAAGTACCTTATTTTATTTTTTGAGACAGGGTCTTCTCTGTCACCCAGGCTGGAGTGCAGTGGCATGATCACAGCTCACTGCAGCCTCCACCTCCTGGGCTCAAGCAATCCTCTTTCTTTAGCCTCCTGAGTAGCTGGGACCACACGTGCACGCCACATCACCCAGCTAATTTTAAAATTTTTCATAGACACAGGGTCTTATCATGTTGCTCAGGCTGGTCTTGAACTCCTGGGTTCAAGGGATTCTCCTACCATGGGCTCCCAAAGTGCTGGGATTACAGGTGTGAGCCACCATGCATGGCCTAAAGTACTTTATAAAATGCAGTTCTTACCATGAAAACTCATTCTCTGCCACTTAAAACTTTTTTGCTTCATAGAAAGCTAGAAAAGGTAGAGAGAACCCACAATGCCAAAAGCTAGTTTGCATCACTAAAACCAGAATTGAATTCCCTGCAACTCTCTTTGGATGGAAGTTGGGGGCATGAAAGAAGAAAGGTTTCCTTGTGTACCCATTCCAGACCAGGTGCTTTACAAAAACAATTTCATTTAATTCTCACAACCCACCAAGATGGATATGCTTTCCATTTTGTAATTCGAATAACTGAAGCTAGGAGAGATGATGAAACTTGTCCAGAGTCACATAACTCGTTGGTGTTGGCATTGCAACCCTCAGTATCTTTCAGCACACCATTCATTTCATTCAATACATAACTTGGTTGAGCACCTGGTCTGTATTAATACTAGCCACAGTCCCAGAAACTAAGGATGTATTAGTGAAGAAAACAAAGTCTCTGCCCCCGTGGAGTTCCCCGTTCGGTAGTTGAGAAGGCAACAAACAGATCCATGATGAAATGTTGGGTGGTGGTGAGGAGATAAAGAAAAGTGAAGCAGGGTGAGGGGATGGAGCATGAAAGGGGTGGGGTGGCTGCTTTCATCTCCAGCATTTGTTCACCCAGCAGGAGGCCTCTTTCTGTGGACTGCACCCTGTTACCAACCTCTTTCCTGGATGTGAAGGGAGGGAAAATGTGGGAGAGCATGTGGGCATGTGCATGCGTACCTGCAGTGCATGGGCGTGAGGAGTGAAGGCAGTGAAATAGAGAAGGGCGAGGAGAAACAAGGAGACCAAGTCGAATTTGCAAAGCAGATGTTGTTCTTTGGGCTTTGGTCTCCTCTTCTCCTCAAGCTCTTTTTCAACAGTTCAGTGACCTCCTAGCACACCTGGACTTCCCTATCTACATCCTTGGCTACTGCTACAACCTCTGCTTTCTGGAGTGAGCCTGCTCTGAAGATGATAGATGTCACTCCTTCCTCCTTCCCATTCCCTCAAATGTCAGCCAATCCTTGTGACCTTGCTGTGTTTCCTTCCAAAGGCACGCATTCTGTGTTTCAATCCTCTAGGGCCTATTAAGTGACCAGATAGATTTTGTCCATACAAAATTCACTGATTTTGCATTGTATTTACATTTTGATAGGCTGCAAATATGTCTTAATGTTGCAGTGCCTGAGGGCCTCTTCTTATCTTTACTTTCACCCACTTGGTGATCTCATCCAGTTCCAAGGCTTTGAATACATCTATGAATAGATGACTCTCAAAGTTATATTCCACTGTAGACTGCCCTCTCTGCCTATTTGATTCTTCCACTCAACAGTCTAATATGAGCATCGGGTATGTACAAATCCTGGTTTCCATCTTCATCTAAGTAAATGGCAACTTCATTTGTCCAGCTGCTCAGGACAACAAATTTGGGGTCATCTTTTACTCCTTTATTCTCACACCCAGAAGGGGTTGTCTCACCTTCAAATGCATCCAGAATTCATCCTTTCTGACCTTTCTTTCTGCTATCAGTCTAGTTCAAGCCACCATCATCTCTTGGCTTGGTGATTCCAACAGCCTTCTAACCCTTCCTTCCTGTGGTCTACTCCTAACTCAGTGGCCAGAGTGATCTTGTTTATTAGTAAATCACATCATCTCGCTCCTCAGTTTACGCCCTCCAGTGGCTCCCACCTTACTTAGAGGAGAGCTTGAAACTCTGCTCTCTTCTCCTCTGAAAAAAAGAAAACTAAAAAATCCAAACCAACAAACCAAGCAAGCCCTACCTTCTCTAGGCTTTGCCTTTTGTTCCCCCTCCCTCTCAGGTGGGAGTGTCCTGGTCTCTGATCTCTTCAGGGCCACACTCTGGCTGCAGCTGGAGCTATCCTTGTGTGATCATTAGTTGCTCATTTTAAAGTTGGTCAAGGTGAAATTTGCTAAGAAATGTTATTTCCCAGTTCTGAGAACTCTCCCTCCCTGGTATGGCCTGGGAGATAAGAACTTCAAGTGACTTTAAGAAGATGACTGTCCCGCCGGGGCGCGGTGGCTCAAGCCTGTATAATTCCCAGGACTTTGGGAGCGGCCGAGAGGGCCGGGGATCACGAGGTCAGGAGATCCGAGACCTCCTGGACTAACACCGGTGGAAACCGCCGGGTCTCTACTTAAAAAATACAAAAAAACTAGCCGGGTGCAGTGGCGGGCGCCTGGGTTAGTCCCAGCTGTACTCGGGGAGGACCTAGCAGGGAGAAATGCCGGTGAAGCCGCGACGGCGAGCTTGGCGCAGTGAGCTGAGATCGGCCACTCCAAACCCAGGCCTGGTGCCGGGACAGGAGCAGATCCATCTTCAAAAAAAAAAAAAAAAAAAAAAAAAAAAAACAAAAGAACAAACATTCTGTCTCCATACAGCAGCTCACATGGGAAATGCCTGTTTGTTTCAAGTAACATTGAACGCAGCAGCTTTATTCTACTTGGTTCTTCCACTGCTTTTTCTTTTTTCTTTCTTTTTTTCCCCTTTAAGAAAACGAAGTCCATTTTAATTTTGTAGGTTTGACAGAACTGGGACAATAGGACAATGCTTGCTGGGATCAAATTTTTTTGTATGTATTTTTTTTGGCAGAATCAGTGTTTGCAAGCAGCAGATAAAACTTGACTGTTGGAGAACCTCGTTGTAGCAAGCAGCTGCCTGCCAGCAAATCTGCAGTTAACAACAGAGCTGGAGTCATTGTTAGCCAGGTAGGAGAGATGAGGGGAAGAGAAAGCTGGAGAGCATCCTTGTTAGGCTCTAAATGAATCAGTTGTTTAGCAATTACTGTAAGACAGCAGATCGGGGTACATGAGCTCTGAAGATAACATCTCAACTTGGTTTGCTGTCCTTACACGACACGGGTGTATATGCATGAAGGAAGCTCCAGAGCCCCGAAATATTTTATTCACCTCACACTTGGAGGAGTTCACTGACTGGAATTCAATAGAAACTGTTCTCTGTGTGAAAGTAATTTCAGAAAGTAATCTAGTTTATGGAAATGAAAGGCATCAAAACACAAAAAAACACTGTTTCTCTACAAGTGCTTTGCCTCAAATATTTGACATGGAAATTTGTATAATCCCTCTGGGGGCACGTGGGTTTCACCAGTGTTAACATCTTTTGAAATGGATTTCACAAATGTTTATTTGCCGTGCCAGGCTGACAAATAATTTAGAATATCGAGGCATCTTCCCAGAATCAAACTTAATGATATGAATCTCAAATGATTGTGGAGGATAAAAGGTGTGAATTTTAACTGGGTACTGGGGCTGACGTTACTTTCAAATACTGCCCCAGGGAGTAAAGGTGCCACTTAGCTATTCTGAGCCCCAAACCTTGCTAGGTGGGCAGTGCACCTCAGAAATGACGGTGGATCATCCACTGCCACTTTCTGCTTCATTTCTTACACAGGAAATAAGTCTTCTTGCACACGTCTGGAGGGAGGGAGGGAGAGGGAAGGGGATGAAACAAAGGGCAGAGTAGGCTCAGGTCCGACGTGGCAACGAGTAAAATAGGGTGGGCTGCTTCCCACAAGTCCTTAGGAAAAGAGTGGGCAGAAGATCAGCGCTTTAGAGGATAAGCCTTAGGTTAGAACAGAATCAAGGAAGAGCAAGAGAGGGACGCTTATGTTTTCCACCATCTGCTGAATGGGAATGCCCGTGAATCCCTTCCTGTCTTCCTTTGAGGGAGCACTGGCTTGTCATTCTAGAAGACGCCATGTGGTCCTGTGAGAACCCTCTCCCCTATGTGCAGCGTCCCTCAGGCCTGGTGACAAGGGCCCTTCCCTAGGGCCATCGTTCCCAGGCAGAGATTTGAGGTGGCACAGTCCTTATGTCTCATTAAGTGATGAAAACATCCCTGTTTTGTAGAAGGGCCAGCAGCTTTCCTGTGTCTGCATGGTGGGTGATGAGCAGAGTCAGAGGCCACCAGGGTGACCAGAGTTCCGTGCCCCACGGTCACCCTTATCAGCCCTTCTCAGCCCTGATGATTACTGTACTCAGCTCAGAGGAGAATCTGCTGGAGCGGGGCATGAACCTTCTATGAGATTGACGCAGAGGGGATATAGATGCCCAGCCAAACTTTTGAGACCCCGCCCACCAGGAACTGGGTCTGTGTCCCCTCTTTTGAGCCCAGGCAGACTCTGTGACTTTCTGTCATTTCTGGGCCCAGCCTTTAAGAGGACTGGCAGTTTCTGCTTCCTTCCTTTAAACCTTTGAGCCACCATTCCTTTTCTGGAGAGAACACGTGGAGAAGCCTGGAGACCACACGGAGAAGAAGCAAAACCAGTTGAGCATGGCCTCCTGACTGCCTGTACAAACCACGTCAGTCAGTTTAAATTTTCAGTAGCTGCATTAAAAGTAAAAGAAACAGGTAAAATTAATAATACATTTTATTTGACTCAATGTATGAAAAAAATTCAGCATGAAATTAATAAATAGTAAAATTAAGACAGTTTACATTCCTTTTTTCATACAGTCTTCAAAATCCAGTGTGGTATTTACATATACAGCATGTCTCAATTCAGTACAGCCACATTTCAAATGCTCCATAGCACGTGTGGGGCCGGGTGCGCTGGCTCATGCCTGTAATCCCAGCACTTGGGGAGGCTAAGGAAGGCAAATCATTTGAACTCAGGAGTTCGAGGCCAGCCTAGGCAACATGATGAAATCCCTTTCTCTGCAAAAAATGTAAAACTTAGCTGGATGGGGTGGCACACACCAGCTAGGGATGCTGAGGTTGGAGGATCACTTGAGTCTGGGAGGTGGAGGCTGCAGTGATTGTGATTGTGATTGCATGACTGCACTCCAGCTTGGGCAACAAAGCAAGACCCTGTCAAAAAAAAAAAAAAAAAAAAANTTTCACAAATGTTTATTTGCCGTGCCAGGCTGACAAATAATTTAGAATATCGAGGCATCTTCCCAGAATCAAACTTAATGATATGAATCTCAAATGATTGTGGAGGATAAAAGGTGTGAATTTTAACTGGGTACTGGGGGCTGACGTTACTTTCAAATACTGCCCCAGGGAGTAAAGGTGCCACTTAGCTATTCTGAGCCCCCAAACCTTGCTAGGTGGGCAGTGCACCTCAGAAATGACGGTGGATCATCCACTGCCACTTTCTGCTTCATTTCTTACACAGGAAATAAGTCTTCTTGCACACGTCTGGAGGGAGGGAGGGAGAGGGAAGGGGATGAAACAAAGGGCAGAGTAGGCTCAGGTCCGACGTGGCAACGAGTAAAATAGGGTGGGCTGCTTCCCACAAGTCCTTAGGAAAAGAGTGGGCAGAAGATCAGCGCTTTAGAGGATAAGCCTTAGGTTAGAACAGAATCAAGGAAGAGCAAGAGAGGGACGCTTATGTTTTCCACCATCTGCTGAATGGGAATGCCCGTGAATCCCTTCCTGTCTTCCTTTGAGGGAGCACTGGCTTGTCATTCTAGAAGACGCCATGTGGTCCTGTGAGAACCCTCTCCCCTATGTGCAGCGTCCCTCAGGCCTGGTGACAAGGGCCCTTCCCTAGGGCCATCGTTCCCAGGCAGAGATTTGAGGTGGCACAGTCCTTATGTCTCATTAAGTGATGAAAACATCCCTGTTTTGTAGAAGGGCCAGCAGCTTTCCTGTGTCTGCATGGTGGGTGATGAGCAGAGTCAGAGGCCACCAGGGTGACCAGAGTTCCGTGCCCCACGGTCACCCTTATCAGCCCTTCTCAGCCCTGATGATTACTGTACTCAGCTCAGAGGAGAATCTGCTGGAGCGGGGGCATGAACCTTCTATGAGATTGACGCAGAGGGGGATATAGATGCCCAGCCAAACTTTTGAGACCCCGCCCACCAGGAACTGGGTCTGTGTCCCCTCTTTTTGAGCCCAGGCAGACTCTGTGACTTTCTGTCATTTCTGGGCCCAGCCTTTAAGAGGACTGGCAGTTTCTGCTTCCTTCCTTTAAACCTTTGAGCCACCATTCCTTTTCTGGAGAGAACACGTGGAGAAGCCTGGAGACCACACGGAGAAGAAGCAAAACCAGTTGAGCATGGCCTCCTGACTGCCTGTACAAACCACGTCAGTCAGTTTAAATTTTTCAGTAGCTGCATTAAAAAGTAAAAAGAAACAGGTAAAATTAATAATACATTTTATTTGACTCAATGTATGAAAAAAATTCAGCATGAAATTAATAAATAGTAAAATTAAGACAGTTTACATTCCTTTTTTCATACAGTCTTCAAAATCCAGTGTGGTATTTACATATACAGCATGTCTCAATTCAGTACAGCCACATTTCAAATGCTCCATAGCACGTGTGGGGCCGGGTGCGCTGGCTCATGCCTGTAATCCCAGCACTTGGGGAGGCTAAGGAAGGCAAATCATTTGAACTCAGGAGTTCGAGGCCAGCCTAGGCAACATGATGAAATCCCTTTCTCTGCAAAAAATGTAAAACTTAGCTGGATGGGGTGGCACACACCAGCTAGGGATGCTGAGGTTGGAGGATCACTTGAGTCTGGGAGGTGGAGGCTGCAGTGATTGTGATTGTGATTGCATGACTGCACTCCAGCTTGGGCAACAAAGCAAGACCCTGTCAAAAAAAAAAAAAAAAAAAAGTGAAAGAAAGAAGGAGAAAGAAAGGAAAGAAAAAGACAAAGAGAAAGAAAAAAAAGAAGGGAAAGAAAAAAAGAAGAAAAAGAAGGAAAGAAGGAAGGAAGAAAAGAAAGAAAAGAAAGAAAAGAAAGGAAGGAAGGAAGGAAGAAGAAAGAAAGAAAGAAAAAGAGAAGAGAAAAAAGCATATGTGGCTCATAGCTACCAAATTAGACAGTGCTTATCTAAAGTCGTCACTGTTACCTGCCTCTGCTGCTCACCCTCATACCACCACAAAAAGGAAAAATTCCTCTGCAAGTGGACACATGCTGAAATAAACACTCAGGCATCCTTGAAGGGAAGTAGTCACCAGAGGATGTACCAATGAAGGAGAAACCCTCTCTTGCGCTTAGATGGGGGTGGGATAGATCAAAGCCTATTGATACATTTTTCTATAAGCTGCAGACCGACCACCTTCTTCCTCAGCGGTTGCATTTGCAAGTTGGAGCCTCAGTCTATCTCAGTTAAGCAAAGAACTCTATATAAAAATTCATATTTGTGAAGGAGCTAAGTGGCTATTCAATTTAAATAAGAGTCTGCTTTACAAAAGGATTCGCTTTGGGATTGCCTAAGCTAGCGCATTTCTCTTGTGTGTTTAAAATAAATCCATTTATTTTTAAAAGATTTAATCAGATTGCACCAACATCTATTGAATGAAATAAATTATCCCTACATGTGAAGGCTTCCTGAAAGTTGATTTGGGAGATGAATATGAGCAGAGAGATGCAATACGCATAGAATGTTAGGGCTTTGAGAGAACATTGTGCTCACAGCATCTAGTCCAGGGATGGCAGATGCAGGCAGCTGGGCCATCGCTTCTCATGGACGGCAAGGTGGCCTGCCCTACCAAGTCTAGCGAGGCCCCAGGCATAGTCTCTATCCACTCCTCAAGGCAGTTGCTACCAATAGATCTGTAGCAGCCGTAAGATGAAATCAGACATCCATGTTCTCTTTTTTTTTTTTTGAGACAGAGTCTCGCTCTGCTGCCCAGGCTGGAGTGCAGTGGCGTAATCTCGGCTTACTGCAAGCTTCGCCTCCCGGGTTCACACCATTCTCCTGCCTCAGCCTCCCGATAGCTGGGACTACAGGCGCCTGCCACCACGCCTGGCTAAGTTTTTGTATTTTTAGTAGAGACGGGGTTTCACCATGTTAGCCAGGATGGTCTCAATCTCCTGACCTCGTGATCCGCCCGTCTCGGCCTCCCAAAGTGCTGGGATTATAGGCGTGAGCCACTGCTCCCAGCTGACATCCATGTTCCTATAACAGGTAGGCACCTATAAGGATTATTTGCCAGTCTGCCCCCGACTTCCCCACCATTATTCTGAAGCTCACTGGGGCCCCCATCCATGGTTGATTGGTCTAGGGTGGGCACCTGAGCTAATCTGAAGGGCGGCCCTTCCCAGGTTTTTTGTATTTAGGAGACCAAGAGCATGTCAGTGAGTCTCTCTGGTGGTTGAACCTTAAAATGGAAAACTCAGGAGTTGCCTGAACTGCTCAATCCTCAGGGTACATACCAAGGCAGGGGACAGAGCTGCTACTCTGAGGAGAGCAGAGATGAGAGGACAGGGGCCTGGGGGCTCATCCCAGCTGAGTATGCGGCACAGGCCAAACCCCTCACTTGATCACCTCTCCCTCAGATTCCATACCACAGTAACCGTTCCATAAAGTATCTTTTTGCAGAACAAGCATGACTTGGCTTCTCTCATCTATAAACCCAGAATCTTAATTAATACAGAGGCCCAGCTTCAGGGGCATGCAACCTGTGTACTCAACAAGTGGCCCCATGCTTAGGGCACTGTGCTTGGTTTGATGGTCTATCATTGTCTTGAAATTCTTAACCTTTTTTTTTTTTTGAGACAAAGTCTCACTCTGTCTCCCGGGCTGGAGTGCAGTGGCACAATCTCAGCTCACTGCAACCTCCACCTCCTAGGTTCAAGCAATTCTCCTACAGGTGTGTGCCACCACGCCTGGCTAATTTTTATATTTTTAGTAGAGACAGGGTTTCACCATGTTGGCCTGGCTGGTCTCAAACTCCTGAGCTCAAGTGATCCATCTGCCTTGGCTTTCCAAAGTGTTGGGATTACAGGCATGAGTCACCGTGCCCAGCCTTAACCATTTTTTTAATAAGGGACCCCACACTTCCATCTTGTATTCGCCCCACAAATTATGTAATCAGTCCTGCGAATATACTTTCATTTTAGAAGAGGAGGTAATTGAAACTGAGATGAAGTCAGTAATTCAATTAAAATCACAGAGATGGCTACAGAATCCATTTCAGTCTGGTGGAGTCCAGGTTGGAACTGAGAAAAGGGCATAAACAGGTGAAAAGGGTTAAGGTTGGTGGGGAGAGAAGAATCATTTTGTTTCTTTCTTCTTCCATGACACAGAAATTCCCTAACCCCAAACCTCAATGGCTGTTGTTTTGCTTCTCAATTTTCATAGAAATAAGCAGAAGAAAGGGTAGGTAGGAAAAGGCTGACTGGTGTCACAGACCAATTGTTCTGAGAGCAGGAAACATTTGCCAGGTTGCCAAAGCCGACCTCATTTCCCAATTTCCCAAAGACCCAATTTCCCCAGCTGCTTTGTTGACATAGCAACAGTGAATTCTGAAAGGGTTGTTATAATATTAATATGTATTTCATGGTGGGTTTGCCCTGTGTTCTTCCCCGCCCTTGTGATCCAGGTCTGAAAAAGAGGTGCTTTTGGCTTCTGGCCATGGAAGCCAAGGCCCAGTTCTCCAAGTGGGATAAGTAAGGAGCAGGTGCCTCTGTCGGCACATCCACCAATTGGGTGGAATCCCCCCACCAGGTCCTCCCACCCCCAAGACTTCTCTGCCTTCCCCAGAGCGAAGGGGCTGATTTGTAGATATTTTAAGTAATAGCTGCACCTTGGGATACATTTCCACCCTCCTACTACTCAGGGTGTTAAACGTAGCACCTGTGAGCCATTGTGTAGAAAATCAATTATACCTTGGGCCCAGTGATAAAATTCATCCCCGAGCTCAATTTTAAAAGGCTTCAAAAGGCCTCCCACCTCTTTCCCTTTTCCAATGCAAATGAGCAACACTCAGGATATTTGCATGCCAAATTCCAGCATGGGTTTCAAGAGAGTAAATGGTCATATTTATTAGTAATAGCGGTGGTAGATGAGTAAGAGGGATTTAATAAATGTATGTTGAATATGTTTGTGTTTCTATAGCACTTAAGAGTTTTCAAAGCCCTTTTTCCCCCCGAATATCATTTATTTGATTCTAAACCAAGCAAACAAACCCAAAAGGCCTGCAATGAGGACAAAGAGGAATTATCCTCAATTTATTGATGAGAATAAGGCTAGAGAAAGATTTTATCTTGCACAATGTCATATAACTGATTCATAGGTGTCAGAGTCATGATTAGAACCTGAGTTGGTCTCCCAGCCAGTACTGCCTTTCATCTGTATCATGTTGCTTCATGGTATTTCAGAAGCGACACAGGGACAGAACAGGAGTTATATTAACTGAGTGCAGGAGAGTGTAATCAACAATAGCTAAAACCTATTAAAGGCTTACTATGTGTCTGCCATGGATATTATCTCCTTTAATTTTTTGGGGGGTGGGGGGATGGAGTCTTGCGCTGTCACTCTTAAAATATCTATAGAGTCAGCCCTTTCACTCTGGGGAGTGGTGTGAGTGCCGTAATGTGATCTCGGCTCACTGCAACCTCCACCTCCCAGGTTCAAGTGATTCTCCTGCCTCAGCCTCCCCAGTAACGTAGACTACAGGCACACGCCAGCATGCCTGGCTAATTTTTGTATTTTTAGTAGAGACAGAGTTTCACGATATTGGTCAGGCTGGTCTCGAACTCCTGACCTCAGGTGATCCCTTGTCTCGGCCTCCCAGAGTGCTGGGATTACAGGTGTGAGCCACCGCGCCCAGCCTCATTTAATTTTTTAATTCAACTTTTCAGTTTGAGATAATTGTAGACTCACATGCAATTATAGGAAATAAAAAGATCCTGTGTATCCTTTGCCTGGTTTACTCCAATAGTGATATCTTGCAGGACCATAGAACAAAGTCAGAACTAGGATGTTGACATTGATACAGTCAAAATCTGCAATATTTTCATCACCATGGGGATCCCTTATAAAAGAAGTCCCCAACCCAGTACTGGTCTGTGGCCTGTTAGCAACGGGGCCACACTGCAGTAGGTGAGCAGAGGGTGAGCGAGCACAGCTTCGTCTGTATTTACAGCTGCTCCCCATCACTCGAATTACCGCCTCCTGTCAGTTCATGGGCGGCATTAGATTCTCACAGGAGTGCAAACCCTATTGCGAACCGCACATGTGAGGGATCTGGGCTGCATGCTTCTTATGAGAATCTGATAAATGCAAACGCTTGAATCAGCCTGAAACCATTCCACTGCACTCCGTGGAAAAACGGTCTTCCATTAAATGGGTCCCTGGTGCCAAAAAGGTTGGGGACCACTGCCTTATATTGTCCTATTATAGCCACACCTACTTCCCTGTCACTCCCATCCCTCCTTAACCCCTGGCAACCACTAGTCTGTTCTCCATGTCTATGAATTTGTTATTTCAGTGACGCTGTATGAGTAGAAGTAAGCAGCATGTAATGCGTGATTCCCCGCCTTCCCCACTCAGCATAATTGTCTGGAGATCCATCAAGATTGCTGTATATATTAATAGTTCATTCCTTTTTATTGCTGATAGCATTCCATGGTCCAGAAGTACCACAATTTAACCATCCACCTGTTACAGTTTTTGACTATATGAATAAAGCTTCTGTGAACATTTGTGTGCAGGTTTGTGTGTGAATGTAAGTATTTGCTTCCCTGGGATAAATGCCCAAGAATACAATTATTGGGTTGTATCGTAGTTGCATGTTTAAGTTCTTGAGCAATTGCCAAACTGTTTTACATGCCCAGTAGCAATGTCTGATCTGTCCAGTTTCTCCACATCTTCACCAGCGTTTGGTGTTGTCACTACTTTTTATTTCAGTCATCCTGATAGGTATATACTGATATTTCACTCTGGTTTTATTTTATACTTCCCTAATGGTTAATGTTAAATATCTTTTCATGTGCTTGTTTATCATTTGTGTGTCCTGTATGATGATTGTGTATCCTGTATGATGATTGTGTATCCTCTATGATGATTGTGTATCCTCTATGATGAAATGTTTCTTCATGTCTTTTGCCCATTTTCTATTGTAATGTTCTCCTTTTTGGTGAAGGTTTTTTTGTTTGTTTGCTTGCTTTTACTGTGAAGTTTTGAAAGTTCTCTTTCTATTCTAGATACTAGAAAATTACATATCCTCTACAGGATAAGTGATTTGCAATAGTTTCTCCAACTCTGTAGCTTGTTTTTTCATCTTCTTAATAGGGTCTTATGTAGAACAAAATTTAAATTTTGATTAAGTACAATTTATCTTTTTTTTTTTAAGAGATCATGCTTTTGGTTTCAAGTATAAGAATTCTTTGCCTAGTCCTAGATCCTAAAGATTTTCTCCTGTATTTTTCTAGAAGTTTTCCCATTTACATTTATTAGGTTTGTGATCTATTTTGAATTAATTTTTGTATAAGGAACAGACTATGGATGTCTAGTTGCTCTAGCACCATTTGTTGAAAAGGCTCTCTTTCTTCTATTGAATTTCTTTTGCATCTTTGTCAAAATTCAATTGGATATATTTGTATGTTGGTCTATTTCCAGGTACTATGTTCTGTCTTTTTTTTTTTTTTTTTTTTTGG
>NW_016805334.1:1980011-2014142 GCF_001698545.2 Rhinopithecus bieti
TATTTTTTTTTTTGGTTTTTTTCCGGTACTATGTTTTTTGTTTTTTTTTTTTTTTTTTTTTTGAGATGGAGTCTCGCTCCTGTTGCCCAGGCTGGTGTGCAGTGGTGCATTCTCTGCTCACTGCAACCTCTGCCTCCCCGGTTCAAGATTCTCCTGCTTAGCCTCCCGAGTAGCTGGGATTACAGGCACCTGCCACCATGCCCAGCTAATTTTTGTATTTGTAGTAGAGATGGAGTTTCACCAAGTTGGCCAGGCTGGTCTGAAACTCCTGACCGCAGGTGATTCGCCCACCTCGGCCTCCCAGAGTGCTGGGATTGCAGGCATGAGCCACAGTGCCTGGCCTGTCTTGTTTAATTTTTAACAATCACTTGTAATAAATAGATGCTATTATTGCCTCTACTTTACAGATGAATAAACTGACATACAGACAACAAAACAAGATTTTTATCACTAAATATTTGCTACTTTAAAAGGCAAGCAAGAATATTGGCAACCACTTCTATTTATAATGAGAAAAAGCTACACTAAAGGTGGGCTCAGTTATATTAAAATTCATTCTATACAAAGTCAAACCAGAAGGAAGGATCTATTTTTCCATCAGAAACATCCTCATCTGACCCATCAGAATAGTGTCAAGAAACAAACACCTAAACTTACATACAATAAAGTGACGCCAGCTGGATTTATTATTCTATTAGGCTCAATAAAGATCACTCTGTTGCCCTAACAACCTAATGAGAGCCATGACTTGTTAGATAAACTAACCATCAGGTGAAGAAAATAACTGTCAATAGGCGGCCCTTTACCTGTTGACAGATAACTGTGATGTAAAACCAGCAGCACATCCAGATTATTTGAGAGGCTTTTTAAAAGTGCAGCTTCCTGAGCCACATACTAGAGCCACTCAAGCAGAATCTCTAGGCTTCAGCTTTTTCTGTTTATATTTATTAATTACCGTGTGTGTGTGTGTGTGTGTGTATGTGTATGTGTGTGTGTGTGTGTGTGGGTGTGGGTGGGTGGTGGTGGTGGTGAGGAAGGACAGTTTATAATTCTCCGGGGAATTTTGATGCAGCTGGTCACTGGATTGCCAAGACCAAAAAAAGCTTTTTCAAATGTGGCAGAGAAGAAGAAGCTGGGTTTCATTTTGAGAAATTGAGAGGCCATGAGAAATCCTTTTTTTAAAAAAACAGTGTGCTGTGTTTGGTTTTGTAGGAAAAGAGTTTCCAAAAGTTGCCCATAAACTTCTTCCTCATATTTGAGACTGAATTTGGTTGCTAGAGATTGAATAGAGTTTTAATTTAATAAAGATCGTTCTGCAGGATCAAAAGCCATTTTACGAACCCTTAAAAGTTCAACTGTGATGTGCAAATAAAATGAATCCTGAAATTGTATGAAACACCTGTGTCTCCAAATTCAAATTGTTTAGGCAGAAGGGATTTTTCAGCTGGAGAGTGGTAGTGTGTTTAGGTAAGAGTCTAACACACGTAATTGGATTTGTCATTCTTCTTTTTTCTGACGATCAAATCAAAGATTGGGTAATCATTACCTGAGCAATACAGAGTAAATTACTCTTTAATTTGTGTCATCTTCTTAGATCTAAAAGGTTTATGTTTGTTTTCTTAATTGTTAGACCACCTGGAGTGGATTTATCATTTACTCCTCAATATTCATCCCACCTTAGAAAATCAGCCTAATCTTATTCCACTGCCCTGCTACCACCACCTTCTCGGGTGACTGGTCAGGATTAGGCATGGTGGTGGAGACTTTCCAGTGTCCTCCACATCTGATTCTACTGTCCTTCCTCAGGACATAGGAAGACAATACTTCTCCATATACTTGCAATTGAATGGGGCCATATGACTAATGAGCCATGAACGAAAGTGACAAGTATCACTTAGGGGTTCAGCATTAAACAGTTGTGCAAGACCCTCTGCTACTCTCCCTCTGCCATAAGGAATGTGGAATAATGGAGATGCAGGTGTCCACAAGATTTCTGAGCCAACTTACGGAGTGAGCTGCCCCAGAAAGTCTCTGGAACCACAACATACTTTGCATGAAGCAAGAAACACACCTTTGCATTCTGAAACTACTGAGAGTTGAGGATGATTTCCTACTAGAGCATAATTTAGCTTAAGCTATGACCCTATTCTAGATAATGAAATGTCAGATAAAATCTGATGAGGGGCCGGGCACAGTGGCTCACGCCTGTAATCCTAGCACGTTGGGAGGCCGAGGCAGGTGGGCAGATCACCTGAGGTCAGGAGTTCGAGACCAGCCTGGCCAACATGGTGAAACCCCATCTCTACTAAAAACACAAAAATTAGTCAGGCGTCATGGCACACGCCTGTAATCCCAGCTACTCAGGAGGCTGAGGCAGGAGAATCACCCGAATCTGGGAGGTGGAGGTTGCAGTGAGCTAAGATTGTACCACTGCACTCCAGCCTGGGAGACAGAGAGAGACTGTGTCTCAAAAAAAAAAAAAAAAAAAAAAAAAAAAAATCTGATGAGGGAGCTTTGGGGAAAGTTTCCTCTCCTAAAAGAAACCACAGGAAGAGGTAGTTTCTCATTTCCCTCCAGATTTTAGGTCTGGGTGTGAGGCTGGGACCACTACAGCCATCTCACTCCCAGCCCCAGGGTAAGGCTACTTAAGATGGGAGAGCAGAGAGGTCTTGGATCATTGGTGACATCCTTGAGCTGCTGAAACAACAACTCTGGAACTTACTGCACCTCTTTTCTTTCTGCTATGTGATACAATAAATTTCCTTATTTTATTTATTTATTTATTTTTTTGAGACGGAGTCTCGCTCTGTCGCCCAGGCTGGAGTGCAGTGGCCGGATCTCAGCTCACTGCAAGCTCCGCCTCCCGGGTCCACGCCATTCTCCTGCCTCAGCCTCCCGAGTAGCTGGGACTATAGGCACTGCCATCTCGCCTGGCTAATTTTTTGTATTTTTTAAGTGGAGACGGGGTTTCACTGTGTTAGCCAGGATGGTCTCGACCTCCTGACCTTGTGATCCGCCCGCCTCGGCCTCCCAAAGTGCTGGGATTACAGGCTTAAGCCACCGCGCCCGGCCAAATTTCCTTATTGTTTAAATTGGTTTGTTACTCTGATGGTTAATATTGAGTGTCAACTTGATTGGATTGAAGGATGCAAAGTACTGTTCCTGGGTGTGTCTGTGAGGGTGTTGCCAACAGAGATTAACAATTAAGTTAGTGGACTGGGAGAGACAGACCCACCCTCAACTTGGGTGGGCACCATCTAATCAGCAGCCAGCATGGCTAGAATGAAATAGGCAGAAGAACTTAGAAGGACTTGACTTGCTGAGTCTTATGGCCTTCATCTTTCTCCCATGCTGGAGGCTTCCTGCCCTCGAACATCAGACTCCAAGTTCTTCAGCTTTTGGACTCTTGGACTTACACTAGTGGTTTGCCAGGAGCTCTCAGGCCTTTGGCCACAGACTGAAGGCTTTACTGTCAGCTTCCCTACTCGTGAGGTTTTGGGACTTGGACTGATCCACCACTGGCTTCCTTGCTCCTCAACTTGCAGACTACTTATTGTGGGACTTCTGATTATGTAAGTCAATTCTCTTTAATAAACTCCCCTTCATATATACATATATCCCATTAGTTCTGTCCCTTTAGAGAACCCTGACTAATACAGTTACTTCCAATCAAAAGCATCTTAACTGATAAATCATGGCTTTTAGCAATACAAGATTAAACTTAACTTCAGTCCTCTGCAACTACTACTCTTGTAGCAGGAATGTTGCTAAACTCTCAATTTCTCATCTAGGGCCAGGCACAATGTCTTACTGCAATCCCAACACTTTGGGAGGCAAAGGTGGGAGGACTGCTTGAGTCCAGGAGTTTGAGACCAGCCTGGGCAATATAGTGAGACTTCATCTCTACAAAAGATTTCTTAAAAATTAGCCAGGCATGGTGTTGCATGCCTATAGTTCCAGGAACTTGGGAGGCTAAGGTGGGAGGATTGCTTGAGCCCCAAAGGTCGAAGCTGCAGTGAGCGATGATTGCGCCACTGCAAGAGCCTGGGTGACAGAGCAAGACTCTGTCTTGAAAAAATAAAATAAAATCTAATTGAATTAAATTAAATAGGAAACTAAATTTAAAATAAACTTCCAGGACGGGCACGGTGGCTCACGCCTGTAATCCCAGCACTTTGGGAGGCTGAAGCGGGAGGATCTCTTGAGGTCAGGAATTTGAGACCAGCCTAGCCAATATGGCAAAACCCCATCTCTATTAAAAATACAAAAATTAGCCAGGTGTGGTGGTGAGCATCTGTAATCCCAGCTACTCTGGAGGCTGAGGCAGGAGAATTGCTTGAACCCAGTGGGATGTGGAGGTTGCAGCAAGCAGAGATCACACCATTGCACTCCAGCCAGGGCAACAGAGCAAGGCTCCGTCTCAAAAATAAAAATAAAAAATAAAAAACAAACTTCCAATTGTTCTAAATGCTTTATAGTATTTATCTCCTTTAGACCCCACAGAAGTCAGTGAGAGAATCTGGCTCCCAACTCTGGGGACAACACTGAGGTGTGGCACCTTCTTGGCTCTGGAGAGAGTTCTGTCCCTGGACCTGCATTCTCCCACAGGCCCTGCCTCCTGCCCGCTTGTCTCAGCATATGGTTGTGGGAAAAAATTACCATGTGATACTGCAGTTGCACGTGATGCTGCAGAGGGTAAGGGAACCTGACAGAGCTTCTTGGCATCCCAGGACACCTTTTAAGATAAGTCTCTCCTGGTGCCAGCTTCCCAAGATGATTTGGTCTCCTATTATGGGAAGCTCAGGTGAAATATGGGCACTGTGTGCCTACTCACTCTGCATCTGAATGGTCCTAAAACCTCATAGAAAGGTTATATCCTTTCTATCTTCATATCCTTGATATAAGACTTCCAGCTGGGCATAGTGGCTCACGTCTGTAATCCCAGCACTCTGGGAGGCTGAGGCAGGTGGATTGCTTGAGGTCAGGAGTTCCAGACCAGCCTGGCCAACATGGTGAAACTTCTGTCTCTACCAAAAAGTAGAAAACAAGCCGGGTGTGGTGGCGTGCGCCTGTACTCCCAGCTACAGGAGGCTGAGGCGGGAAAATCGCTTGAACCCGGAAGGTAGAGTTTGCAGTGAGCCAAGATAATGCTACTGCACTCCAGCCTGGGTGACAAGAGCAAAACTCTGTCTCAAAAAAAAAAAAAAAAAAAAAGACACCCTTACACTTCCTATAGAGGAATCTCTGAGGGAAAATCCATGCAGATCTCTAATGGGTCACTGGGAAAGCAAGAGAAAGGGACCAAGGCGAGTGCAACTACTCAGTAGCCACCGTAAGGGGCTCAACCATGATGATAATGGAGGGGCCCCAATGAAGCGGGTATGCAGTGACAAAAGTAAGTGTTCTTCGTGTGTGTTGGGGGAAATATCCAGGAGACTATGTGTCTCTTCCTTCTTCCCTTAAAAATTAACTTAATTCTGTTATAATCACTTCTCAGCCTTTTGGCTAAGATCAAGTGTAATTCTGTTATACTATTTTTCTGTTGTATTATGTTTAAATTATTTGGGGATGTAGGTGGGGTTTAAGTAGAGTAAATAGTTAAACTATGATATCCAATATGAGGACAGTCGTGATTCACTTATATTCACCTCATTCATTCATCCATTCATCCATCAAAAATACTTTTAAGGATCTACTGTTTGCCAGATACTGTACTAGGCACAGAGATAGAGAAAGAAGAGACACTGTCACGAGATCAGGAGTTTGAGACCAGCCTGGCTAACATGGTGAAACCCGTCTTTACTAAAAATACAAAAATTAGCTGGACTTGGTGGTGGGCGCCTGTAGTCCCAACTACTTGGGAGGCTGAAGCAGGAGAATTGCTTGAACCCAGGAGGCGGAGGTTGCAGTGAGCTGAGATTGCAGCCCTGCACTCCAGCCTGGGCAGACAGAGCAAGACTCCATCTCAGAAAAATATAAAACAAAGACACTGTTCTTGAATTCAGTATAAAGTGGGAGATAAACAAATAAGCAGGCCCTGACAATCTAGCAGAATGAAAGCCATATGAGATTGTGCCTTGGTAGCTTCAGGGGCTTGGGGAAAGTGCATTACCCCAGCATGTATCCTGCAGCCTGGAAATTCCACCCATGGAGAAGGGAAGCCTTCTTAAGAAGTCCTTTGTTTAAAAGAAGGTCTTACCTTGGCTTCTCCCAAATACAGCAGTCTGAGACCAGGGCCTGTGTGTCAGTGGTCTATTTTAATAAGCCATCCTAGGGGTCTGGTGTAAGGGAATCAAGAAGAACCAAACAAGGGCTGGGCTTGGTGACTCATGCCTGTAATCCCAGCACTTTGGGAGGCTGAGGTGGGTGGATTACCTGAGGTCAGGAGTTCAAGACCAGCCTGGCCAACATGGTGAAACACCATCTCTACTATTAATAAAAATATAAAAATTATCAGGGCATGGTGGTGCCCACCTGTAATCCCAGCTACTTGGGGGGCTGAGGCATGAGAATCACTTGAACTCGGGAGGCAGGGGTTGCAGTGAGCTGAGACTGCTCCACTGCACTCCAGCCTGGGCAACAGAGCAAGAGCCCATCTCAAAAAAAAAAAAAAAAAAAAAGGAAGGGAAAGCCAACTTAGGGGTGCATTACAGAGCTACAGAGCTGGTTACTCCCATGGACAAGTGGGACAAGTGTCCTTTCTGAGGAACCACTGAAAAGCATGGGAGAGGGGAGGTTTTCTCCATTGGCTCTTCCATCGTTTGGTCAAAGCTTGCTCTGGAGTGTTGGTGCTCAGTTTCTGGGGTTTTGTGTGCATGCACCAGAGCTGTGGAGAGACGGAAGCCTGGGGGTGGGAACAGGAGAAAGGAAGGACAGCTGAGGAAGGGTTGTCAAGCTCCAACTGCACAGGAGGCTGCTGCAGCAGCAGCAGGAGCTCACGGTGGCCTGAGTCAAGGGAAGAAAGGACATCAAAGGTACCTGGCTTAAAGGAAATGTTATTTGAGGAGAAGTTACCATTCCACTAGGCTAGTGCCAGCTACTGAGTATGTGTATTCAATTCTGATCAATCCTTTATTGGGCTTTCCACTCCAGGGCCAGGTTTGCTCCCTCAGGGTCCTCCCGAGGAAAGGGACCAGAGGACAGGCAAATTCCGATAAGCCGGTGGGAGAACCCTTTGCGGGCAGTGAGAGTTGGTGGAAGGGGGAAAACAGGGAAAGCCCATGAGACTGACTCAGATCACCAACTGCCCGAGGAGAGTGTGAAGGAAGCTTGAGAGGTCCTCTGTGGAAAGGAGGAGAGAAGCGCCTGTGGCAAAGTTCTCCAGCCATACTCAGGAGGAGTCCCTCTAGGAGAAACTCAAATGAAGATGTTTAAAGACAGCAGGGCACTCAGGGCTTCATGGAGAGGGAGACTGACAAGTTTTTGAGAAGTCTGAAAAGCCTTCATCCTTAGCATATTTTCTGAACTAAGGCCACATTGCAAACCCAGGCCATTACACATGCTTGAAACATAAGACACATTTCCCCAGAAGGCGAGGCCAGTTTCTATAAAGATTGGTCACAATGAATAGCCTTCTCATTGCTCCACCAAACTTGGGTTTCACTGGAATTGGATTACGCTGTTGCTGCTTTGAACATACAATCCTACTCAGCTGGGAGCTGAGACACTACCTCTGTGGCGGTAACTCTGCACTCTAATAGAATAACTGTCAGAACCACTAGCCATCAGTTCTGGCTCCTCTTTCCTTATTGGTATTGGAAAACACTTTCGATATGTTTAAAACTAAATGCCCAAGTGCTTTATTCCAGAAGGCCAAACACAGCCTGGAATTCCTCAAGTGACCCAGGCCACCACATATCCCACTTGGTTTATTTTTTGCATGTGCAAACCTAGAGTTCCAAAGACCCACATGCATGGGCTGCAATTCCCAAATAAGGAGAGGAAAAAACAGAGAAAATTATCCAGAAAGAAACAGGGTTTCAAATCTCTAAGTCAGAAATTTACTAATTAGAGCTACCATTTATTGAGTGCTTACTGTGCCAGGTCCTGCCCAAGATAGAGTTATCTCATTTGATCTTCACAACAGTGTGAAGTAGGTGCTAGTTTCCCCATTTTATAATCAAGGAAACTTGATCAAATAACATGCACATGGCTGGGCGCAGTGGCTCACGCCTATAATCCCAGCACTTTGGGAGGCAGAAGTGGAAGAATCATGATGTCAGGAGTTCCAGACCAGCCTGACCAACATGGTGAAACCCTATCTCTACTAAAAATACAAAATTAGCCAAGCATGGTGGTGCATGCCTATAATCCCAGCAACTTGGGAGGGTGAGGCAGGAGAATCGCTTGAACCCAGGAGGCAGAGGTTGCAGTGAGCCAAGATTGCACCACTGCACTCCAGCCTGGGCAACAAGAGCAAAACTTCGTCTCAAAAAAACAAACAAAAAGAAACAAACAAACAAAAAAAACATGCCCATGATCACACAGTTTGAAGGGCAAGAGCCAGAACTCAAAGCAGTTCTGATTCTGAAGGCCTGGCTTTAGGTATTGAGTAGGGGGAAAAATTACAAACAAGAATAAAAATATCCCCTATGAAAACATCTTCTCCCCAAAAGGATGAGTTGAGATATTTCTAACAATCTGTTATCACTGCTTTGGTTCTTGGCTTTAGGAGCAGAAATATTACCTTTTCTCCTCATTGACTTCTCTTTTGCAAAACCAGGCCACCCAATCACCCCATCCCTAAAACCACAACCAGTTATTCTTACACATTCCTGCTAATTACTATGAGTTATGCAGGTCCTTTTGGAGACACAGGGAGTGATGAGGCCAGTTAGCCATAAAACATCTTCCTTCCACAAATATTCTTCACTGGGGCTAAAGGCTTTGGCTAACCAGATCTTGCAACATAGTAATATCTCTAAGCAAAAATACTTTTATTCCTCCTTTTTGACTCTGGATTGCATCCCATCGTGCTAAAAGAAAATGGACTGGGTAGATTAGGCATTAATTTTGACTCTCCTCTATAGGTAGGGCATGGAATGATTGATTCACCTCTCTTTATTATGGAGACTTCCTCCTTCACACACATGGATGCCCACTGAACCCTTCTGAGGCCACTTGTCAAGTAAAATGAGGCACTTGAAAACAACTGAATGAACAACCTCCTCTTTTAAAAATTTTAATCGATTGTTTCATCTTGCCGTTGCTCTTGGTGGGTGACTTTTGCACTTGAAACACTCACCTTTTCTCCATTATGCCCTCTTACCTGCACAGGGTGGTTTTCCGCCTCCTCCTTGTGGAGTGCAATCAATATTCTGTTATTCTCTGTCATTTGGATGTTACTCTGTGCAAACAGTAGTTCTAAAAAAACAAAACAAAACATCAGGAGCTCTGCTGTCTACACAAATCAACAACAATGAGAAACAAGAAGTGGATTACTACCGAACGAAATCCTTTTTGTTCTAAACTGTAATCAACTATATTGGATGCGAGGTTTGTCCATTTTAAAAATTTAATAATGGGTTTTGGTCCTCTTGTTTCTATAAAAAGGGCATTTATAAATATTAATATGGAATACCAGGGAAAGAACAATACATAACAATAATGAGAATCACAAAATCCCATCACATTTGACACTGTCATATCACCAGCTTAAGGATTAGCAGGTTAACCTTAGAGTTAAAAATATTGCTTTATGATTAAAAAAAAATCTCAAAATAAAAAAAGCTCCTTGTTGCATTATATATTCATTGTGGCTTCCTTATTTTTCTTCAGGTGATGGGATCACTGCTTCGATTAACATTTTTGGGGAGAGGAGGCTTATAAGAAGGTGGTAGGTTGACTTAGCTGCGTTCTTTCTTGTTCAAGTCATGCTGAGCTTGTCTTTTGTCTAATTCTAACCCCTGACACTGCTTGAGTCAAAGGCCTGGCAACTAATACCCCGTTTTAGCTGGGGGGTTTTATCCACTTGGAGCTCCGTTTTAAATGATAAAGTTACCCAAGGTGTCAGTTTTCACCAGTATTTCTAAATACATGTAGTAAAAATGCAGCAATTTCATAGAAATCCAAGCTATTGAGATCTAATCACTGCTTAAGCTGTGGCTTTATTCAAATCTGGATCACCAATATGGCTTAAGATGTAAATGAAGTGCAGAGAGAAATAAAGCAAGAAAATCTCTGATGGCCTTTCTCTCTGCTATTTGATGCCCAGGCCCTTATCAGTCAATTAATGCAGCTAAACTTCAGTGGCAGCATCAGTGTAACGGCGCCAATGGCTGCTGTCCTCCTCCAACCTCAGCCAAATTAAACAGACTTTTGGTAGCCTTAATATGAAATGGGAAAAGGTCAAAATAGACAGCTTTGCCAAATAAATCCTGAAGATCCATTCTAATTTCCACCCAAGGATCTTTTAAGTCGTCCTGGATGCTCTTTATGATACGTTGATCCACACTTAGTTTCATTAAAACTTTGTGACTTGGTATTTTTCAACCTGATAGCTTCACTAAACTAGTTCTCAAAGTGTTCACTAAGCCGCTATGCATAAAACTACTTTGCTGTCATGGTGGCTTCTAATATCACCTCAATGCAGGCAGCAGCAGTTCTGGAAATGAACCTGATCTACATGCATTCCATCTGAGCTTGGGAATTACTTTCCTTTGGCTTTCACTGGATGTTTTCTGAGGAAGAGGTGCTGTCCTCTGCAGCCCCCACCCTAAACCCTCCTGAAACTGAATGCTGAATTATCTACCACCCTGTATTCGTTCTGGAAGCAATCTACACAGAACACGACTTTTATCTGCTGAGGTTTCCAGCTGGGATTAACAGATGCTGAAACATTTGGGGAAGAGGGAGGGGCCTACAGAAAAGAAAAGAATTAAAATTAAAGTCTCTTCCAACAATAGCATGGCAAATACAGAGATTCAGACCAAGCTTATAAAAGCAAGAGGTTTCTCAGAGAGGCACATGGAGAACCTAGCTTTACTGATGTGAATTTTAAAATGGCAAAAGAAAAAAAAAAAAAAAAAAAACACTCCGCTGGCCTCTTGGCTACGCTGGAATTACTTCCCAGCTGATTGGGTCCCTCTCAGTGATTAGTAGCCCCTCAGCTTCCTTCCACCCTGAGATCTGACGGAAATCTTTATTTCTTTATCAATTGCTGTGGTCAGTATACATTACTACAGTCAATGGAACTCTTGGCAAAGGGTTTCAAAAGAGGTGGAGATCATTTTTCTAGGGGAAAAGGGGATTAAACATAAAATAAATAAATCAGCCAGGCTGAATAACGAACTCCTAAACCCGGCTGAATCTGCACTTGTCATGTTTTCAGGGACTATGGTATCCCCACAAGGTCTACCCAACATAGCAGCCGTGGACAGCCCTGTTCAGCCTCCACTTGCTGGGGTGCAGAGTGGAAAACCAGTCCTCACCTTAACTGTCTTTACCTTCCTCGACAAGCTGCGTCTCAGAACGCAGTGAATATAGGCCAAGATTTGACACCAGGCCTGCATTTATATTTATAAACTCTCAAACTTTGCAATCACATCAACCTGGATGGGAAATCTGCCTCTATTGGCAACTGGCTGTGTGGCCTGGGATAACTTCTGTGAGTCTAGATTTCTTTTCTGTTTTTTTTTTTTCTTCTTTTGAGACAGGTCTTGCTCTGTCACCCAGGCTGGAGTGCAGTAGTGGTGCAAACACGGCTCACTGCAGCCTCGACCTCCTGGGCTCAAGCAGTCCTCCCATCCCAAAAGTGTCTGGGCTTACAAAGTCTCAAAATGTTGGGATTACAGGTGTGAGCCACCATGCCTGGCCTCCATCTCTTCATCTAAAACAGAGATGATAATAACACCTTCTGCTAGCGTAAACTGGATACGGTAATTTATGTGGAGCACCAGTCCTGGTGCCCGGCACATGTTGGATGCTTAATGCAGATAACATACTGATGCTTATTGTTGTATCTCTGCACGTACTGTGAACGGGCTAAGCGAGACTCTTCACAGCCTCCATCTTTCTTGTTAAACCTCTAAGCTTGCTGTGGGTGCTACTGTTAGTGTTGCCTCTATAACCAAACTGCTGCAGGATTCTCCCCCATTACTTGGAAATTGAGGATATTTAACTCTACAACTCTACCCACTCCCCATCCCATCATTAGAAAGATAGGACAACCACGGGTAGGCTTGAGTCTCCAGGAATATTAGGGAAAAGTGAAAAGGCCCTTAGGAGAACTCTCAGAATAGCCCAGTGGGCTCTCCTAGGGCCATAACCCAACCTGCTTCACCCTCTTGACTCTTCCCGAGGCATTTTCCAAGATGGCTGCAGTTGCTCCGCCCACTGACCGCAACCGGTCAACAGTTATGAAGGCTGCACAATTCTGCTTTCCTCATTGAGAACCGATGCAGAAAAGTGAAACCTTGTCGTGATGAATGGATGGCTACAAAGACCAGGGAGGCGGAGGAGGAATCCAACCCCTGTAATCTGGAAGAATCAGGGGTTGAGGTGTGGCTTCAGGTTTTGGGAACATGAGGAATGGGTTAGTCACTTCCCTGCTGATGGCATCAAAAAGCTCCTAATGGCCTGAGGTGCTTGGGAGAGGACTCTTACACAGAGGAGGGGGTGGAAAGAGCGCTGGCGATGGGGTTGGGGACCCCTGCCCTTGCTCTGCCACAGAATGACTGCTTGACTTCACCTCTCTGAAGCCTAGTATCCACATCTTTAAATGAGGTAGTTGACTCCTTTACCAGGGATTATCTCTGAAGGATGAGATTATAGGAAGAACTTTCACTCCTCACTTTAAACACCTCTACTTGTTTAAAAACATTTTTTAAAACACCACATTGCATTACTTGTACAATATAAACTTTTCATTGAAATGGAAGCTCAGGGGCTAGAGCCAGATCTCCTATAAAATACAGAGAAAATGGTGGGTAAGGATTGCATAGGTGGCCAAGTAAGGATCAACTGGGAACAACTGAGGAAAAAGTCTCTGAGCACTTATCATGACTAAGACAAGATAGGATCCAGAATATTTTCACATAGATCATCAGATCACATTGGGCCTGTTAAACCCAGATTCCACTGAGACTGACTTCTCACACATTGGATAATCATATGATCAACTAGAGCTCCTTCCTCTAAATCTGTGGTTCCTTTGGAACATTTTCTGGTACCATGAAATGGGATCCTGAGGGGAACATGGGCAATGGAGCTGGAGCTGTCCTGCAGGCTCTCTCAGCTTGGGGACTGGCCCTTGTTGCTCAGTCAAGATGCACAGGATAGTCCTTCAAGTCTTTTGTTGGACTTGGCCAGCTGGCCCTGCCGCCCAGCAGCTTTAGTCTCTATTCGGAGGCCATGGGTCTAATGCGTTGTGACCGGCCTTTTCTGGCCTGAGGTCATCTACTGGGCACCCTTGCCTTTCTCCCCTCTTCATGTTCATGTCCTAGGTTACCAAATAATTTAGATCAGTAGTTCCCAAACCTAGCTGCATATCAGAAGTACCTGGGTAGTGAGTTAATAACAGATTCCTGAGCCCTATCCCAGGAGGTCCTAGACTAGGTGGGACCCAAAAATTGCATTTATTATGAAGCAGTGCAGGCATTTCTGAATTTCTGATACCACTAGGCTGGGACAGTGACATCCACTGTGACATGTTACCGGATGTTTAGGGATTCCCAGGTGCATGGTTCAGACCTGAAAACATAGTCACTCATGAACAAGCCATCCAGACAGATGAACGTAAACATTAATCCCAACCCACTGCTGCACCACGCACAGGTGGGTGATCAGTGATGGGAACAAGGCTGAGGGTGTTTTGACAATACTGAGTGTGCCCCTACCCTATTCCATCCGCGAGGCAATGCATCCCACTCTGTCCCCGACACCCAACGACAAGTTAACTGCAGATGGAACTAACCTCGAACCACAACAAAAGCGCTGCAGGAGACCTTCTTGGCTTCGGGAGAATTCAGTCCAATTTGCCACCAATATCAAGGCTTGCTTTTGATTATGTTGATGATAAAGACTGTAAACAAAACAGCCTTTCTCTACTAATTAATTCCCTTCGAAGAACTCTAAAGATCTTTAATTACACAGTTTGAAAAGCAGCGGTTACCCGATCGACCTGATTGGGCTCTGCGCTCCTCTCTCTGTCCACCTGAATGAAATATTTTCTTGTTTTCCCTGCTTCACACACTTAGGACGGGCTTGCAGTAAATCCTGTCAACTAAACACCTGACAAAAGTGCTCTGATGTCAGGTATAAAGAATGCCACCTACAGCTTAATGTCTGGAAAAAAAATTCTGAGGGCTGCAAACAATGAAGGTTTTTGTCTTCTTAATGCCCAGTATGCAATCGAGTGGAAATGCTACTTCCATCCGTAATCTACAAACGAAATTAAAGTTGTTGAAAGACACAGAGTAAACCAGAAGCCTTTGTTTCTTTGCAGAACAGGAAAAATTTAAACCACTAAATGTTTTAGCAGATTTACTAAATTTCCAATTAAATCATGAAATCTATTATTGCAGAGCTCTAAGAAGGCAGTATCTTTCCCATTCTTTTCTCTGTCTCTCTCTGCCTCCTCCTATCCACTTGTGAACACATATGTATGACATGCTATAAGCAAGCCGAACTCCCAAGTCCCCCAACATGTATATAGCCTCTGTGACATCTGGGGAAAATTGGGGTACAGAGAGGGGCACACGAGCCTCAAGGTAAATGAGGCCAGCTCAGCGGTGATTTTAGGGAGAGGTGGGGCCAAGTTTTGGGGAAAAACAGGAATTTTCCTTCTCTCTATGCTTGCCGGGTTCCTGGGCCCCCAGCAGGTCGAGGCAGCAGGCTGGAGCAGAAAGGCATCAGGAGCTCAGGCATGGGGAGGGAGTCAGATCTGCTATACAAGAGCACCCTCTGCCAGTTGGCACAGGGGGCTGGCTGGAGAGGCCTGTGGCCCAGAGTCAGGGGAAAGGGCGCAGCACCCTGCATGCAAAGCTTGCCCAGCTGGGAGCCAGGCAGGAGAGAGATTCTATCTTCAAAATAGACAGCACACTCACCTCTGGAACAATAGCTGGTGCAGGCAGGAGCAATGCTGATTTTCCAAGGGCTCTCCACATTAATCCTCTCCACCAAATCCAGCCACTAGGAGCCTGAATGGTCCTCCAGACACCCATTCAGTAGAAAATGACGGGTGATTTTTGCCCTTGTCTCCTGAGATCTCCGGTGAGCACCGCTGCTCTGGCTGACATGTGTTTATAAAGATAAAGCACCAGGCTACTTTGGGGGCCCTCCCATGCTATTACAAAGAGCAAGTGGTGCCAACCACGGCTTTTTGGAATTGAGCTGTTAAATTTTTTTTTATATGCACCTCTTTCTGAAAAGGATTTGAAGCAACTTACAAAAAGGCAAACACAATAAAGTCATTCAACTAAAATTAGAGAAGCAAAGCCATGGAAAGGAGGAAGAACCAAGCATTGACTAGGACGTATAATAGAATTACTGTGATTTCGCATCAGATTAGGCCTTGAGCTTCCTGGCAGCCAGGGCAAGAAAGGATACCCAAGGAGAGAGTCCATACAACCTTTTAGAAGGAAGCGGGACAATTCTCTAAGAGAGGTATTTTGTTTTTTCTTCCGGCATTAACTTTCTTTCTTTTCTTTTTTTCTCTCTCTCTCTCTCTCTCTCTCTCTCTCTCTCTCTCTGTGTGTGTGTGTGTGTGTGTGTGTGTGTGTGTGTGTGTGTTTTCTGAGACAGAGTTCCACTCTTGTTGCCCAGGCTGGAGTGCAGTGCTGTGCTCTCAGCTCACTGCAACCTCTGCCTTCCAGGTTAAAGTGATTCTCCAGCCTCAGCCTCCCAAGTAGCTGGGATTACAGGCACCCACCATTACGCCCAGCTGATTTTTGTAATTTTAGTAAAGACAGCGTTTCACCATGTTGGCCAGGCTGTTCTCAAACTCCTGACCTCAGGTAATCTGCCCACCTTGGCCTCCCAAAGTGCTAGGATTACAGGGGTGAGCCCCCGCACCCAGCGCATTAACTTTCTTTTAGGAGACTTTGTGTAGGAAACTTTGAGAACATTATACAGTGTGTCTATCAATCTTGTTATATAGTAAATGCAGAGGCTATTCTGATATTGCTCTTTCTTGCTATAATCTTTGGCATTTGCAAAGGGCATATATCAGTTGCAACTCCATAATGGTAAATCTTAATGGGATAAAACAAAGTGTGGGGTGAAGGGTGGCTACACAAATGTGAATCAAATTTTAGTTCTTGTCCACCATGGTGGTATGTGCCCGTAGGCCCACCAGGGAGGCTGAGTTGGGAGAATCACGAGAATCACCTGAGCCTAGGAGTTTGAGGCGACAGTGCTATGATCATGCCGGTGAATAGCCACTGTATTTCAGAACATAGCAAAACTCATCTCTAAAAAATAAAAATAAAATTTAGTTTTGGGGTGCTTCATTCAGTCACCGGTGCATTTGATATTTATCAAGTGCCTACTGTCAGGCTCTAGTAAGGGAAATAGAGCAGTAAGCAGTGGGCAAAGTCCTGCTCTCAGGGTATGATCTAATTTGATGCTAAGAAAGAACTTACCATCCCCAGAGGAGTGGGTGGATAGCAGGCAAGACTCCTGGAGTTCAGTTGCTAAGTAAGAGCCAGTGTAACAAATAGAGGACTTTCAGATACAGATCTCAGAAATCTCACCTTAAACTGCCTTAAATAATAAAGAAATATGATTTTTTTTTTTTTTAAATTCAGTGGCTCAGCAATGCCTTCTCTGGGTTATACCATCTTCATTGTTGGCCCCATCCTTAGACTCATAGCAATATGGCTGTAACAGTTCTGGGTGTCACAAAAAGAACAAGCTGCAGAGCAAGACAGAAGACTATTTCTTCCTGTTGCTTTCTCTTAGGACGGAGGAAAAATGGTCTAGCCCATGTCAGACTACTTTTGTCTCACTGGCCAGATGGCCCACATGTCCATTTCTGATCCCATTCTGTCATGGAGGCTGGGGTCACTCTTAGACCAACCAAGCCACTCCTGGAGTTGGCTTCCCCTCTAATTCTTGGCCAGGTGTGAAAGGAAGACACTCGAGCAAAATTGGGGTTGTGTTGGGAAGGAAGAAAAGGCAGGGGAGAAATGGATGCTGGGCAGACAGCTAACATTATCATTTTGGCCTTTAAATGCCAACCCCTTGGGGAATGTGAAGATTAGTGTAGAGTCATCAAGGCTGTTGGAATGTCTGTCTACCTAGGCATCTCAGAAAAAGAACCTTACTAAATAGCAAATTCTTACTATTTGCCTTATTTCTTGACTGAGACTTATTATTCTCCATATCTGCCAATTCCTCAGTTAAAGACTTTACTTCTGTTTGTACACGTTAAAAAAGAAATTCTTTTAACTGGTCTTCCTACCTCCAGTCTTATCCAAATCTAGTCCAGCTTCCACATTGTTAGTAGAAACATCTCAAAGATAAATGTATAATATTATTCTCTTGTGTAGCAACCTCTTTGACTTGCTATCACCTGTAATATAAAGTTAAACATCTTTGCATTAACATACCAAAAAAATAAAATATTTAGGTGTCCATCTAACAAAATTTGTACGACATTTATATTAGGAGAACTAAAAAACTTATGAACGAAATCAAAGTAGAGCTAAATAAATCAAAAGATATTCCATGCTCATGGATAGGAAGGCTAAATATTATTAATATGTCAGTTCTTCCCAACATGATCCATAGATTTAATGTAATGCTAATCAGAATCCCAGCAAGTTATTTTGTGAGTATCAACAAATTGATTGGAAAGTTTATATGTTCATTTTTTTTTCTTACCGATAGCACTCCCACAAACATGGTGAATGTTCCTAAAACCCACTGCACTTTCTGTAAGAAGTGAGGCAAGCATCTACCCCGCAAAGTGATATAGCACAAGAGGGGCAAGGATTCTCTGTATGCCCAGGGAAAGTGGTGTTACGACAGGAAGAAGAGCGGCTGTGGTGGGAAGACTAAGCCGATTTTCTGGAAAAAGGTTAAAATTACAAAGAAGATTGTGCTAAGGTTTGAGTGCATTGAGCCCAACTGCAGATCTGAAAGAATGCTGGTTATGAAGAGATGCAAGCGTTTTGAATGGGGAGGAGTTAAGAAGAGAGAGGGCCAAGTCATCCAGTTCTAAGTGTCATCTTTTGTTTGATTATGAAGACAATAAAATCTTGAGTTAAAAAAAAGAAAGTTTATATTGAAAGGCAAATAAAACCAAGAAGAGTAAACACAATATTGAAGAAAAAGTCAGAGGTCTGAAGCTAGCCAACTTCAAGACTTATGATAAAACTACAGTAATTGAGGCAGTATGGTATTGGTGAAAGAATAGACAAATAGATCAATGAAACAGAATAGACTCACAGAAACAGACAAGTATAGCCAACTGATTTTTGACAAAGGAGTAATGGCAATTCAATGGTGAAAGGACATTCTTTGCAACAAATGGTGCTGAAACAACTGGACCATGCAAAGAAAGGAAAAAGAAAAAGAATCTAGATGTAAATCTTACACCTTTTGCAAAATTAATTCAAAATGGATCATCAGCCTAAAGTAAAATGCAAAACTATTAAACTTTTTGAGATAATATATGAGAAAATCTAGATAACATTGGATTGGGTGATGACTTTTTAGATACAACACACACACAAAATGATTCATGAAAGAAAGAAAAAAATCAAAAAGTTGAACTTTATTAGAATTAAAAACTTCTGCTCTGCAAAAGACACTGTTAAGAGAATGAAGAGACAAGCTACAGACTGGGAGATAATATTTGCAAAACACCTACCTGATAAAGCACTTGTATCCAAAATACACAAAGAACTCTTCAAATTTAACAATAAGGAAACAGACAACCCCATTTAAAACTTGGTGAAAGATCTGAATTGATATCTCAATAAAAAAGATATAGAGATGGCAATTAAGCACATGAAAAGATGCTCAACATTAGGGAATTGCAAATTAAAACAACAGTGAGGTACCATTACTATCTATTAGAATGGATAAAAACCAAAACACTGACAACATCCAATCCTGGTGAGGACATAGAGCAACAGGAACTCTCGTTTATTGCTGGTGGGAATACAAAATGGTATAGCCACTATTGAAGACAGTTTGGCAGTTTCCTACAAAGCTAAACATAGTCTTACCCTATGACCCAGCAATTACACTCTTTGGTGTTTTACAAAAATGAGTTGAAAATGTATGCCCACACAAAAACCTGACATTTACAATTGTCAAAAATTTGAAAACAAGCAAGATATCCTTCAATAAGCAAATGGATAAACAAACTCAAGTATATCCATATAATGGAATATTAGTCTGTAATAAGAAGTGAGCTATCAAGCCACAAAAAGACTCAGAGGGGCCTTACATGCTCATTGCTAAGTAAAATAAGCCAGTCTGGACCAAGCACAGTGTGACTCACACCTGTGATCCCAGTACTTTGGGAGGATGAGATGGGAAGATGACTTGAGGCCAGGAGTTTGAGACCATCCTGGGCAATGTAGCGAGGTACTGTTTCTACAAAATAAAAATATTAGCCAGGCCTATATTAGCCAGGTAACCAGCATCTATAGTCCAAACTACTCAAGAGGCAGAGGTGGGGGGATCCTTTGATCCCAGGAGTTCAAGGCTGCAGTGAGCTATGATCATCCCACTGTACCCCAACCTAGGTGACAAAATGAGATTCTGCCTCTAAAAATTCTTTTTTTTTTAAAAAGAAAAAGTAATTCTGAAACAGCTACATACTATATGATTCCAACTATATGACATTCTGTAAAAAACAAAAATATAGACAGTAGAAAGATTCATGGTTGCCAAGGGCTTCAGGGAAGATGGAGGAGGATTAATGGGTAGAGAATAGGAGACTTTTAGGGCAATGAGGTTGTTTTTGTGTGACTCACACTTGTGGGTATATGACGGTGTGCATTTGTCGAAACCCGTAAAACTGAACAACACAAAGAGTGAACCCTAATGTAAACTATAGATATTGGTTAATAATAGTGTATCAATATTGGCTCATCAATTGTAACTAATGTATCACACTAATGCAAGATATTAATGAGGGAAACTGGTGGGGAAGAGAAGAGGGGATAAGAGAGGGTGGAAACTGTATTTTCCAACCAATTTTCTATAAATCTAAAATTGTTAAAAAAAAAAAGTCTATTAATTTAAAAAAATCTTTACTATGACATAAAAGACTCTTCACTGTCAAGATGGTATCATTTGCCCTAAACTTAGCCCCACAAATTCTTGCCTATATACTTTGCATTTCTGAACTTCTCATTTTTCCTAACCATGCAGTGCTATTTTTTGGGGTCCAGAACATTGCACTTTGCTTAGAACATTGCTTTCTTTATTCACTGACTGACTGACTGACATGACAAACTTCTATGCATCAAGGTAAGCACTGCTTGCATGCCTACTATGTGCCAAGCCTGTCAAAGTCCCTACCCTAGAGAAGCCCACCATCTATTGGAAAGAAAACCAGCCAAACAACCATTTTTTTTTTTTTTTTTTTTGAGACAGTCTCGCACTGTCGCCCGGGCTGGAGTGCAGTGGAGTGATCTCGGCTTACTGTAACCTCTGCCTCCCGAGTAGCTGTAATTACAGGCACCTGCCACCATGCCCAGCTAATTTTTGTATTTTTAGTAGAGACGGGGTTTCACCATGTTGGCCAAGCTGGTCTCAAACTCCTAACCTCATGATTTGCCCACCTTGGCCTCCCAAAGTGCTGGGATTACAGGCATGAGCCACCGCACCCGGCGCATCATGAATTTTTTACTGCAGTAATTAGTTTCATCCAGTTTTGTTGTTTATAGTCCACAGTATCAGAATTACCCACCTATTTTAAAATAGCTTCTGGAAGCATCTTTGTTTCTTCAGATGGTAATTCTGCCACTATACAATGGTGAAGGAATGAAATAGATGGAGTATCAACTGTCATGTTTATTACCAAAGTATATTCCCATATAGGGAATGTGCCCATTCTACAGGGTAGCAGTGAGGCTCAGGGAAGATCAGGGATCTGGGTAAGGTTGCTGAACTAGAAGGTTGCGCAGTTGGATTCAAACTCAGTGCTTTGCAAGAACAGAATTACCATCTGCTGGTGGCTTCACCCCACACAGCCCAGAAAGTAGCCCCAACAGGTAACTTATTTCATATTAGAGGTTGGTTGGCCTGAAAAGCCAAGCTGAAATTTAGCTGGGCCTATCCATGAAAAGAAGACTTGAAAACGTCCTCCAACCCCATGAATAAATGGAGACACTAGCCCTAGCCTCCTTAAAGTCACAATGTGGCACAGGATAGGTTGTGGTTAGTTTTTACACTACTGTATCCACTCTGCCTAGCACAGTGCCTGACCCATAGTAAATGCACTTGGAATATCAGCTAAGCAAACATAAAATAAAGGTCCCTATGTTTATCTCACCCCTTTGTAAAGCACTTCTACCTGCACTATCTCTTTGATATCATATTAGCCCTAAAGACCACGTAGAACAAAAATCATAGTCCTCATGCTATGTGAAGAAAGAAAATTGGGACCAGCATCCAAGTTTCTTCATGACCAGTCCAGAGCACTTTCTCTGTGTCTCAAAGCCACCCTTAAGGAAGCAGAGGCTCAGTGAGTAGGATGGTCAAGGCCACCACTTTTTGAGCACTCACTGTTACATTATCTAATTTAATGCTAACAGTAGTCTTGTGGGGTAGATTTCAGTATTTCTATTTTAAAGAAGAGAAAACAGGCTCATTGAAATTGTCACTTGCCTAAGGTCACAAAGTTTTATTTTTTAGTTATTCATGCAAATGTATGAGGCACATGAGAAATTTTGTTCTATGCATATAATGCATAATGATCAAGTCAGGGTTTTCAGGGCATCTAAGTACAATGCATTTTTGTTAAGTATAGTCACCCTACTCTGCTATCAAACATTGAATTTATTCCGTTTTTACTGTATGTTTGTACCCTTTGACCCAGTTCTCTTATTCCTCCTCCGTCACCCCACTCATCTTTCCTACTCTCTGTTAGCTATTTTTCCACTTCCTTCCTTCATATGATCAAATTTTCGAGTTCCCTCATATAAGAGAGAACATGTGATATTTGTCTTTTTGTGCTTGGCTTATTTCACTTAACGACCTCCAGCTCCATCCATGTTGCTTCAAATGACAGGATTTCATTCTTTTTATGGCAGAATAGTATTCCATTGTGTATATATACCACAATTTCTTTACTCATTCATCTGCTGATTCCATATCTTTGCTATTGCTATTGCTTTGCTATTGTGAATAGTGCTGCAATAAATATGTGAGTGCAGGTATCCCTTTGATATATTAATTTCATTTTCTTTGGGTAGATGCCCAGTAGTGGGATTGCTGAATCAAATGGTCATTCTATTTTTCATTTTGTGAGAAATCTCCATACAATCTTCCATAGTGGCTTTAGTAGTTTACATTCCCACCAACCACGTGTGTTTCCTTTTCTCTGCATCCTCATCAATATCTGTTAATTTTTGTCTTTTTAGTAATAGCTATTCTGGTGGGGCTAAGATGATACCTCATTGTGGTTTTGATTTGCATTTCTTTGAGGATTAGTCATACTGAGCAATCAAAAAATATACTTCACATGCCTGTTGGCCATTTGTATGTCTTATATTGAGAACTATCTATTCATTTCCTTTGCTCACTTTTTAATAGGACCTTTTTGTCCTGTTGAGTTCTTCATATATTCGGGAATTAGTTTCTTTCAGATGAGTAGTTTGCAAATATTTCCTCCCATTCAACAGGTTTTCTTTTCACTCTGTTGATTGCTTCCTTTGCTGTATAGAAACTTTTTAGTTTAGTCCAATGTATCTATTTTTGTTTCTGTTGCCTGTGTTATTGAGGACTTAGTCACAAATTATTTGCCTAGACCAATGTCTGGGAGAGTTTTCTTTTAGGTTTTCTTCTAGTATTTCTATAGTTTTGGGTCTTATGTTTAAGTCTGTAATCCACTTTGAGTTGATTTTCTATATGGGGAGAAATGGGGCTCAGTTGCATTCTTCTGCATTTGGCTATCCAATTTTCCCAGTGAGAGCCTAGATTCAAATCCAATTTCACTGGACTCCAAAACTCATGAATTTTCTCTCTATGTTATCAATGTACTGCCCAGTACATTCTGGATTAGGAAACTTTGAAAAGGAGTTACGTAATAAATGTTATTTTTTTTTGAAAACTGGCTTCCCTCTGCTATTTAATAAGAATGAGGTGATGACCATGCTTCAGATGCAGTGGATCAGGTGAGAGTTGATGGTTAATCTAATGCAGTTGTCAGCAAAGGGAGGGGCCAAAGCATGGCACATGCAGCCGCTGTCCTGCTCAGTTTACACCTGCAACATTGGATCTCTTTTTGGAAGCTGCCTTTCAAGAGGAACATTGATTTTGGACACCATGGCCCTGGAAGGTGACAACAATGGGAGGTGTGAGCCTAGAAACCATTTTTTTAATGAATGAAGAGATTAGCTGTGTCTAACTTGGAGAAAACTGAGGAAGGCCATTGTTGTGGATAAAAAATGAAAAGTACTATTAGTAGAGGAGTAGTGGACTCACACCATGTGTTCCAGGAAGAAAGACTAAAACCAACATACATGAATGCAAACCAACTCACAGAGAAAAGAGTGCTCGAAGCCATGGTGGAAAGACTGGCCATGACATGGTGAGCTCCTTATGCTCTGCTCACCATTGTCCTCCCATGTCTTTGTCTCACATTTATGACCACCTGCCAGGTATGCTAGGAAAAAAATATCTGTGCATCTTGGCCCAAGTCCTCTAAAAGGCAGTGTCCAAGGCAATAGTTTACATGGTTACCCTTTATTGGGGTGCAGTTTACAATCCTAGGGAAGCAGAAGTGAGGGGAAAGTCGATTGAGGCAGAGAAGCAGTGAGATAAGTATGGGAGCATGTTACTGAGCTGGTCTCAGCTTCGAAACAGGTGCCACTGATTGCTCAATCCTGTGGGGTTCATTAGAAAGACCATGTGAACTGCATCACAGTCTGTCCAGGAGGAGAAAGGGAGATAAGTGATCCCAAGAGTTGCCTTCCATCCCTGTCTCCCATTGGCTAGAGTCTGGCCCATAGGTAGTTTACCTTTTTGCACTGTGGATTGCATTACCTGTCTCTGTGCAGCCACTGGGGAGACCAGCGCCCCTGCCTGAGAGAACAATCCAGCCAGTGGACTCCTCTGTCTGCTGGGGTGACAGCAGCAGCAGCAGTGACCTTGATCCATGACCCGGGGAGTGGTCAAGCTGTCACTGGAGCCACTCTGGCTGGAAATGGAGGGCAGCACACAGTGGCCCACAGGCTGAGTCTAACAGAGTTTGAGCCAGAATGGAAATAAATTGTCCAGGAATGAGGGAAGGAAGGTGCTATGACTGTTATTGTGTTTCCCCCACATTCCTGTGTTGAAATCCTAATCCCCAAGGTGATGGTATTTGGAGATTGGGCCTCTGGGAGGTAATTAGGTTATGATGGGGAAGCCCTTATGAATGGGATTAGTGCCCTTATAAAAAGGACGGGTGCGGTGGCTCACGCCTGTAATCCCAGCACTTTGGGAGGCCGGGGTGGGTGGATCACAAGGTTAGGAGATCGAGACCATCCTGGCTAACACAGTGAAACCCCGTCTCCATTAAAAATACAAAAAAATCAGCCAGGCATGTTGACTGGTGCCTGTAGTCCAGCTACTCGGGAAGCTGAGGCAGGAGAATGGCGTAAACCTGGGAGGCGGAGCTTGCAGTGAGCCGAGATTGCGCCTCTGCACTCCAGCCTGGGCAACAGAGCCAGACTCCATCTCAAAAAAAAAAAAAGAACCCCCAAGATCTCTCTTATGCCATGTGAAGACACAGCAAGATGACGCCCCTCAAGGAACCAGGAAACAGGCCCTCACTAGACACTAAGTCTGCCAGCACCTTGATCTTGGACTTCCCAGACTGCTGAGAAATTCATGTCTATTGTTTATATGTCATTCAATGTTATTGTGTTCTAGCATCCCAAATGGAATAAGACAGAAGGGAGTAACAGTCGGGGGAAATCCACTGCCTAGTCCTGGCTTGTGGTATAATAACAGCAATAGATTCTGAATGAGCACTTAGCATGGGCCAGTTTGCATTTATTATATCATCGAATCCCCTCAGCATCCTATAGAGGAAATATTATTGCCTACATTTTCTAGATGAAGCTGATGCTCAGAGAGGTCAGGTCCAAGACCCTGCAGGGGTCTCCCAAATGAGAAGGAAAGATGGGATCACGAACTCCTAAACACATGCCACACCCTAGCTCCTCACCCAAGGCTACTGCTCCTGGAAGAGGATGCCTTAAGACACAGAAAGCAGGTGCTCTGCACATTCAGAAGGCTGGAGTGGGCTGGCCAAGCTCCACCTTAATAACCTGGGAAACACGCAGTCATCTCAAGAAAGCAAATAGGTTATGTCAGTGCAGTGCAAAGGCGTTTTGGACAACAGACTTAGTGAGTAATGTCTGAAAGCTCAGTGTGGATCACTGACTTGCCCTAGAAACATCGCAATTTACCAAAAAATTACACACTTCATTCTGAATGTGTAGGTAGAGAACTATGTGGGAAGCTTTATGCTAGTCTCCAAAGGCAAAGAAATAAGACTGTAGCCGAAAAGTAGTAGTAAATGGAGGGTTCCTCATGTGGACCTATGGAACTTTGGGATGCTGGGGTGTCCCGCTTCTGGCCAGCATATGAGATGGGGGAAAGCAATGTTGCATCTTGCAAGCACAGTGCCAGGGCATGAAGGATCTGGGAACAGAGGCAATGTCTGAACCACAGGCACCCACCCCTGCACTAGCTCTGAGTTATGGAAGGAAAAGCAAGAGCATATAAACAATCCAGGAAGAAACAGCTTCATGATGCTGAGGTCTCCTTCTCTTTCTTGGTGCTTATCAAATACCATCCAGAACACACAGTGATGTTGAGAGATGACCCTGGGCTGGGGACTGCCATTATCACCAGCCTCCAAGGGCATCAAACATTCCAAAGAGATCATGTGTATTTCTCTGCCAGACTTTAACTCAGGCTTCTATGGATGGTATCTGCATCCATAGGATGCAGGATGGTATCTGCATTCCAACACTTTGGAAATATGGAGAAATGCAAAAATCCTCTCTACTCCAATTCAGGGATAAACTGAAGATCATGTTCAAGGCCAAGCCTAAGTTAGCAGGGGGACCTACAGGGACATTCCACTCCTTGGCTGCCACAGGCAGGATTGAAGAGGGCCTTGCAGGTGTTAATGTAGCCCTATTTCAGCATAGAGAGGTCACCGTTCAATACCCTGGGAGCTGGTTAGGAGAGAAAAGCCAGCGATCGTCTGGGAAAGGGCAACTGCAAAGTCATCTCAAAGTTCGCTCTTTCAGGTTTGGGCGAGGTACCCTGAAACAGGAAGCAGGCTGTCGATGGAACAGCTTCTCATTATTTGTTTGGCATCTGGCTGCTATTTGAAGGGCTAAATATACCTTGGGTAACCCTGAATACCCCAAACCCATCTGTTCCTCTGGCCTCATGTTGCTTCAACTCTCTTCTAAAGTTCAAAGCCTTGAGCATGGCGTACAGCGCCCTTCTGTAGATGGCCCCACCAGCCATTCCACACTCTTTCCCCATCACTGTAGCCTTCACTCCTATTTATGAGGCACTCAGACCTACTTGCTACTTCCCAAACACGCTGCATAGAGATGTGCTTGCATAGTTGGGTTTTCCCTCTTGGCTCCTGTCATGGCAATGAGAAAGACATCCTGCTCTGCCAGTCCCAGGAAATGAGACATTCTAAATAGCCTGAAGCCAAGTTCAGCTGTGCCTAACCTGGATCAGCCAAACTCTAGTCTTATTGCAGGTGTGTAAGCAAGAAGTAAGTGCTCGTTGTCATATGCTACTGCCCCATCTTTCTGTATCTGTCCTTCACAGAAGGGCTCCCCCCAGTCTTTACCTGTTTTATAGCCTGTTCTCTGCACTCTGCCAGGCATCTCCGTCCCTCACTTGTGTCTGAAAGCTTTTTCTTCACTTGTTCCTCATCCACATTTAAGCTGGCTCTGCTGGCTCCAATCATTAAACTAAAACATCCATATTGATCCCCAAGTTCTCCTTCAGTATTCATCCTCACTCTCCTTCTCAGTCTGAATTCTTGGTGAGTTGTCCACGTCAGTTGCTCAGCTCCTGTCTTCATATCCTAATTTCCCACTCATTCCTCCAGACTGAAATCGGACTCTCCACTGTCATCCTAGGAAACCACCCTCACATCTCTGTTCTCAGACTGCTTCTTCTCAGTGGCTTTGACCTTGGATCACCCCCTCTCCGAAATGCCCTTTCCTCTTGGTCTTTTGGTATTACACAGGCTTCTTCCTTTTTTCTTTTGGGGACATCACTTTCTCTGACCTTTTTTTTTTTTTTTTTTTGAGATGAAGTGTCACTCTGTCACCTAGGCTGGAGTGCAGTGGCATGATCTCGGCTCACTGCAAACTCTGCCTCCCAGGTTCAAGCGATTCTCCTGCATCAGCCTCCTGAGTATCTGGGATTATCGGCGTGTGCCACTATGCCCAGCTAATTTTTGTATTTTAGTAGAGATGGGGTTTCACCATGTTGGCCAAGCTAGTCTCGAACTCCTGACCTCAAGTGATCTGCCCCCCTTGGCCTCCAAAAGTACTGGGATTCCAGGCACTGCGCCTGGCCTCATCTCTGCCCTTCTCTTAAAGATGGATGTTTCTCAGGGCCCTTTCCTTGCCCCTCATTTATTCCTACTCTGTGTCCTTCCTATGGGAGGTTGCATCCACTGCAAGGGTTTCATGTACCATCTATATGTTGGTGGCCTCCAGTCCTCATCTCTAGACCAGAACTCACTACTGAGTGCCAGACCCATAATCTGGATTCCTACTGGAGTATCATCTCTCTATTTTGCAAATATTTTGCTGACTACTCCTGTCTTCCAGACACTTGTTGTAGGTGCTGGATGTACAAGTAGTGAACAAAACAGACAAAAATCCCATCCTCATGAAGCATACAGGTCACTAGAATTGGGGAGGTCGGACAATAAATAAATAAGATGTTAGCACTATCAGAGGATGGTGAGCAGAGGGCAATGTCACCTGCTTGTATTTCTAAAGGCTCTTTCTGGCTATTGTGTTGCAAATAGAGTGGGAAGGGGGGTAGGAGTGAGAGCAGAGAAAGACAGGAACAGGGATACCAGCTACTGGACATCTATTTTTAAATGCCCCATGGGCACCTGAGACTCAAAACTCTAACACTGAGCTCACTATCCTTCTTCTAAACTTGCTCTTCCTCTTGTGCTCAGGACACCCAAATCCACCAAGGACTCAAGCCAGAACCTGGAATTTCTGCCCACTGCAGCCCCTTTTCCTCACATCAAATCAGTCACAAGTGCTGTCCACTCTAGCTTCTGAATATCCCATTCATTCATTCATTCATTCACTCACTATTTCACTAGTTTGTCAAACATTTACTGGATACTGACCATGTTTTAGGCCAGTACTAGAAAGGTAGATAATGGTCTCTGCCCTCTAGGAGCTGACAGTTTAGTGTGTGAAACAGATAACAAAATCCAGAATGAAACATTACATATATGACTTCCTCTCATGCTAAGGGCTATAAAGAAAATAAACTAGTTTCAACAAAGGAGAAAAATAGCAATACTCTTAGGTAAGGTGGCCAAGGAAGGCCCTCCTTAGGAAGAGATGCCTGAGAAGGGATGAGTCACGGGTGAAGAATGATGTATTAATTTCCTAGGGCTGCAGTAACATATTCCCTCAAACTGTTACAGTCTCACCAATGTACCACAATCTAGCAGTTTCTCATTATAAGGTATCACCCAGAGTTCTTTGTCTCAGGACCCTGGACATAATGGGTGAGGTTGGAGCGAAAGTTTAATAAGCCAAAGAAGAAGTTCTCTGCTGCAGAGAGGGGACCTGGAAGAGGGCTGTCGTTTTACAGTTGCATGCAAAGGCTTTTATAGGAAATTGATGAGGGCTGGGTGTCTCATTTGCCTAAGGCACAAATTCCTTGTAGCTCCACCCTGTCTTCCTAGTGGGCGCGTGGGCCCGTAGCTTGAGTTACTCCATATTGCTTGGTTCCCCTTACTGCACATGTGTCAGGGGATGGAATTTTCCATTGTGGGCATGTCTGGGCAAGTCACCTGTGTAGCTTTTCTTATCTGTATGGCTGTAGCATGTCTCAGGCAAGCCCTCCTGTGCAAGTTCCCTTATCTGTCCCTGCAGGTTGTTTTTATGTTTGAAAGGATTCAACCAAAGAGCCACCCTGTCTGCCTAATCATTTTTTTTCCTTTCTCCTCAATCAAAACTGACACTTCTTGTCATTCCTTGGCTTATGGACACATCACTCCAGTTTCCACCTCCACATGGTCACATTCCCTCCATGTCTCTATCTCTGTGTGTCCTCTCCTCTTATAAGGATACTAATGATTAGATTTAGGGTTCACCCTAAAGTGAAGTGTGACTTCACCTTAATAAATTGGCATCTACAGAGATCCTATTTTCAAATAAGGCCAGAATTTTGTGGAGACACTATTCAACCTAGTACAAAGGAACACTCGTTTACAGAGGCCCTCAGGTGAAAGGGCTTAGAGTGTTTGGAGCCAGGGTGGCTGAAGTGTAGGCGCAAGGAGTAGAACGAACCCAGGTGAGCTGGGAAAGAGGCAGACCCAGGGTATGAAGGATTGTAACAGGAAAGGGCTGAAGTGTAAGGAAAAGCGTCTCTCCAGATGAAGAACATCAGAGTGTGTGATACGAAGAAAGAGAGAGCGCGAGAGCACAATGAAAGGATACAGAAGAGGAGAGAAATAAAGGAACAGAGTCCTTGAGAAGGCGGCGGTTCAGGAGTGGAGGAGGGGAAGATAGAGACAGAAGTAGATGGTAAGGGAAAAGGGAAATCATGTCTAAAGGCTTCTATTTTCTCGATTACATTGGATAGATAAGAGGTGGAGGAATGGGAGCTGAAGTGTGGAGAAGAAAGCTTGGGATGTTTGTCTTGGAGAGTGAGAAGTCATGCTTGCCAGGATGGCTGGGCAGTGTTAAGAGTCTGTTCAGGGTTTGGTTTCTAGAATATGTTCATTTTCTTTCTCCCCACTGTTATCAACCTAGTTCTGACCACACAATTACCCTGTGTAACTGCAACCACCTCTGATAGGGTTCTCTTCTTCCCATCATGCCACACCCCAACCCCAACCCAGTCTATTCCCCACATTGCTGTCACCACGGTCATTCGAAGTTTGTGTGGCATCACTCTCCACCTTAAAGTCCTTCCCCTAGTTTCCCACTGCCCTCCAGATAAAACCCAACTCTTTACTGTGGCTCTCAAGATTGTTATCAGCTGGTTTATGCTTCACTAGCCTCATTTCTTGCCACTTCCACTCAAATTCTGCACTTTTTTTTGAGACGGGTTTTGCTCCGTCACCCAGGCTGGAGTGCAGTAGTGCGATCATAGCTCACTGTGGCCTGAAACTCCTGGGCTTAAGCCCACCTCAGCCTCTGGAGTAGCTGGGACTACAGGCTTGCACCACCACACCCAGTTAGTTTTTTTCTTTTTCTTTTTTCAGAGACAGGGAGTGGCGGCTGAGGTGGGGTAGTAGTTGGGGCGGTGGCGGGGGGGAGGTCTCAGAATGTTGCTCAGGCTGGTCTCAAACTCCTGTCCTCAAGCATTCCTCCCACCTCATCTTCCCCAAGAGCTAGGATTACAGGTGTGAGCCACCACACCTGACCTAAATTCTGCATTTCAATCACTCAGAATTACTTTATAAATTCCTTGAACGTGCTGTCCTCTCTCTCCCCTTCAAGGCTTTGCACTTGCTCATCCTTGTTTCTGAACCCTCTTTCCCCTCTTCTCTAGCACTCCTTAGCTCATCTGCCCTCTCCTGCTAACTCTCCTCCTCCTTCCAGCTCAGTTAGTCCCCTCTGCCAGCCAGCTTTCTTTGATATCCTCCACTCTGAGCCTAGATAGGTTTTCCGTACAACCCTCTATGTTTCCCTTATTAGAGCAAGTACACCTTATAATGCAATTGCTCCTTTGCCTATCTTAGGTCCTCATAAAAGTATAAACCCCTTAAAGTGTCCTATTTTTCATATTACTTGACACATGCCAGATACTTTTTAAAATGTGAAATAAGTAAATAAATGAAAATATGAAAACAGTTAATGTCTATGCTGAAAGTCATAAGCAACTCAAAGCTTTCAAACAATTGATTCTGCTTCCCCTCAAGGCACAATGGGATTGACCTTGATGCCAGGGACATCAGGGAACCGCACTCTGCACGGCCATCAGGACTCAGACCCCTGTTTCATGCTCTGCTTCTCAGTTGGACTTCTGACTTCCATCGTGAACTGCATGAGGCTTTGGGAGGGTTCTCCACAGGATAATTTCTGCTGTGTCTTTCTGCTTCTTTGCACCTCCTGTCTCTTTTGTAATTAGTGGTCTCTGCTATTTGGTCATAGGGAATGCTTTTCTTTGTAAGTGCTCACCCAGCTTCTGAGAGCCTTGGAAGAGTGTGTCTTGGAGTCTCCCGGGTCATTTGATTTTGAATTCCCAGAAATTGTTATTGTAAGCTGCTCTTTTCTTGTAGCATAAATAACTGTCCCAGTTCTCATACTTCCTACTCTGCCTTCAGGCAGTGTCCCAAGGATGTGCTTCCACTCACACCCAAGTAGTCCTAGAATGGCTTCTCAAATGACAAAAAAGCAGCAGAAGATGCTCTGGTTTCTGTTTTGCATTACTTTCCTACATGGAGGCCTTCTGATCTTTTTGGAAGCATGCTGATTCCAACTGCTCATGCATGCAGATCCAATTCCTGCAGACTGGCAAGATCACTCTGCATCTTTAACCCATTCCATTGATGAAATGATAGTTTCCCTTCTCAGTTTAAAAATGTGAAATAAGTAAATAAATGAAAATATTAAAACAGGTAATGTCTATGCTGAAAGTCATAAGTAACTCAAAGCTTTTTTTTTTTTTTTTAACTAAAAACAAAGTTTTTTTGTCTTCAGAGAAGTCCTCACCTAGCTTTCATGTCATTAGTGGGTAAAACTGGCTATCTTTTGCTCTTCCTCATGTTCTAATCAATGTACTGATTAGTGTGCTTTGGATGTCACATAAATAGATACATGTTGGCCAGGCTGGTCTCGAACTCCTGATCTCGGATGATCTTCTCGCTGCCTCAGCCTCCCAAAGTGCTGGGATTACAGGCTTGAGCCACCGCGCCTGGCCAGAAATACAGAATTCTTAACCCCCATTATTTTGGATTGATCTCAGTACCCATAAACCCTTGTTGAAAAATCCCGCATTACTAATTTACCCACTTCTGAATGTGCATTTGTTTTGGTTTTAAAAAAAAATTGCTCTTGTGTAGTTTATAAATATGCTTTTCAAAATAAAAAAACCCCATGTTTTGATTTCTGTAATTGTTGAAGAGTAGAGGATACAGTGTATCGATGCTCAACATTTAATGCAACTGCCTTTTTTTTTTTTTCCTCCTTCTTTTTGAGACAGAGTTTTGCTCTTGTTGCCCAGGCTGGAGTGCAATAGCGCGATCTCAGCTCACCCCAACCTCCGCCTCCAGGGTTCAAGTGATTCTCCTGCCTCAGTAGCTGGGATTACAGGTATGCGCCACCACACCTGGCTAATTTTGCATTTTTAGTAGAGATGGGGTTTCTCCATGTTGGTCAGGCTGGTCTCGAACTCCCCTCAGCTGATCCACCCGCCTTGGCCTCCCAAAGCGCTGGGATTACAGGCATAGCCACCGTGCCTGGCCAATGCAACTGCCTTCTAAAATGTCTTGTGTACTGCAGAGGCGGGACAATTAAAACTGTGCTTCCCAAATGCCCTTGCAGTGAGGGTTCTGGACGTGAGCATAGTTCGGCCATTCATATATACTCACGTGGGATTCAGAAGGTGGCAGTGAGACACAGCCTACATTTTCTATTGTTTTTGCGGGCAAGCCTGGTCGGAGATACTTAGTTTCCCTGTGTCTAATCACTAGCGTTGTGAAAGGCAGTGTTGGGGAGGCCATTTAATTTGTGTGGATTCTAGTAGGCACAGGCATGGTTCTGGTTATAGCAGTTGCAGTAACTTCCTGACCACGGTGGCTTCTGAGAGTGGCAGGGGTGTCATGGTTCTGGAGTTGGGGACAAAAGCAGTAGCTTCCCATCTTGTTAGGGAGCTTCCTGGTTGTGGAAGGCCGTAGTTCTATTGGTGGCCAGGCTCTGCAGAGAAGTTTTGAGAGTCATCTTTGGGAAGGTTAAACCTAGAGTTTGTCTCTTCACTCTCCTTGTAATTCTGTCAGCCATTTCATGCTTAAACTAGGTGGAATGGATTCTGTTCTTGGCAATAAATCCATGACCTATATACCATGGGAGTAGTTGTTTGCAATATTAAATATAGCTTCTGGTTGGAAAGATGTTTAGACAAGAAAAGTAGCTGTCTGAGAAGACAAGATTTAGACTTTTTCTTGATAGCTGCAGCTATGTAGAAGCCAAATCATAGCTCTTGCCACTTGGGGTGCGTGTACAACTTTCTGTGACAGTAACAGCAATCGGATTTCGAGGGGTGAATGAAAGGCAGAACTCTGGGGGCCCTAACTTTCACGTTAAACTTGGACTCACACTGAGAACTAAATTTATAATGCTGAGGGTCTAATTCTTCTGCCAAACCTTTCTAATGATGAATAGCCTCTCTCCATTCTCCACCTCTTTTTTTCCCCCTTCCCATAGGAGTAAGGACTCCCACTCCACCCCCACATACACACGTGTGGGCAGGAGAAGACCATTTATAAAGAAACAGTGTCATGTAAACAACAAACTCAAGTTTCAAAGGAGAAAAGATAACAAAATCTGCAATAGAACATATGCTGGGGGAAAGGACAATTACTCCTCTATGACAAGCGCAAGAGGGAAAGTCACTCACATGGCAGGGAAAGGCTGACCATGAGAACAAGTCTAGGAATTAGCTAGTCACTCCTTTAGGCCAGGTCCTGTTTCTCTACAATGTTCCCTTTTTTAATTCCTTCCTTCCCTCTCTCCCTTCCCTCTCCCTCCCTCCCTC
>NW_016805334.1:2015071-2018548 GCF_001698545.2 Rhinopithecus bieti
GAGGGAGAGGGAGAGGGAGAGAGAGAGAGAGAGAGAGAGAGAGAAAGAACGAGTGGGAGAGAGAGAGAGAGAGAACGAGCGGGAGAGAGAGAGAGAGAGAGAAAACCTGAATAATCCTTTGGCAATTCTTAGTGTGACACAAGATTCACTTCCTTCTTAGCAATTCTGTGCCTCATGCCTCATTCCTGATAATTTTAGGGTCTGCTATGTCTTTTGCTATGAGAATTAGCATCAGCAGCTTTCAAAATGACTTACCAGTTAGCCCCTCCAGAAATCTTAGGACATTATTCTTTTCTTCTCCAAATTTCCCATCTCTAAGCCTTCTAATTCTCCTTCAAATTTCCATCTGTAAAGTTAATACAATCCAATAAGAAAATAATGTGCTCTTGAGACGTTGACATGCTCAGAGCCATTTCATCCTGCCCTTAAGCCTGGAAAGTTTGAATTTTCCTTGGGATAAAAAAGTAAGAAATAATAGAATAATTCACTGTACTGTAACAATTAAATCCAGCAATTTAACATTGCGCACTGGTAAATATAATGCTCGCAACAACCAAAAGTCTCCCACGTATTGACAGAAAAAACCGAAGTTATAAATCTAAACCTCCTATTCCAAACCACATTTCTAAATGTAAATAAGCATCCAAGCATGCTGCTACATATCTTTACAGAAGCAATTACAAACAAGCCTTATCAGTTGCTGCTAAGTCACCAACGCACACAATGCTTATCTGCTATGCCCTCTACTGGATAGAGTACACAAGGCAAGTTGCATTATTTCCAATTAATTTTTGGCATCATCACTCCGCATCTGCTTTAGGAATGCAAGGCGTGAAATTTATAGTAGCAGGTTTAATATTCCATCCAGCCAAAATCATTTTGCTACAAGGACTTACCTTTGGTAAAATATTTTGGTTTTTTTTTTTTTTAAGTACATAGATTGGTTCTCCTCTTCTTGCAGCCCACTGTCCAAACTCTCAAGCTGTCACAAAACTCAATACGTGGCAGGAATAATTTCATGCTGAGTAAAATGTGTTTAATTTCACATCTTGTAAGAATAATTACTTAGCATAATGCCACTTAAAATGTATTTTTATCTGCAAATGCTAATGAAGCTACAAAAACCTGACTCATCTTTTGAAAGAATAAGGGTATTAAGGGTGCTTCGCCTCTACTCCCTCTTCTCCGTAGTGGCTGCCTGAAGAGAGAAACCTGGACTGGAGAAATAATCCCCAACTAGATCCTGCTGTCTTCAAGCTGGGTGTGAGCCCAGTGACTTTGAGGGGAATTTAATCTCATCGGCCTCTCAGGAGCCTCCCAAGGTGCTGAAAACAGAGCTTCAGGCTCCCTGGGGCTGCCCAGTTCTCACCCAGGTCCACCTAGACAGCCACTAGGAGAAGGCTTAGGCCCAGGGCCGAGAGCTACCTACCCTAACGACTGGGCTGGTGGCAGGCCTGTGGCCTTTGGCCTTAGGGATTGTGCCTCTTTGATCATTGGTGCACCCAAGTCAGAAAGACCACTGTCCTATCTATTGTTTGTCTTGAGGCCTAAAGCAGTAGTTAACAAAGAATGACAAGTAGTAAGGGGGAAAAGGAGTGCCTTGCTTCAAAAACTAAAAAAAAAAAAAAAAAGAAAAAAAGAAAAAAACCCAAAATGAAAACAAAAGCCCTCTTTTATTCCTAGTTTTAGAATTACAGAAAAGTTGCAAATAGTTCAGAAAGTTCTTATCTACCCTTCATCCAAATTCACTCACCTTAACATCTTACATAATGATCAAAACCAAGAAACTGGCACATTAGTGCAATACTATTAACCACACTATAGATTTAAATTCAGATTTCACCACTATTTCTAATAGTATTTTTCGTTGGGTGTGGTGGCTCACGCCTGTAATCCCAGCACTTTGGGAGGCTGAGGCAGGCGGATCAACTGAGGTCGGGAGTTCAAGACCAGCCTGGCCAACATGGAGAAACCCTGTCTCTACTAAAAATACAAAATCAGCTGGGCATGTTGGCACATGCCTGTAATCCCAGCTACTCAGGAGGCTGAGGCAGGAGAATCGCTTGAACCTGGGAGGCGGAGGTTGTGGTGAGCTGAGATCACACCATTACACTCCAGCCTGGGCAACACAGTGAGACTTTGTTTAAAAATAATAATAATAATGATAATAGTAATAGTATTTTTCTGTCCTAGGGTTGAATCCAGGATCCCACATTGCACATAGCTGTCATGTTTCTTTAGTTTCCTTAAATTCAGGACACTCTCTTGTCTTTCCTTGTTTTTCATAACCTTAACCTTAACATATTTGAAGAGTGCTGGTCAGGTATTTTGTAGATGGTCTCTCAATTTGAATTTGTGAGATGTTTTCTCATGATTAAATTAAGGCCGGGTGTGGTGGCTCATGCCTGTAATCCTAGCACTTTGGGAGGCTGAGGCGAGCGGTCAGGAGTTCGAGACCAGCCTGGCTAAGATGGTGAACCCCATCTCTACAAAAAATACAAAAATATCTGAGCATGGTGGTGGGCACCTGCACTCCCAGTTACTCCGGAGGCTGAGGTAAAAGAATCACTTGAATCTGGGAGGCGGAGTTTGCAGTGAGACGAGATTGCCCCATTGCACTCCGGTATGGGGGACAGAGTAAGACTCCGTCTCAAAAACAAACAAACAAAAAAACTAAATTGAGATTATATATTTTTGGCAAGAACACTACAGAAGCAATGATTCCCTTCATTGTTTTGTGGAAGCAGGGCCTGCTTTCTTAGCAATGAAGCTAAGCAGGGGCATGGGATAAGAGCCTGAATGAGATCAACATCCCTCTAGAAATTTGAGTGGTGGCTTTAAGGAGAGTTAGGCACCAAGCTTAAGAGCAGGTGACATTACCTCTCGCCTCCTTTCTCTGTTGCTATGAGTGGCAATGGGAGAGGTGGGAATATTTCTTTGCCACAGATAGACAGCATGAATTTTTTTTAGTTCAATGTTGCTGTGACCAGCAGAAGGATAAAGGTAGCCAAGGAAAGCCGAGAATTACTCATGTTGGTGTGAGAAAGAAGGTGGGGAGAGATGTGCCAAAATAAAAGTGTGGTCTAACGACCATTTTGGGGTCCGGTGAAGCCCTTTGTGGATTCAGCAGGGCTCCAGATAGCCCAAGAATGAGATGCAGACTTCTCAACAGGTGGGAAACTTGTTAACCTGGGTTGGGGGGGTGGTGGTAAACAATTCGTAAGCAACACTTTTAACAGTGAGAAAGCAAGTTTGATTCCTTGGTTGGGTAGAATGTAGTAGTGGTGAACAAAGTTCCTTGGGCAGATTTTTGGACTTGCATTTTGACTTTCTCTCCTTCTGGAATGGAAGCTCTGTTGGGGACAGGGCCTTTGGCTGGTTCCCCTCTGGAAACCTCATATTCAGACCTGGTACATTGTAGAAGCTCAAAAAATGTTTATTGATTAAATGTTTTTTTTTTTTTTTTTTTTTTTTTTT
>NW_016805334.1:2021443-2115623 GCF_001698545.2 Rhinopithecus bieti
TGGGACTACAGGCGCCCGCCACCTTGCCCGGCTAGTTTTTTGTATTTTTTAGTAGAGATAGGGTTTCACCGTGTTAGCCAGGATGGTCTCGATCTCCTGACCTCGTGATCCGCCCGTCTTGGCCTCCCAAAGTGCTGGGATTACAGGCTTGAGCCACCGCGCCCGGCCTGATTAAATGTATTAAACATAAGTGAATGGGCTGGGCATGGTGGCTCATGCTCTTAATCCCAGCACTTTTAGGAGGCTGAGGTGACAGGACTGCTTGAGTCCAGGAGTTCATGACCAGCCTGGGCAACATAGCAATACCTCACCTCTATTTTTAAAAAAGTAATAAAAAAAGAAGTGAATACATGGGGTGCTCAATTACAAAACATACTCTTGGACACTCCACTCATTCCAGCTCAGTGATCTATGACCCTATCCCCCAGGATGGTTTTGAAGGTCCAGCAGGACCCCTGTGCTCTGGACTGCAAGCTTTCTGCCCCGTGCCAGTCCTCGAAGCGCCTGCAGAAGCTGTGCTGGTAGGAGACTGTTCTTTGAGAAGTCCCTGGGGGGTAGAATGCAGGGGAAGACAGACTAAGATCAAATATGTAGATGGTAAAATCTAAGTTTGGGAAGAAGAGGAGATAATGTGATGCCTGCTTCCAGATGGGCCATGGTTTGGGGAAACCAGTAGAAAGAGGGAAGAACGGTCATGGTAATGGGGCCTTAAGAAAATGAATTGTGAACACATGATTTTTACTTGTGTGTGTGTATGCGTGTGCACAGATTGAGATGTGTTTTCCTTATTAATGGGACTGATTTCATTTCTTCAACTGCTTAGTGCTTTTTGGTTACTCTCTTCTGATTCCCAGATACTCATATAATGTAAATAATGTATTTATAATTATCATTGTAATTTAAATTGAATTATTTAAATTTTCCAGATGCATATTTAGTAAAGATGTTTTTAAACATACTAGAGAGACAAGCAAAGTACCAGGAGGCTTCGAACATTTATTTTACTGAGTAGAGTAGAGAAGAACTGTTTTTACTGACATACTAATGAAAACAGCCAACATTACTTGCAGTTGGTCTATACCAGGCACTGTTCAATGCACTTTATAAATATTAACCTTTTTCATTCTCATAGCTGCATCATGAGGTAGTCTATTATATTTCTATTCTACAGAAAAGGAAATTAAGGCACCCAGAGCTTTATTACTATTTTTTTTTTTTTGAGATAAGGTCTCACTATATTGCCCAGGCTGGAGTGCAGTGGCACAAACACAGCTCACTGCAGCCTCAACCTCCCGGGCTCAAGCGATCCTCAGCCTTCTGAGTAGCTGGGACCACAGGCACACACCACCATGCTTGGCAATTTTTAAAAATTTTTTGTAGAGATGAAGTCTTAACTATGTTGCCCAGGCTGGTCTCAAACTCCTGGTCTCAAGCGATCCTCCCATCTCGGCCTCCCAAAGTGGTGGGATTACAGGCATCAATCACTGTGCTTGTCTCACATAGAACTTTAAAAAGTTACTCCACGTCACACAGCTAGGAAGTAGCAGAGCTGGGAGTGTAATCGCTCTATACTATAGTGCTTCTGGTGCAATCCAGAAAAAGCCTATATTCCGGAGAGAACTTGGTTTCTGCTCTTTGCTCTTTTAGGGGCAAAATGAACACTCCAGACCCACATCCTTCCAAGTGCTTCTTCGTGCAAGCAATATGAACTAGAGTTGTCCCCTTTCTGGGAGGGAAGTCACAGTGACTTCCCACAGGAGATACACGTGGCTACGGGAGCTTTAAGAGATGAGATGAAGGTGTTAACTTTATCCAGGTGCATTATAATAAAAAAGGAAAATAGAATCTCTATTGTATCCAAATTATAAGCAGGTCACATGTTTCACATGACAATATAAGCACAATTATTAAGGGATTTCATGGGATACCATAAAATAAAGTTTTAGTCTTGTACAGGTTCACACATTTTCTTGGTACAAATGAGCTCATGTACTTACCAGGTTTAGGCTCTTTAAATCAACTATTTGTTCAGCAAGGGACAAGTGAAAGAGGAAAAGTTTTTGTCCTAGTAAAAGCGAACCCTGTGAAGTAGCTCATCTATTTATCTTTATCAAATGCACAAAGTGCATGCGGCATGGTTTATGTAGTCACATCAGAAGGGGATTTTGGTTTCTTGAGGGGTGCCAAACTTATTTGCCTCCGAACATGAAGGGCCAAATTACTTCTTTTTTTTTTTTATATTGTTGTGAGACAAGAGTCTTGCTCTGTCGCCCAGGCTAGAGTGCAGTGGCGCGATCTCAGCTCACTGCAGCCTCCACCTCCCGGGTTTAAGCAATTCTTCTGCCTCAGCCTTCCTAGTAGCTGGAATTACAGGCATCCACCATCTTGCCTGGCTAATTTTTGTATTTTTAGTTGAGACGAGGTTTCATCTTGGCCAGGCTGGTCTCTAACTCCTGATCTCGTGATCCACCCACCTTAGCCTCCCAAAGTGCTGGGATTACAGAAGTGAGCTACCATGCCCAACAGGGTCAAATTACTTCTAATTCTGAGAGTAAATGAAGGAAATTTAGGTGAAGCAATTCAGTGGATAACAAATGTCACCAAGATCATTATAATAACAGCTATTATTACTATTTTTACTACGGTATATATTTTCACAAATCATACGTATAAACCAAGAGTCAAATTTGGGAGAAACCATTGTCACTTACACACTGAATACGTAAGGTTCATATATAGGATATCAGACACAGGTCTTCAAAGAGGTTTCTGCCTTGTGGACATTTAACTTTTTTTTTTTTTTTGAGATGGAGTTTTGCTCTTGTTGCCTAGGCTGGAGTGCAATGGTGTGATCTCGGCTCACTGCAACCTCTGCCTCCCGGGTTCAAGCGATTCTACTGCCTCAGTCTCCCAGGTAGCTGAGATTACAGGTGTGTGCCACCACACCTGGCTAATTTTGTATTTTTAGTAGAGATGGGGTTTCACCACATTAGCCAGGCTGGTCTCAAACTCCTGACCTCAGGTGATCTGCCTGCCTCGGCCTACCAAAGTGCTGGGATTACAGGTGTGAGCCACCACACCCAGCCTGACATTTAACATTTTTTAAAAAGTGGCTGAACCAAATAGAAGAATCATGAATACCAGTGGTAGGTGGGGTCCGCTTCTGGGAGGTAAAGTCTAATTTCAGTGGAGCTGGGACATATTTCTTTCTCCAAAATACAGAAATATGATTGTGTTTTGATGTCTACTTAAGAGGGGTAACAAATATATAAACTAGTGCAACATTTTTCAAATTGAGCTTCTAGCTGCTGATTCAGCTGGAATATAATTTATGCTAATAAGTTCCTGGATTTCAAAGTGACTTTTTTCTTGTCACACTAAAATCTTTTAATTTGGGTATATATTCCTAAGTCCAGAAAGGGCAGGGAAATTTTCAGTCAAAAGCCAGGGATATAACTATCCCCATCTAAAAGGAAAGGGGAAAAAATTTACATTCTGGAGAGTTGAAGGAGAGAGGGAAAGTTCAATGTATAGCTTTTCATTTCCTGCAACATGGTTGATTTCACACACCATTTACCCCTAGACAAGTTTATGCTAATTTTAAAATGGCTGCATTGAGGACTTTAATGTGCCAGAGAGTTGATGGTGGAATATAGCTGGTTTCATATAATTGGGACTGGAATAGGGAAACTATACCAGGCTGAGCCAAGAAGCTTGTGTCCTAGTCTCAGCGCTGTTACTACCTAGCCGTGTGACATTAATCAAATCATTTGTTTAGTATAGATGTCAGTTTCTTCATTTATTAAACTAGATTAGTTGTGATAGTTAACACTGGATGATCCTTTACTAACCCTTTTGATGTTCTCTGCCCAGGCTGGAGTGCAGTGGGTACGATCTTGGCTCACTTGCAACCTCTGCTTCCCAGGTTCAAGCAAAACTTGAGCCTCAGCCTCCTGAGTGGCTCAGATTAAAGGTGTGCATCACTACACCCAGCTAATTTTTGGTTTTAGTAGAGATGGAGTTTTGCCATGTTGCCCAGGCTGGTCTCAAACTCCTGACCTCAAGTGATCCACCTGCCTCAGCCTCTCAAATTGCTGGGATTATAGGTGTGAGCCACCGCGCCTGGTCTGGTGTTAAGTTCTTCTAAGCCAGTGACTTTCAAATTTATTTTTTACTATGACCTACAGTGAGTATATTTTATATTGACTCAGTACCCACATTTATCAATTTCTTTACATACACACATAAGTATGACATATATGTTATATACACATGCATATGTGCATACACATATGAAATGAAACTGAAGGTTCCATGAAACAATACTTACCTTTGTTACCTCAAATGCACTGTGGCACTTTTATTTATTTATTTTTTTGAGATAGAGTCTTACTCTGTTGCCCAGGCTGGAGTGCAGTGGCACAATCTTGGCTCACTGCAACCTCCGCCTCTGGGTTCAAGCAATTCTCCCTGCCTCAGCCTCCTGAGTAGCTGGGATTACAGGCTTCTGCCACCATGCCCGGCTAAATTTTGTATTTTTTAGTAGAGATGGGGTTTTGCCATGTTGGCCAGGCTGGTCTTGAACTCCTGATCTCCGGTGATCCACCTGCCTCGGCCTCCCAAAGTGCTGGGATTACAGGCGTGAGCCACCGCACCCAGCCCATTGTGGTATTTTTAATTCTATCTCACTAAGAAAAAGCTGGTCAATTCCCATTCAATTGACTTCATGACCCACAGTTTGACAATCAGTTTAAGCACAATCCTGCAACTGGAGGAACTGCCTCCAGGTGGATACTGGTGACTGCATAGGTTAAGGGCTAAAATTCTAATCACTGAAAGAGAAACTTAACTGTGTAGACACAATCCACACAAAGAGTGAATATGCTATAATTTTAGTGGAAAATTATGACACTCTAAGTAAAATCAAACACTAAGTACGAGTATTCTCTATCGGTGAAGTTGCTTGTTTTAAGCTCTGCATGATTGAACTCTAGTTTTTCATGCTTCTAAGAATGAAATTTTTTGAAAACTTCCTTTCACCTGTTACACTAAGGAACCCTAGTTTTTTGATAGATCATTTTCCATTTACAAACAATCCTCTTTAAAGTTTTGTAGCTTTTCCAAGAGTAATGTTTAAAAGCTTTTGAATTTTATAATCATTTTTTTTTTTGAGATAGTCTGTCACCGAGGCTGGAGGGCAGTGGTGCAATCACAGCCCACTTCAACCTCCACCTCCCAGGCTCAAGGGACCGTCCTGCCCTCAGCCTCTCGAGTAGCTGGAACTACAGGTGCATGCCACCTTGCCCTGCTAATTTTTGTATTTCTTTTGTAGAGACAAGGTTTCACCATGTTGCCCTGGATGGTCTCAAACTCTTGGACTCAAGCGATCCAGCTGCCTCAGCCTCCGAGAGTTCTGGGATTACAGGCATAAGCCACCATTCCTGGCCCTGAATTCTTGTGTCTTAGCTAATACTCAAGGATCCAGGGTAATGGGTGATTCATTTAGGTCCATAATCCAAGGATGAGAAAACTGGGTATGATTTTCCAAGCAGCGTTCCCCTTTCAGTTTTAATCACACACGCTTTTATATGTGAACAACCACCACTGGTATTAAAGATACCTTCAACAGTTCAACTATCTAAGGGAATATTTCATTTAGCTGAGAGAAATATCAAGTACCTTCTTCAAAAGGTTACATTTCAAAAAATGCCCTTTCAGATAACACTTCTAAATAGAAGATGATCATGGTTTGTTATTTTGAAAACAGGACATGGTCGGGCGCGGGGGCTCACGCCTGTAATCCCAGCACTCTGGGAGGCCGAGGCGGGTGGATCACGAGGTCAGGAGATCGAGACCATCCTGGTTAACACGGTGAAACCCCTCTCTACTAAAAATACAAAAAATTAGCCGGGTGTGGTGGCAGGCGCCTGTAGTCCCAGCTACTCGGGAGGCCGAGGCAGGAGAATGGCGTGACCCTGGGAGGCGGAGCTTACAGTGAGCCAAGATTGCGCCACTGCTCTCCAGCCTGGGGGACACAGCGAGACTCTATCTCAAAAAAAATTTTTAAAAAGGACAAATCTCCATTTATTAGCTTGCAGTGTTTATTATACAATGAACTTAATGATAGAAAGATTTTATGCCATTTCCATATATTGTACTTCACCCCATACTTCTTATATGAGAATTACAACAAATCCTAAAGTTAAAGTTTTGAAATGGTTAAACCTTAGATTTGGCTTATTTCTACTTATCTTTTATTATACTTATCCTCATCTAATGGCAACTATGTACCAGAAGACTTGCAACTCTGCAGCTGCTCTGTGAGGCTGGATCACTGGGATAGGAGCAGGGTCTAATAATTGTGTCTTTGTGTCTTGACCTTTATCTTGTAACTTTCTCAACCTTGTCAGCTCAACTTTTTAATATCATAGTAATGTCTGTATTGAAAATTAACTCTCACCCCTAACTTTGGATCTGCAGCAAAGAGCCAGAGAACTCCACTTTCAGGCTAATAATTGTTGGCTTCACATGTACAGTGTTGGAACTGCTACTTGTCCTTCCCATGTGGCATCATCACCCCCCCTTTTTTTTTTTCCCAATATGGCATGAGCTAATCTTCCTAGTACATATAATTTCCATCAAATGTACGTTACATTGTTGAAGAGCAATCAGAATTTTTTTTCCTGAAAAACCCCCTTTTCAGGATATATTCCTGTTTAATTTTCTATAGCTGGGTAAGCACACTGTACTATTCCTGGGGCTATTTTAAAAATACTGTCTGTGCTGATCCAAATCAAACAGACCTTTAGAGGGTACTGACAATGATGTCTTCATTGAATATGATCACTGCTAAAGCTTTAGCTCCTTGTTTGCTCTGTAATGCTGTGCCAAGATCCTGGCCTTTAGATGTTCCCAGAATCCCTGGAAACATTAGTTATTTGTTTGTGAGTATCAGCATTAGAATGGTTTTGCATTCACAACAAAATGTGAATCTCTTACTGGGTTGAAGTTGTTTTCTTTACCTAACCATAAGACTTGAAGCCAGTCAGAACAGAATTTTAAGTAATATCCTGTGTTGATGCATTTATAAAACATACCAGAAGTCAGAGTAACAGAATTCTTTTTCTTTTTTCAACTTTTGGTATAAAATTTTTTCCTAAATATTAAAGCATTAACATTTAAAAATTCTGAGGGATACTGATGAGAACTATGATTAAAGATTCACAATATTTCACTTTTAAAACATAAACTTAAAAAACTACTCTTCATATTCTAGCCTGATGACTTAAAGTTACCAGCAGGGTATCATAAAAACAACCCTAACACTCAAAATGGGTTTTAAATATCATAAAGGCTAAACATTATGGTTCTACCAAGAGAAAACACTAAGAATATGAGCAGAAATAACATTTCATAATTTCTGTTTTAAGCTTTCAAAATAATACACTAGTAATTGATTCCCTTCTATTTTGGCTACATTTTGAGTAATAGAACAGAAGCATTTAACAAAATGGGTCCTTTTAAAAAACCAACAAAAAAAGGCAAGTCAATACCAAGAACCAAGCATACTCCCATCAGAGGGAACGGGTGGGGGGGGGGGGGCACAGGGGGGGCAGCCCACCCAGTGGTTAGTCAGATAACTTGGGAGTCACCATCCGCTTCTCCAGCCTTGGTGCCAGGGCGGCAGAGCCCTGATGCATGTGGAGAGGCAGACAGTTTCACTAGCACCTCAGGCCAAAGTCCAGGCAGAATTTGGCCTTGTGGAGTTCCTGTTTTCTTGCCAACCCATGGCACTCCCAGGACACTGCTAGGAGAACACTGGCCAAATCCTGCATGAGAAGTCACCTCCATCACAGTCCCCTCAATGTTGGGGGTCAGACTACAGGAAACCTCTTTTGTCAGATTTTATGGTGTCTGTACACTAGCCAAGGAAAGTAAGAGAAAGAAAAAGAAACCAACTTGTTTAACCTCATCTAACAGAAAGGAAAGGATTCTCCAAAGTAGTTGATCTGGGAATGAAGCCCAACATCCCTAAATCTCAGCTCAGTTTACTAGTTTTTCATTTACCAGTGGTTTTTAGAAACTTATTATGATCCTATCTACTCTGGGCTATTATATCATTGGTTTCTCAAAGAGAGAGTGGCCCAAAGCCGTTGTTGCACACATACAAAATAATCTATGTACCGTTTGACAATAATCTATACATAAAGCACATTCAGCCATACACATAGCTCCATAGTACAGACACATATTTTAAAAATATTTAAAAGCAGAGATTCTCAAAAAGAGGTCTTCATTTGCCATTCTTAAGGCGACTAATAGGAAATATCACTTTCAATAAGGTTCCTCAAACACCACATGCGTATGCAGATGCAGAGATGGATATTCACATACCTGTGTATAGATGTTCAGAAACAAACAAGACCATCACACATGTGTGCAATCTCTTTTCTGAACCAATAAAGACAATGCTTTCCTAAGAAATGTTTGAATTTTATTGTACTTTCTTTTTTAAAAGAAAAGAGAATATCATAATCTTACACAATTTCTTTCAAATGGATAAACTTAGACAATTTATCAACGCTTCCTTACATTTTTACACCACACTGAACTCCAACAGGTTTTTGTTTTAAGGTAAACCAGGTTTTTGGTCCTTCCCTGTGGAGAAGTTACTTTCAAGTCAGTGAAAGTTCTTGGCCCATGATTAAAAGTCTTTGCCAATTAGTACTCAACAACTTCAATTCATTTTTTTCTGGTTCAAGATGAGTAGGAGCCTAATAAGGCTGTGATAAAAGGGCAAAAGGCACTGAGAGCCAAAAGCGGATTAATGAGCTCCTCCATTTATTTGTCTTCCTAACAGCTGAACTGTTACAACTATTGACACTCTTCAAAAGGTTCCGCTCTGAACCCTGTCCAGGCACTGCAGGCTCCAATGGACATCTTCAAATCCAGAGAATGGAGGGGCAAGAGCTTCCCCTGTGTGATGCCAAAACCAACAAAGCCCCATGGATCAGGTAATGAAACTTCAGCTTTTCCCCCTTTGAGATTTATTTACTGGCAGCTGACAAGGGGCAAATTCAGCTCGAATTGTGCAGTCAAGGCCCTGTCAAGCTTTTAGAGGCACCCTTGTCTTGAAGCACCTTCATGACTGGCATTTCACTCAAAAGCCCTCGGCACTGGTCCTTAACAGCTTATGACATCACAAAGGACACTCCAGACAGATGCCTACATGGCATCCTGCAGCATTTTAAAAGAGAATTAGTGGTTTTAATTATGGTCGTAGTATGAAAGGGAACCATGCAAGCTCCACAGGAGACCTTTGATCAGACCCTTTTGCTAGTACAATGCCACGGAACTGTGACTATTCCTGGTAAGGGGCCTTTTCTTGCTGAATGACTCACCAGTGATCTTTGAATGCAGACAAGCTTCTAGCCCTCCCTCTTCATTAGTGAGCATTTCTATACAGGGGCCTATATAGTGCTTGGAGTCTAGGAGCTATACAATTGGGGGGAAAAGAAGCCCTACAGATTCTGGCCTCTACTTAGGAAGTGCTGAAGGACTCTGAGTGACTTTATTCATTAAAACAGGTTGCTATTAATTAACTGTCATAATAAAATAAAGAACTATTATTTGCATTTCTTACTATGTTCTCTTTAGTAATATGTATAAAAGATGCTTGTAACAGAAATGAATTTATTGAGCCACTTCCCCCATCCCCGCCAATCCCTGCCTTTTTTTTCCCCTTTGCATTTTGGCAGCAAGAGCCTGCTAATTATTGGGCCTAGATCTCTGAGTCCAAATAGAAATAAAACATAAATATAAAATTAAGAAAATGCAAAATCCTTTTACCAGTTTCTGCAAATGAAATAAGCAAACATCAAATTAGCTTTTTTTTTTCAGTGATTTCTGAGAACGATCTAAGACAGTAAAACACAAACTTTTTTCAAAATATCACCCACTTGGTGCTTAGCTTGAAGTGTAAGGCTATGTAACAACTATAGCTACTTTGTAAAAAATGTACTCCCACCTAAAGCCTAACATGATTCATTCTTTTTGTTCAGGAAACAGAAAATGTCTTTGGTCTGGTATTAATATCAAAAGAATTTAACTTTAAAACTGATCCCAATAAGCATGGCCCTTAAACAGTTCATGGTCAATATTTAGTTATATGAAAATGGTTCATTCTCTTCTAGAATCTAATCCAGCGCAGTCATCTGGTAAAAGACTGGAAGTCAGAAGACTTTTCAAAAGCTTCTCACTGAAATGGTAATTTGGTAACACGGGATAAACAGAATTTTGCATAAATAGTAGATCTTAGTCACTGAACACCCCATTAAACAGTACGGCTGCACCATGTTGCTTATATCTGGGAGATGACTTAGTTTTAAATTTTTTATGCAGTTTCTTTTCTTGAAGGAAAAACTTCCGGACTTCAGAATTTTGGAAGCTGAATGATGAGCAGGTTTTTCATATTTTGCTGTGTCAGACATTTTTCCTGTTTCTCAGACTTTGCAGTTCTTTTCTTAGGTGCTTTAGAGCACCTAAAATATCAGCTTGCTGTGGATCATTCCGTGCTTTCTGAGAGTACAGACGGAAATGTCTGATGGTTTCAGATAACAGCACTTCAGGGTCTGCATCTCTTGCCTGAAGACGCAGCATCCGCTCACAGGCAATGGCATAGTTCTTGTGCCAATTCACTGGGTGCTCCTTTTGTAAATAGACAATCTCCTTATAAAGCTAGAAAACAGCAGAAATGTTGGTATTCCATTGTTATTCTTTGACTTTTTTTTTCAAAAACAAACAAACCACAGAGGGATTAATAACAAGAAACAAAAAATTCAAGCAGTCTCCAGTAAAAATCTAATCATTGCTAGGCCATGCAGAAAGTGCAAGAATGTTACTGTAATTACTACAGTAGCAGGAGGCAAATATGCTGCATCTAAAACTGCTTCTGAGGTTTTCGGATGTTGCAGGGGAAACCCAAGACACACTGTGTTAGGACAAAATGCTCTTCCTCCAGAAAGATGTTCTGGGGAAGGGATTTAGTTTTAATTCATGGAAAGCTATTTACTCAACAGGCAGAAGAGCTGCAACTCTAAATTTAGCTGTTGGAGAAAAAAGAAACAGCTTTCTTTAGAAGATGGCCTGGAAAAAGAACTTGAAGGAATTTAAATTTTGTCTCACATTTTGACAGAAATTTCTCTCTACATTAAAAATAACACTAATAACAATAGCAACCATAAAACAACCCAGACAAATTCATCATCACAGAGGCTGGGTGTGATAGAATTTAAGAGATATCCATAAAGTGAGCTACTGAAAAGCTTCACAGTACCCTGTAATTTACAATTTTGATAGTTAAAACTTTGCCCATAGGAATTTAGAATTTTGCTTTTCAACATCAGAGAGAGTATTAATTGGATAGAGTCAGATTTTTTGATATTGAGTTTTCTAGAGGAAACACATCAAAAATTTAACAAATAAAACATGCAAATCTGCAAAATGGAATATTACAGTTGCTTATTTGAGAATCTCACAGCTTTCTTGGAGATTGTCAAGTTACAGCTGTATTCACAGGCGTTTAACCTGTAGACTTTCTGAGAGTACAGGAAAGCAATAGTGCTTTCTCCAAGGGACAAGGGCTTTTTGAATTAGACATGACATCATTTAGTTAAAAGAAACCCAATCATATTATCTATTTTTCCAATTCCTACTCCAGGGCAGACAAATGCATACCTATTTTAAAATAGCACCCTCGCGAAAAATTCCATAATCCATGTTTGATATATTGTTTCAATAGTCAATAACCCTCAGTCATCCAGCTGCCTTTTAAAGCAAATTTCCCCTTAGTTCCCTTGATTTTATACAATAGGGAAGAGGCTGGGCATGGTGGTCCATGCCTGCAATCCCTGAACTTTGGGAGGCCGAGGCCAGAGGATTGCTGGAGACCAGGAGCGGGAGACCAGCCTGGCCCACAAAGCAAGACCCCATCTCTAGTTATAAAAAATAAATAAATAGAAAAGAAAGAAAAAATGAGAAAGAATCACCATGCACTTTCATATACATCAAGGTTACTGTGAGCCTCCTACCCTTTTATCCTCTTGGTAAAATATTCAAAGTTGCTTCACCCTTTCCCTCATCCTTTTTTCTCCAGTGGTTTCTCTTCCTGAGGCCTCCTCTGATATGACACGGGTATAAAGGCTGTAACATGCTGCCCCACACAAAGTAGGCATTCAGGAGCTGTTCAGTTTTCAAAATCCTACTAAGTTTTTGTTGTTGTTGCTTTACACATATCAATTTTATTTTGTAAATTAAGTATAATACATATTTCTATAAAATATATACCTGTTAGATTCATGTTTGCTATTTTATTATTTTTAATTTTTGTGGGTACACAGTTGGTGTATGTATTTATAAGGTACATGAGATAGTTTGATACACGCCTGCCATGCATAATAATCACATCAGAGTAAATGGGGTATCCATCACCTCAAGCATATATCCCTTCTTTGTGTTACAATCCAATTATACTCTTCTAGTTATTTTTAAATGTATCATAATGTTGTTGGCTGTAGTTACCCTGTTGTGCTATCAAATACTAGATCGTATTCATTCTGTCTAACTATATTTTTGTACCCATTAACCATCCCCACCCCACCAACCCACACTAAGGTGCTGAAGTCCAAAATAGATGCCAATACTTCCAGGAGCATTTCCCCAACTGCTCCAGAGAATGGAGGCTTATTCATGACCCACCTACTAGTCTTCAGGCAGCAGGACAACTGTGCTACCTTTTTCTGGAACATTTTGTTACTGATGCATTATCAACTTATTTTAGATGTCCTATTAAGCCACGTGTGCCATATCTTAAGAAGCCCATCATTCTTCATTATGTGGAATTATATTTCCTCCTCTATATACATGTGTTGCTGTGACATTAGTCTTAGTGGACTGTATTCTGTTAGTTGGGGACACCTTCAAATTATGCAATTTATTCCTATAGGAATAAATTGGCTACTCCCTGCCCTGCTCCCCCACCATGCCTAAATTATTAAGTCACCTGAACTTAATATTCTGTATGCGCTATTGAGTAGGATAATGTAAACAGCAACAAAATTATATTCTTCACACCTAACAAGAACATTCTTGAAAAACTAGCACTAGGGGTGGTAATTAAGTAATTACCATGAAGTAATTGGCCTCATTTGTCTTGTAAACACTGTCACACATCTGGAGACTATGCAAAGGAGATACCAATAATCTGTATTCACTGAAAAAAAGAGAGCTTTCTGACCCAAAGGGACAACAAATCCACAAGCAAGCTTTAGTAGTAGCCTAACAACACACCATGGAAGCGGTCACTGATGAGAATATAAAATATCAGTAAGTCTCGGCTTTCTCCCAACTAAATATTACTTGTTTTTCAAAGAATTACAAGGTATTAGAGATAAACAGGATTAGTACATGAACACGATATGAAAGATGATCTTTTCAAGTTTAAAGCCCATTTTCTTTTTTCTTTTTTAGAAAAAAAAAAAAAATAAAGGCCTAGAAAGGTTCATTGACTCACAGTTGACAACTAATGGCAGAGTGGGCCTAGAAGCTGGGCCGCCCTACTGCCAGACAGAACTCCAGCATGCTGCCTTCTATAATCGGGTATCTTGCTGTCCTCAAGTGGGTGCCTCAGAGGGTTCTGCCTTTGCCCCCGTGGCTCACTCCTTATGGACTGCTCTCCCCTCCCTCTCTCGCCTCCTTGCCCTACCATCTGTCTGGTTAGCTCCTTCTGATCTTTCAAGATGACACTCCAATGACATCCCCTCTGGAAGCTTTCCCTTCCTTCCTCCCTCACCAGCCTACTCCCCAGCTTGCTCCGGTCCAGTGCTCTGGGTTTCTGTAGCACCTCTGCGTGCCTCTCACAGCACTCTCAAGTCTGAACTGTGACTGAGGACTTGATCTTCTGTCTCTCTCTAGCCTGCCACCTTTTTGATAGCAGGGATGACTTAACTGTCTGCAGCACACTATTTGCTATGGAGTGGGTGCTCAAGAAATGCCTTGTGAGTGAATATAAGTGAATAAACAAGGAACCAGAGATCACAATTGAGGAGTAAAAGTGGTCATACTGATTGGACACCATGCTATTTTGTCTTAGCACCAAACACTTGTCCTGGCTGAGTAGAACCACAGCAGTCTAGAGATGGCAGAAATATCTCAGCTGCTCATATATACAGGTCCTACCCTCTGTTTTCATTGGCCCTTGTCAGGATATTAGTTTCCTATAGAGCAGACTCTGCAAGTGTCCGAAGTGCCCAGTGCCATAAGTCACAGCAAAGCAGAGACTTGGTTACAATAGTGCCACAGCAAGCCTCCTGTATCTGCTCCCACTTCCCATCAGAAAGGACCGACGTGTGCAAGATCTTCAGTGTGGCTGTGTCTTCCGAAGGTTCATTTGGCTTCCTGGGGCCACAGTTAGAAGACAGAGCCACCCTTCATGACTCTCTCTCTTCTCATGAAATCTCAACAAGCCACGGCCCTATCATTTCAAGTGTAGCCAGGGTCATGACTTTTGCAGAGAGAGTAACCAGCTAGAACTTGTTTTATATTAAGCTGTTATATTAGTTTCCTATTGCCACTGTAACAAATTACCACAAACATAGTGGCTTAAAACAACATATAATTATCACCTCACACTTCTGGAGGTGAGAAGTCATAAAACCAGCATGACTGCGCTCCTTCAGGAGGCTCTAGAGGAGAATCTGTTTCCTTACCCTTTCCTACTTCCTCCAGAGGTGGCCTGCACTCTTTTACTCCTGGCCCCTTCCTCCATCTGCAAAGTCAGCATGTAGAATCTTCAAGTCTCTCTCTCTGCCCTCTGCGTCTGCATCAGGTCTACTTCTCTGACTCTGACCTGCCTGCTTCCCTTTCATGAGGACTTTTATGATTATGTTGGGCCCACCTGGATAATCTGGAATAACCCCTGTCTCAAGACCCCTAACTTAATCCCCCCCACCCCTGCTTTGTTACATAGGTAACATATTCATAGGTTGTGGAGATTAGGACATAGACATAGATTCATAGGTTGTGGAGATTAGGACATAGACTTTTTTTGGGTGGGAGGTATTATTCTGCCTACCACAGCCATTTACTTTGGATATTGTGATACAATTGAGGATTTGTTCATATTGCTGCTTTATAATGTCCAAATTAAGAGGGAAATAAAAGAATAAAAAAATTCTAATGTGATATACCCTCTATCCATCCCGAATAATCACCATCACCTTCCCACCAAATATATCTATATCTATATATAAAAGTATAACATACGTCATATGCATGAGCGTAGAGTTGAGCTTTCACTTTTGAAGGCATGTGAGCAGTTTCTGCCAGGTTAAAGATGAAGAATGGTGTTTTCATCCTGGGGGTGAGGATAGGAACCTTCATTAAAATCATACAGTCAATTGCACATTCAGGGCTAAATCTTCCAGGCTTCTCCACTGATAAGGGATGTACAAAATTCTTTATTGTATTATTTTCAATTCTCTCATATTTATGGACATTTGCTCTGAACCAACAACAATCCCTCCACCCACCCACCAAGATGCTGCATTAACACTAATGACCAAATCTTTTAGAAAAAAAGCCTACACTCATCATCACTATTATACACTGTTCATCTTCCAAATGTACATTATTGTTATGCAAGAGAAGCCAGGAAAAGGGAAACCTGCTGAGTTTGCCAACACATCCCTTAAGGTACCCATCACGAAGCTCATACCATGTGTGCCCAGTTCTTCCAAGGTGACTAGACCCTTAGACCTCATGAACTCATCCAGGTTGTATTCAGAACACCAATTAAATCAATACCTGTGTAAATAATTACCTGCTTTCTTCTTTTATGTGATTTCTTCCCAGCTTTCCCACATTCAATCACAGTGAATTGTGCAAACATACGGTATATCCTTGATCTATATTTACAATCATTATTTTGCAGCTGTATTTCTTGACCACTATTTAAAAACCCCTTCAGACTTATGTAAGCTCTTTGTATCATAACTGTTCTCAGCGTACAGTCCCTGGCTCAGACTGGACATCAATACATTTTTGCTGAAGGAAGCACTCCCTATGTACAAGATACTCCGTCTGCATTACTTAGGACTTTTACATTAATACTTAGGCCAAAGTTTGTTAGTGTTATTATGATTTAAAAAAAAAAAATGACAGGAACCAAAAGAAGTTGCATCCCTATGAAATGTTCCATATAGGACAGGATGACATCTCTCTTCTCTGAACTACAGGAAAGTATAGGCTGCATCAGAATAATATTCCAATCTCCTTTAACATGTCTGTCTGCTCATTAGACTATGCACTTCATGAGGGTAGGAACTGTGTCGTATTCATATGTGTAGCTTCAATGCCTAGCACGGTATCTGGCCTCCAGTAAGTATTAAATAAGTGCTTAACTAATTAACAAGCACATTACAAATGGAGGCAAGGTTGTAATGATTAATTTCTACTCAATCAATTACACTCACTTTAATTAAGGCAAGAAAGCATAGGAGAGATGAGTGTTCCAGAGGCAGACAGATGTGAACTTTGGACTCCATCAATAGCAGCAGTGTGCCCTTGGACAAGCAGCCTTTCCACATCCAGTTTGTTCTTTTATAAAATGGGGATCATAATAACCTCAGAAGTTATTGTGTGGATGAACTGAAATATTCACGTATGATTAGTACGGTGCCTCAAAAACATAATTGCTCATAAATGTTATTTTCATTATCACTACTCACCCCTACTCTTGAAATTAAAACTGCCATAGGCTACTTCCCTGTCATATTAAAAATAAACTGCACACACAAAAATGTAGATTAGTCACCTTGCTTGCCACATTTCTTCATTGGCCACAGATTCCCAAGAAGATGGATCAAACCTGTAGTTACAAGAAAACAATAATATTTTCTGGTCATCCACTTTTTTTTTTTTTTTTTTTTTTTTGAGAAAGAATTTTTGCTTCTTGCTTGCCCCAAGGGCTGGGGAATTGGCAATGGGGCGCACGATCCCCTTGGCTCACTCGCAAAAACCTCCGCCTCCGGGGATTCGACGGGAGATCGAGACCATCCCCCCTTGGTCGGCTAACCAACGGTGGAAAAAAAAACCCCGTCTCTACTAAAAAAAAATTTCACAAAAAAAAACTTAGGCCGGGGCGGGTGGCGGACGCCTTAGTCCCAGGGCTTATGGGGAAGTGCCTTTGAGGCAGCGAGGAAATGGCGGTTAAAACCCCCCGGGGAGGCGGGCTTGGCCAAGTGAAGGGCTGGAGAATCTGGCCCACCTGCACCTCCCAGGGCCTGGGGCGCCGGCAGAGGCGAGGGGGGACTCCCGTCTCACCCAAAAAAAAAAAAAAAAAAAAAAAAAAAAAGAAATTGCGCTTAAAGGAAATGCCTCTAAAACATAACTAGATTGATGCCAAGAAACTCTGAAAACAAAGTTACTCAAAGCTGAGTCTTCCCTCACAGAGAAGTTATCTGCCATTCTTAAAGAAAAAAAAAAGTGACAAGTTTGCGCAAATGGAAACTATCATAAGCAACAGAATGCCTTTTAAAGTTCAACTGCAGTTAATGAACCTCGTCCGCTTTTAGGGTAATGAGCTATAGGATGCTGGACGATGCAGTATTCAAAGACTTGGAAGTAGAAGGTGCCATCATCTATCCCCCATCACGGTATCCACACAACCAGCACTCTCTTCCCTCCGCTCTCCCCATTGTTTTGTAAATAGGAGAACGAGAAAGACATGTTCTCTGTTGTTTTATGGTATTTTGTGGGTAGCAAGTAACAATATTAACAATTAATAAAAAGTAAAACAAAAAAATTAAAAGGCATCTCAAAATGCAGTGGCTTTTTTGGGTACTCAAAACTGTTATGTTTATATGCATCAAAATGCACCTGCTGTTCATACCTTCCGTATTCTTCAGTCCAGTTATAGATATTTTTTGTAAGTTTAATCCATTCCTCAGGGTTGAATACAATCTCCAAAGGAACTAATTTGTCACAAGACCCCCATGGCCAAAGTGAATAGTTCTTTTTCCAGGTTGGGTCGCCTTCATGAATTCCTATGCAAACAAATGTTTCTTTTCTGTTGGAAACAGAAAAATACATGATGTACTTAAAATTTAAAGTTCTAAATGTTAAGTAAATATAATTCATGAAAGATCATTTTTAGATTTTTTTTCCCAATATTTATTACCTATATGATTTTGGAAAAATTTACTGAACTATCTGGGTCTAGTCTTCTCATTTGTGAAACAGGTACAACAACTATCTTTCAGAGCTGTTTAAGATAATGAGGTATCTGATATAATTAAGTGTCAAAACATAATAGAGGCTGGATGTGGTGGTTCACACTTGTAATCCCAACAGTTTGGGGCTGGGGTGGGAGGATCGCTTGAGGCCAGGGGTTTGAGACCAGCCTGGGCAACACAGTGAGATCCCCATCTCTATTTATTTAAAAAAATAATAAAGTTCTAGTTCTGGAGAAGAAGGAATAACTACAGTCTACCTTGTCTATCCCACTGTACACAACTTTAATTCCTGGACACAGAATACGTGGAGCAGCTATCTGAGGACTCTGAAAAGTAAATGGTAGAAAGATTGAGAAAAATGACCAGAATTAGACGTTCCATCACATTAGTGATAAGTTTACCATTTTTTTCCCACCATGGGGGGAAAAAGGAAGCTCAAAACTCAGAAGTATGTTTCAAATAAGGACAAAAAAAGCTCTAAGAAAAGTCCCCACATTTTTTTGTAACCCAAGAAGTAGAAAAGGGGACTAAGGTTTGGAGACAGTGGAGGAAATCCCCCAGGGCTTTTTCCTTCTCTCCTTTCCCAGGTGCCAGGCAACACTGTGGCATGAGTGGAGGCAGCAGCATAGTGATAGTAGCAGTGGGTTGGCAGGCACCCAAAACTTCTCTCTAAGCAGAGGCATTGTGGTTCCAAGAGTGTGGGGCAAATCTCCATTGCTTTTTATCTCTCTGTCCTTCAGCCTGGCTCCAGATGCAGACACAGTCACAGAAGGGCATAGCAGAAGAAAGAAATTAAAGCCCCAGCTTTCTGGCCAGAGAACCAAAAAGGAAGGCCCCAGCAAGTTGGAAAGTAATGGGGTGACCACAGAAAGGAGAGAGATGAAGAGAGTAATCCCATAAAGTTGTATATAAGCTCCTTGCTTATCTCTGAGCTGAGCATGGAGGTCTGACCCTAAAGAGTTTGTAAAATTAACCACAGGGCAGAGCACCACCCAGGTTCCAGACTGGGTACCCGGTAGTGTTACCATAGGTAGCTAGTCAGGATGAGCAGGGCAGGAGAGGACTCCCCTCCGTCCCACCCCAACCCCACCAGGAACTTCAGAAAACCATCAGGTGATGGTCAGACACTTGTCACACTGCTTCTCTAAAATAGTAACTGGTCACAGCCAGCACCAGGAAAAGGAAGTTTCCCAATAGATAGAAACACCTGAAACTGGTGATCAGCAGCTTCCTGAAAAGATCTCAGGAGTTGAACAAGTGGGCTCAAGCATGTGCACTAAAAGGCAAAACAGCAGAGTTTAACGGGTATATGATCTTCTAAGGCCATTCTACCAGTGAGGGAAGAACGCAAGTGAGCATGCATACAACTCCAGTACACACACTGACAGTCTCTCTCTCTTTTTTTTTTTTTGAGACAGAGTCTTGTTTTGTAGCCCAGGATGGAGTGCAGTGGCATGATCTTGGCTCATTGCAACTTCCACCTACCAGGCTCAAGCAATCATCCTGCCTCAGCCTCCGGAGTAGCTGGGATTACAGGCATGCACCACCATGCCTGGCTAATTTTTGTATTTTTAGTAAAGCCAGGGTTTTTCCATGTTGGCCAAGCTGGTCTTGAACTCCTGACCTCAGGTGATCCACCGGCCTCAGCTTCCCAAAGTGCTGGGATTATGGGCATGAGTCACTGTGCCTGGCCCACAGTGCACATTCTCACCTCCCAAGTGCTAGCAGGCTACTGCACATCCAGGCAGTCCAACCCCAGGGAAGAATCAGGGGAGAAGGGACGCAAGACCTTAGAAATATGCCAACATATAAAACCCTGAGTCAAAGGTCAAATGGGGCAACTTGTCTTCCAAGTCGCCTGCTTGGCCTTCTTCCAAGTGTAGTTTCCTTCCTTTCACTTCTGCTTTAGAGCTTTTCATAAACTTTTACTCCTGCTCTAAAACTTGCCCTGATCTCTCCTTCTGTCTTATGCCCCTCAGTTGAATTATTTCTTCTGAGGAGGCAAGAATTGAAGTTGCTGCAGACCTGTATGGGTTTGCTGCCAGTAACTCAGACACTCGCCACCAGTAACAGTAGCAGACACATGGGATTGATCCAAATAGCACTGCAAATGCTTTGGAAACAGAACTGGTATTGGAACCACAGTTCACAGAAGGCAGGCCAGAATTTGAAAGCTGAGATTAACCTGGCCACGGGCTTGCTAAACAAACAAACCAAAAAGTCATCATTCTCCTTGGGATTTAAATAAGACCCAAATATTCAAAATGTCCAGGATACAATCCAAAATTACTCAGCATATGAAGAACCAAAAAAACTCAACTGATAAAGGAAAAGACAATCAATAGATGTCAATTCTAAGATGACACAAATGCTAGAATTGTCAAAGCCTTTAAAACAATGATTATAACCATGCAAAGAAGGGCAAATGCTCTAGAAACAAAAGGAAAGATGGAGAAGCTCAATAAAAAAGTAAAATATATAAAAAGGAACCAAATGGCTTAATATAAGCTTGGTGAGACAGTATGTCAGGGAATTTGAAGAGAGAGAGAGAGAAAGATACAATTTAAACAAAAAGAGAAAAACATTGAAAAACAGTACAGAGTTCAGGCATCTGTGGGACAATACCAAAAGGTCTAAATTCATTTCATCGGAGTCTCAGAAGGAGAAAAAAAGACTGTGAAACAGGAAAAATTACTTAAAGACATAATGTATGGAAAGTTCCCAAATGTTTTGAAAGATACAATCTTACAGGTTGAAGAAACTTGGTGAACTCCAAACAAGTTAACTCAAAGAAATCCATGCTAAAATATATTATAATCAAACTACTGAAAACTAAAGACAAATAAAAAGTCTTGAAAATGGCCAGAGAAAAACAATACATTTCACCTAGGGGAACAATTATTTGAATTACCATGGATTTCTACTTAGAAGCTACTACACAGGCCAAAAAAATGTAACTTACTTTTTTTTTTTTTTTTTTTGAGATAGGGTTTTGCTCTGTTGTCTAGGCTGGAGTGCAGTGGCACAATCATAGCTCACTGCAGCCTCAAACTCCTGGATTCAAACAATCTTCCCACCTCAGCTGCCCAAGTAGTTGGGATCACAGGTGTGCACCACCACGTCCAGCTAATTTTTTTTTTTTTGTAGCAACAGGGTTTCCCTACGTGGTAAAGGTTGGTCTTGAACTCCTGGGCTCAAGCAATCCTCCTGCCTCAGCCTCCCAAAGTGCTGGAATTACAGGCATGAGCCATTGTGCCCAGCCTAAAGTATTATTTTTAAAATGTTGAAGAAAATAGTATTATCAACCCAGAATTCTATTTCCACAAATATCCTTCAAAAAAGAAGGTGAAATAAAGACATTTTCAGATAAAAGAAAACTAAGAGAATTCGCTGTTAATAGTCTTGGTTTAAAAGAAATGCTTAAGGAATATCCTCAGAATGAAGGGAAATCATACAAGAGGAAAATGTGGAATATCAGGATTGAAGAAAGAACAACAGATCTGGTAAGTATCTGAATAAATATTGTAGACTATTTTTTTCTCTTAAGTTCTTTAATATCTGTATGACTACTGAAATAAAAACGACCCTATCTGACATAACATATAACACAAAAAGTAAAAGACTTATATGGCAGTAAGGTTTCCACATTCTGCTTGAAGTGGTAAATTATTACTCCTATGTAGACCATGAAAAGTTAAGTGTGGATGCTGTAATCTCAACAGCAACCAACTTCAAAAAAAACTAAACAACAAAAACTTTACCAAGCGATATAGTGAAAATCTCAATAAACATTTTAAAAAGAAATACAAAAAGTCAGCCAGGCGCAGTGGCTTGCGCCTGTAATCCTAGCACTTTGGGAGGCCAAGGCAGGTGGATCACTCGAGGTCAGGAGTTTGAGACCAGCCTGGCCAAAATGGTGAAACCCCCATCTCTACTAAAAATACAAAAATTAGCTGGGCATGGTGGCACATGCCTGTAATCCCAGCTAGTTAAGAGGCTGAGGCAGGAGAATTGCTAGAACCTGGGAGGCGGAGGTTGCAGTGAGCCAAGATTGTGCCACTGTACTCCTGCCTGGGTGACAGAGTGAGACTCCGTCTCAAAAGAAAAAAAAAAAGAAATACAAAAAGTCAATTAATCTAAAAAAATACAATAAAATAGTAGACATACATGTAAGCATATCAATATTTATATTAAATGCAAATGGTCTAAACACAGCAATTAAAGATAGAGATATCTGAGATAGTAAAACAAGACTCAAATATATACTGTCTATAAAACACCCATTTTAAATATGATATAGGTTGGTTAGAAACAAAAGGATGAAAAGATAAACCACAAAACATGAATTAAGTTCAAACCAATAAAAAACCCCAGAAGATTTTTTTTCTTTGGTATAGACAGAGAAAAGTGCAAATATAATGCACTGAAGACAGGATAATCTTTGTAGCAAAGAGTATGAGGACAATTTGATATCCAAACACAAAAACAAAACTACAGAACTCATAGAAGAAAACATGAGAAAATCTTTGTGACCTGGCATTAGGCAAAGAGTTCTTAGATATGATACCAAAAATATAATTCATAGAAGAAAAAAATTGGATTTGAATTTCAAAGAAATAAAAAAGTTTTGCTCTGCAAAAGACACTTGTAAAATACAAGCAACTAACTGTGAGACAATATTTACAAACTGCATATTTGACAGAGGTTGTGTACCTAGAATATATACAGAACTTTCAAAACTCAACAGTAAGAAAACAACTCAATCCCAACCCCATGCAGAAAAACATACTCACACAAACCTATAGATGAACATTTATAGCAGCTCTATGTATAAATGCCCCAAACTGGAAACAACCCAACTGTCCTTCAATGCGTAAATGGATAAACAAACCACAGTACATCCATACAATGAAATATTACTTTGAAACAAAAAGAATGAACTATCGATACACACAGCAACTAGGATGGTTCTCAAAGGCATTACACTAAGTGAAATATACCAATATCAACAGGTTACATACATACTTTGATTCTATTTATATGACATTCAGGAAAAGGCAAAGCTATAATAATGAAGAACAGATCAGTGGTTGCCAGGGTTAGGTCCGAGGGGACAGTATGACTATACGGGAGCAGCACAAGAAAGTTCATGGAATCATGGACTGCTCTGTGTCCTGACTGCTGTGGTGGTTACACAAATGTATTCATGTGTTAAAATTCATAGAACTGTATACCACACCCCCTAAAAAGAAAAGTAAATATTACTGCATGTTAAAAATAAAATAATAGGTGCTCACTAAACATTAGCTAGATTCCTTTCAGAGGTACGCATTTAGATAACTTTCATATGATGATAGTCCATCCCTTTGAGGGGAAAAAAAATTTCTATCACGTGCCTTTACATAATGTATGTCCTTTGACTTAGTAATTTTACTTCTGATAATCGATGCTAATAATTTAAAATTCTGCCCCTCCACAAAAAAACCTACATATACAAAGCAGTTGTTGTACGTATAAATTTATTATAGTTAAAATTAGATACCATGTTAAATATCTCCTAATAATTTTATTCACTTATTATTTTAAATTACAGTACATGTATTTACAAATAGTTTGTAAAACATAAGGAAATTGTTTTATGATAGTAAGTATAAAAAAAGGACACTTATGCTTTCACCTTTGTAAAAATACGCATTTTTTATATGTGTGTTGTTTCTGAGTGAATAGGACAATGTTTTCTTCTAGTTTAAAAAAAAATTCTCATTCTGTAACAAACACATGCAACTTTTACAATTAAAAACTATTTAAAGAACTGATATTAATAAGTAATATTTATGCAGCGATCTTTGTTAGTCAAAAATATTAACAATAAACTTTATGGGGCAGAATGTTCATCATCATTGTATATTATAATAGCAAAAGTCTAGAAACAGAATATCCCAAAAAATAGAATATTTGTTACATTATTATGCATCTTATGAGAATATTAGCCAAAAATGACAATAATACATGGGGAAATGCTTATGATATAATGGTAGGTTAAAAAAAATTGGACAGATAATGATATCTCAGCTATACATAATACAGTATGTATGAGTATGTGTATTTTAAAAATAAGTAATTCATGTTAAAGATGAGTGGAATCCAACAATATTTATCAAAATACTAACAGCATCTGTCCTTGGGAGACAGATGATACTGATCATCTTTACACTTTTCTGTGTTGTTTAGAGTTTCCTCAAAGAACATACGACATTTCCATCATATTGTTCTTGGAACATTTTGGACATGCAGTTTCTATTTAAAAAATGCTGAATGAATGTCCCCCAACAGAATTAATGGCTTCCTTATCCATGCTGCCAGAATACTTGGCATATGTTGTCAGTTAAATCATCTATCTGTTCAGTAAACACCTATTGAGCATTTACTATGTCTGACATTTACTATGTCTGACAAGGTGTTGATAGTACAGAACTTATCCCACCAAATTATGGCTAGTCGTATTCACATCTATGTATGTACACAACTAGATTGTGTTCTACTTGGATTTGTAACTGAATCTCATTCATCTTTCTACTGCCGGAGCCTAATACAAGTTGTAACGCAGTAGACATTCAGTAAATGCTTGTGGGATTGAATTCTTGAAAATTCACAAAAATGCCAATTTGGGGATGTTAATGGTTCCTAATATTTTATCTAGAATAGAATAATTAAATGTTTACTCTCACAGCACATTTATACCCATTACTTTCGTTTACTCCACGAGCCACATAAACTTCAGGCTCTAAACACCCAAAATACCACATTATTATGTTCTTAGCAAGGGATAATTTAATTTTGGGATTTACAAAGACATTCTGAAGTCTTCTTTATAAGAAAAAAGAAATCATGAAATAAGTTGTTTCTTCTTCAAGCTCTGAACAATCTTAAGCGCTTCATGGCAGAAGAAATGTTCAACACTATGCCACTGGGGGAATTATTTATTCTTGACCTAACTACAAATAATTTTATGTTCTCAAGTATAGAATTCAAAATTCTCGTATCTTATCTCAGCTAGCATAAACTGTACGTGTTTTTCTTATTTATAAAATGTCTTATCCTTTATAAAATCTTTAAGCTATTTTATATAGTGATTAGTCCTGAAAACATTTGCTTTACACTTAAAAGGGGCCATAGTGTTGATCAGGGGAACTATAATTGCTTGCCATCCACCTACAATGATTTCAAGTAGGCAAGCACATCTCCAATTTCTGTGAATTGTACTAAGATCTTATTTGCTGTTCTTGCTAATCTGTCTTTATTTTTCCTTTACCCAAAATAACATTTATTTCTGCCTGGCCTTATTTATACACAGATATTCAATTTAATTACAAAGATAATCTCACCAGTGACAGGGAAATAGGTATAGAAAATTGGTCTTTTGGATGAGGCACAGCTGCTACAGAAACAATTTTAGAAAAGCTTAAGATTTTAGAAAAGCTATTATATAAAAAGAATGCTTACTGTTTATTTACTTCAAGAAAATGATAAAGATTAAACGTGACCATTCCACTAGGTAATATTCCTTCCACAGGATTCCACCGGTTCCCAGGAAAGTTGACACCTGGCAAGTGCTTTGCCATCTTGGGTAAATACCACTCATAAGTCATCATCTGCCAGAAAAGTCACACATGATGTCAGACTTTTAAGATATTTCTTAAAAAGAATCAAGTTTATCAAGTAATGGCAAAAACCTAAATTACTTTTGCAGCAACCTAATACATATATAATTGAAAAATATAAGCACAACTGAGAATGTGGTAATGATTACTTTTTTAGTGACATAAACCTTGGATTTTATCATGACTATCATCAGTCACATCAGTACCTTCTTCCAATTTACCTGCCGCATTTGACTCCCCAGAAGGATCTTCCCCCATTCTAATACCTAGAGCAGGAGCCCCCAAACTGGGCCGCACAGCAGGGGCCAGCATTACTGCTGTGCTCTGCCTCCTGTCAGATCAGTGGCAGCATTAGATTTTTCACAGGAGCGTCAACCTATTGTGAACTGCACATGTGAGGGATCTAAGCTACACGCTCCTTATGAGAATCTAATGCCTGATGATCTGAGGTGGAACAGTTTCATCCCAAGACCATTCCCCACCCCACCCCAACCCCAGTCTGTGGAAATAGTGTCCTTCATGAAACCGGTCCCTGGTGTAAAAATGGTTGGGGACCACTGACCTAGAGAACGTGCATTCAACTTTAAGAACCAGTGTAAATATCACTTCCTTTGATGCCCTCCTCTGTCTCCACAGCCAGAATGGCATGCTCCTCCAGTACTTTGTACTCACCTCTATTAGAGCCTGTTCCTCACCAGACTGTGAGCTCCTAGAGAAAAGGTACTGTATTTTTTCATCTCTGTGTCTCTGCACCTAGCGCATTGGCTGGCATAGAATAGTTCTCAAATTTATTATTATTTTGAGACAGTCTTACTCTGTCACCAAGGCTGGAGTACAGTGATACGATCTCGGCTCACTGTAAGCTCTGCCTCCCGGGTTCAAGCGATTCTCCTACCTCAGTCTCCCGTGTAGCTGAGATTACAGGCACGTGCCACTATGCCCAACTAATTTTTGTATTTTTGGTAGACACGGGGTTTCACCATGTTGGCCAGGCTGGTGTCGAACTGCTGGCCTCAAGTGATCCACCCGCGTTGGCCTCCCAAAGTTCTGGGATTACAGGCATGAGCCACCACGCCTGGCCAGTTCTCAAATTATGTTTGCTGAAGTTGAAATGTCTTTGATGGCCAGACTAGACAACCTAGACAAAATAGCCATTATTTTATTCATTCAAAAAAACAAGTATGCTCATCTATAATGAATAAGATATAACCCCTGCCCTGGAGAAGCTTAATCATGTAATAATCTAGGCCTCAAAGTTAAAAACTCTTTGGGCATTTCAAATTATCTGAATTTATTAGCAGCCCTATATTAATTACATATCCTTACAAGTTTACACATTCTTTTGATTTAAATAATTTACTTATATTAGAAAAAATCATTTTACTTAATTCTATACTTAATACATACTTAACTCTATACTTTGATATGTATCCATTCCCTCTTTTTAAAGAAGAGACTCCCATTTATACCACCAAAGCTTTGTTATGTTTGGATATCATCATTTGAGAAATTGTGCTTATGTTTTACTTGTCTTATATATTTAACTAGCAAATGACAAAGTAATTTTAATCTAAGTCTAAACTGTAAATACTCAGAAAAATACTTACTGAATTAGGCTTTATTGCCCAATAGTTCCAGTTCTGGAGGATATTAATATTAATTACATACCCACTGTGTGCTACGGACTTTATTGTTCCTCATTTAATTCTCATAATAACCTTGCTATGTGAGAATAACTGTATCAGACACTGCTGATTGCCCACTCAACAGTGAATACCTTCTTCTTTTTCACTAACGCAATCTTGATTTTGATCAGGTAGCTCAGGCTGCTATGTTCTCAGTCTAGTCGTTCTCCTTTGCTAATGAGCAGTTGAGGTGTGAGTATATGACTCAGTATTGGTCAGTGGGGCCTGAGTGGAGGTCTGCTGAGGGACTTCTGGGGCACATGTTATTCCCAATAAATAGAAAGAGAGAGGGAGATACCCAGAAGAAGCACTGTGCTTTGTTTTAGGTTGTGATGTTTGGAACTGGGCATCCATCCTGTGACTGGGAGGGAAAAGTCAAGAGAATGGCAGAAAAGCTGCCTCAGAAACTGACGTCCCTGAACTGCTCATATTATCAATCCTAACATCGCCTATCTCCAGACTGCTCATCATGTGAGGCTAAAAACTCAGTAATTTAAGTCAGATATTCTGTTTCTTGCATTCAAATGCATCCTAACTTATATAATGATGACTTACATTTCATAAATAAGGAAACAGAAGCTCTGAGAGGAAAAATCATTAGCCCCAAGTCACACATCCAGGAAGTGACAGAATGAGGACTTGAGTTTAGGTCTAATTCACTTTCTAATCCATGCTTCTCAACTACAGTAGCTGACATCCTAAACAGTGTTTAAAATCATAGTGTGGAACCATGTTATTAACAAATAACCTAGCTTTTGTCAGAAACTTGACTGCAGATCAAATTAATCAATCGGCATCTATGATATAAATGCAATTGCTTATTAAAATGTAAAACTGTATATTTACGAACCTGTTCAAAGTTTTCTCCAAAAATTATAATTATTCATTCATTCAACAAAATGCATTAAATACAATGCCTAATAATTTGTTCAATTGAATTCATCATATTATTCTTTTAAGATTAAGAATTTCTCTTTTCCTAATGACTGCTCTAAAAACACCAGAGACAGGCTTCTTCCCTTTTACGAATCTATGGCTTAAATAAAAAATCTTACAGTTTAAATAGTTCTTCAATGAAAAAAAAAATGTTTTCATAGCCCTCAAAATTTTTGCAAGTCCTCTTTTAATGTATTTTGTCATAGCATTAACAAAGTTTATATAAAAATTCTACAGCATAATTATGGTTAAAAATTTCTATTTTGAGTGAAATGTTTACTTACCTACAGTATGATTTATTTCATATTCAATATAATTTATTTTAATCCCTGGACCAATGGGCAAGGTAAATTCGAATGGCTGAGTTAGCTGAATGTAAAATAACAATTTTTTTTTTTTTTTTTTTGAGACCGAGTCTCACTCTGTCGCCTAGGCTGGAGTGCAGTGGTGCAATCTTGGCTCACTGCAAGCTCCGCCTCCCAGGTTCACACCATTCTCCTGCTTCAGCCTCCTGAGTAGCTGGGACTACAGGCGTGTGCCACCACGCCCGGCTAATTTTTTGTATTTTTAGTAGAGATGGGGTTTCACCGTGTTAGCCAGCATGGTCTTGATCTCCTGACCTCATGATCTGTCTGCCTCGGCCTCCCAAAGTGCTGGGATTACAGGCGTGAGCCACTGCGCCCGGCCTGAATGTAAAATAACAATTTAAAAATAGATTTGCAATACAACGAACACTTTTATGGTTTGTCACATGAACGAGAGACCTAAAATATTATGAATCTAACATGAAACACATTAATTCTTAAAACATTCAGTTTAAATGTTTTTAAACGAGAAGCAACTAGTGTGACTTATGCTATTAGTTAAAATAAAAAAACAAGTATGCTCATATATATTCTACCTAACATGTAAAATGTCATATATATTCTACCTAACAGTGATCATGAAAACAGTACCATTTTAAAAAAGATGTTTTTTCCAAAACACGTTTTTAAATCATTGCTATATTCTAAGTATATGTTTCATATACTTACTTCCTGATCCACTAATGAAATGTCAGGCCTCAACCCCTCACAGTAATGCATGTAACGGAGAGAATTTCCTGGCAAATCTCCTCTCAGTAAGATCATTGCATCATGAGGCATAGAGGTGAGAAGGTTCTTTGCAAATTTATCAATCACATAGTTGGTCCTTTGGTCACAAATGCTAAATAAAAGGGTCCAAAAAAATTAAAATAGCAACACTTTGCTACAGTTTTAACAAGACTAGGCTTATTTTCTATGCCATTCTTTTCCCACCATACAATAAACATTTAGTGTTTCAATATATTCTAAAATAATACATATATCTGAAGAAAGAATATTATCATCTGATAAGCAGCAGCTAATTGTGCAATTGAAAAAAAAAATCAGTCTACTGCTTACTTCTGGAGTTTATAATCACTTCCACAAAGAGGGAATCAGTACACGAGAACAGGTCCTTTTTTCCCCTAAGTGCAATCCAATTTTATTTTTAGAAATTAAGATTTCTGATTCCACTTGGAATTTAAGGCAAGTTTATGTTAACTCCATTTACTCAAAGGAACTTTCAGAACTGCAAAAGGAAATCTGCCCATTTCTGACTTGAACTTGTATGACATTTGTATGATTTTCTTGCATGCAGAGGTTGATCCTTTCCACTTCTCCCCTCCTGTGTTCCTCTCCGCCTTTGGAGATCAAGAAATCGCTAGGGGATAAGACCAATGAGAAGCAAGGGGAGGAAGAGTTTCCTGAGTTGTTTACTTCTCTCCAGGCATTATTTGCTATTGCCAATAACTTCATCCTTTTCAAGAATGAAGTGAACTTTCTAACTTCAAAGAAAAACTGGCATGAGTTCTAAGAGCATTCTATGAAAAAAGAAAAAGACGACAAAACCGTAATTAGTATCAAAAAATGAGACAAGCAATGCCCTTTCTGTTGTTATCAGGCCCATTACATTTGACGGAGCTGAGAAACACAGCCTCAAGTTGAATACCTGGGTTAGTATCACAAAGCAAAGGAACACCTCTAGGAACAGAATATTATCCCTGCCTTTGTAATTGATGTAAAAATTACTGTTTCCTACCTAATTCCCTATGTTGCAGAGTGATGAGGCACATTTTGCCATCTAGCAAAGGTGCTATGTATTCCATTCCCCCTGGGGCAAATGAAAAAAATCAAAACAAGATAAAAACACCTAGCCTGTGCAAACATGTCTGGTGTCGAACCTGGACTGCCCTAATGGCCTGAGCCAGGAGATGACTGGGATAAGAAAAGGCTGGGAAACACACTGTGAGCTTGGTGCACCTGCTTGAACTAGCGATGATGTTGTGTCCAGGACATGCAGCCCCTTCTCTCAAGGCCTCCTGGTGGACTTCCTAACACCAGCTCTACCCCAGTATTATAAAGAACAATGCTGTGTGTTTTTCTTTAACTTTTATTTTAGGTTCAGGGGTACATGTGTGGGTTTGCTATTTGTTATACAGGTAAATTCATGTCACAGGGTTTGTTGTACAGATTATTTCGTCACCCAGGTACTAAGCCTGGTACACAATAGTTACTTTTTTCTGATCCTCTTCCTCCTCCCAGCCTCCATTCTCAAGTAGGCCCCAGTGTCTGTTGTTCCCCGTCTTTGTATCCATGAGTTCTCATCGTTCAGCTCCCACTTATAAGTGAGAAGACGCAGTATTAGGTTTTCTGTTCCTGTGTTAATTTGCCAAGGATAATGGCCTCCAGCTCCATCCATGTTCCTAAAAAGGACATGATCTCATTCTTTTTATGGCTGCATAGTATTCCATGGTATATATGGACCACTTTTTCTTTTTCCAATCTGCCACTGATGGGCATTTAGGTTGATTCCATGTCTTTGTTACTGTGAATAGCACTGCAATAAACATTTGCCTGCATGTGTCTTTATGGTAGAATGATTTATATTCCTTTGGGTATATACCCAGTAATAAGATTGCAGGGTTGAATGGTAAGAACATTGGTTTTTAAAGTTAAGTTAAAAGAGAAAATTTAATCCTTTAAAATAATACCAGTTAAATCTCACTATAGCAAAATTCCAAGGGACTCTCTCTTCCAGTTCCATAATGTGTACTTGATATTGCTGGAAATAAATGAACTATAGTCTAAGACTTAGACATCTTTATGTTAGACTGAGATTCTTATTATAATGGTTATTAAACAGATTTGGAAAAATACATATAATAGTAATAATATATGAGTTAAGAAACTTTAGAACTTAATTTAAAAATAATTAAGGCTGGTGTAGTAGCTCACACCTGTAATTCCAGCACTTTGGGAGGCTGAAGACGGAGGCTTGCTTGAGACCAGGAGTTCAGGACGAGCCTAGGCAACATAGTGAGACCTTGTCTCTACAAAAAAAAAAAAAAAAAAAAAAAAAAAAAGAAGGAAAAAAGGCATGATAATGGTGGCATGTGTCCATAGTCCCAGCTACTGAGGAGGCTGAGGCAGAGGACTGCTTGAGCCCAGGAGTTCAAGGCTGTAGTAAGCTACGATCATGCCACTGTATTCCAGCCTAGGGGACAGAATAAGACCTTGTCCCCCCCCCCAAAAAAACATTAATATTTACTACTACAGAGTAAACTGGACATAAAGGAAAGAATAAAGTGAATTATTTTAGGGTATACCAAAAACCCTAAATCATTTTACTCTCCATCTAAGTGGTATTTTAGGTCATGGAATTTTACCTATACTAGGGATTCTAAAAGTATCTCTTGGGTTCTTTAGAGAAAAAGATACAAATAGTCTACATGCACCACCTAAACTCTTGTTTGCAATGGCCTGAAACCATACATCACCCATACTAAGATGCTGGTTCAGGAGGTTTAACAACCCTAAAAGCTAAAGAACTACTGCATTCAACCAAGCTATCTCACTTTAAGTCCTGACAACCAGTAGAAGTTAGAAATGAAATCAAGTGTTAGAATCTAAATATTCAGGTATCTCTGGCTTGACAGCTACTTTTCATAAAAACAACCATGTGTTACCTGTAATTAGAATATATTTGGTAAACTACAAAAAGAGTTGCAGAAAGCCATTCCAGACACTGAAGCCCATTGCTATTCAGTACTCTGTTAGTCTCAGACACAACTGCAGTCAAACCAATGCCAGCGAGGACGGCCACTACTGCATTGCTCTGCATCCAGAATCGTTCCACCTGTGAAAGAGACAAGCAATCAGTAGGTCCAGTTGACTAGTTTATGCTATCAGTCAGCTACTTATATATTTTTAAAATATACTGCCTGCATTTAGTTGTGTGTGCCTGTTGTCATTCAGGTTTTGTTAACTGAGTTCCCCAATCTAAGCCCAGGTCATTTCATTTTTCTATTTTCAAATATTCTTCCTTCCCAGTTTGACAGGTGCATCTCCCTTTTTAGATCCACACATTCATTTCAATACTGTGGCCTTCGTCTTGAACTCCAGTAATACACAGGCTGAAGGAGTTAGAGAATGCTTTTGCTTTCCTCCTGATGTTTCCTTCCACAGGGAGAAGCTCCACTGTCCTGGCCTCTCTCTGACCCCTCACGTATTTCTTTCTGTAGGATGTAAGGACTTATCCAACTGGGGAGTTTGGGAGCTGGGACTGGACCTGCAGCACCCTTTCTTTTCCTCTCACTTTCTCCTGGAAGTGAGCTACCCACAGCAAGCACCTGTCCAGGTCCAGAGTCTATCTCTGTGGCACAAGTTGGGTGGGGGAGACATGAGAAGAGGCTTGACCTCCACAGTACTACCTATGACTAGTGGGTAAATCTGTCTATTCTGGGATGCTGGAAGAGGAAGCCCCCTTGGCTACAGATATAAGCCACCTTTTCCAATCTCAGTATTATCAGATTAAAAGTGATTCTCCCACCCATTGTACTGTGTTATCTTGTTTCTCAATTGATTCAGAACTCAGGTGATCAAGTAGGGTATTATTTATTAGGCTTCCTAAACACACACACACAGACCACTCAGTTTCAGCTGTCAAAAAAGAGCTATTGACATTTGCAGAGATTCTATTATAAGTAGAAGAAATACTCTAATCTCAGAGACCGCTGCCAAAGAAAACAGAAACACAGTTGCTCTTTAGCCTAGGCCTCGGACTGGGTAGGTAAGAAATAAGGATATATGTTGTTAAGTGCCCTCAATTATAATTCATATTTCTTATGCTATTAAAAAAATTCCAGGAGAAATGCAGTTGTACCTATATTTGCAAGCACACACACATACAATGACTGACTTAAATCTACTTTACATTCATTTTTCTATTTAACAACTGTGTTAATGAAACAATGCATTCTTTTATCCTAAAAGAGGCCTTAGCTGTATTGGCTCAATAATTTAACTTTGATTTATAAAAATGTATATAAAATTTTAACTATTCCTTAAGTAATTTGCTCTTCTACAAGATTTATGAAATGCAAACTTGTACATTCTTCACAAACTTTCTGGTCAAAGGATGTATCTAAGTAAAACTTACCACACCCATGAAAAGTGGTTTTGAAATATCTAAATTTGCTCTCCAAGCAAAGAACAATGAATAAATGCAAAACATCCCAGTAAAAAGCCATACTAATGATGGATTCTGTCGGTCCCTACAACAAATAATAAAAATATGTCTAAAATATTTATATACATGAATGTCAAATATAATATCACAGGACTTTAAACTATTAGATCTATAAAACTTTCCATTTTAACTAGAAGCAAAGAGAGATCTCGGTTTTTAAAATCTGAGTTGAAACAACCAAAATATAGTAATAAACTTGAACTACAACTTGGGACTACACAGTAAAGGATATAAAGCTAACATTCACAGAAGAAATGCAAACTACTAATTTTGTCAAATTTCAGAAGTGATCAAATATAGGCAAAATACAAATATTTTCATGCTTGAAATAATAAAGATTTAAGAACGATAAATCTCAATGTTGGTGTGAATGCAGTGGTATGACAATATATGTTAGTATAATCCTTCAGAAAAGTTAATTTGATAATATTTTACTAGGAGCCTTAAAATATTAATAATCATTGACTCAGTTATTTGTCATGCAGGCATAAATCTTTAAGCAATAACCAGAAATGTAAATAAAGATTAATCCATAAAAATGTTTTGGTATTACTTATAATAGTGGAAAAAGTGGAAGCAATCTAGAGTTCTCAACAGAAGAACAGTTAAATTAATTCTCCTGTGGTCATAGGATGTTCTATTAGACAGACATTTAAATGATTTTAAGTATCTTTATAGTATGAAAAAATGTTCACAATAAAATGTTTAAGTGTCAAGTAAACAAAACTATAGATACATGTACAAATATATATTTACATACAAACACATACATTCAACAGACTAGATCATAAATGAATAAATTAATGGAGATTTACAGTGCTGCATTTTCCAGGGTTTCTTTTGTCATCAGGGATTACTTTTATCATCAGAGGAATTTAAATAATAGCTTCTTTTTAAAATCAGCAATAATAATCAGTTATGGCAGAGTAAGGAATCAAACCTGAAGTTTAGGACATCAAATGACTGCCTACTTAGACAGTAATATAATGCTCAATTTCTTGAAATCATTGATTTAGAATCAGAATAAAAGTAAGAAAGCAATACATATTTATCTTAACAGATAGCTAGGAGAGTCATTTATTTGGAGTATAAAATAATACTGGCAATGTTCTACAGTGACATACTGAAAACATTAATTCAATTCACGAACATAGAAAAATAACAGGAAAAGGAATTGTATTACTTACTTTCTTGCTAAACATATATTTGCACAAACTGCAAGGGCTTGGATGTTGAATGAGAGTTCGGTCCTCATATTTGTTACTTGAGAACTACAAAAAACAACCTAACTTATTGTTGGCAGGAAACAAATTTCATTAATTCCAAGTAAAATATTCCTTGTAGGATACATTTGATTATACACTGAACAATCATAAGGGCTTGGGTCAGATTTTCAAATTGTATCTTTTAAAGTTGGAAGAAAAAGTGCAATAGAAAGAGTTAAATAGTTCCAAGATGTTTTCCAATGGTAACATTTGGTTACCAACTTCCATAATTTGGAATAGAATCAGAACAAATAATTTTCTGTATTTTGATATTGGTATACTGCATAGAATATCCGCGACTGGTTTGATAGGAAGCTGTTTGAAATGAATTTCTGAACTTTTTCTGTTGGCAGTGCAGACATGGCCTCTAGTGATTTCGCAACTAATAACAAAATTAATTCAAATAGCTTTCTGGAGATCTAATACGAAGAAAATAAAGGCCATGAGAGAGAATTCCCAGCCATTCTTTTGTGGGTTATCTTTTTCCTTAAATGGTTTCCTTGTTTTCTATATCATTTGTTTTGGTTCAAAAAACATTTAAGCAATCTCAGAGAAATGTATTATTCTTTTTCCTACAAATAACCTAAATTTTTCCATTAACTCATATGCATTTTCAGTTATTATGTGAGTTCTAAAATAGCTTCTGCTCTAGCTGTCTCCAATTTTTAAAAAAGAAATGACTCTATACATCATCTCAAATAACTTTCTTCTCACTACCGGCAATTTTACTGGAGAAAATGTGATGCCATAATTATGGAAACCATACAATGTATATTTTACTAATGAAGACTCATCTACTATGAGAAGACGTCCTTACTCATTTTCAAATACACTTGAAAAATTGATTCCAGCATGAGGCCCATTTCAAACCATTCTTCAAAAGGAATGAAGTCAGTCTCAAAATTAATTCTTGGAGATCTATTGCTTAAGTGTAAGCGCTAAAAGATGGTCACTGCCTAAGGTTAGATTCAATAATTTCCTTGTACAGGATTGCAATTTAGAGATATGCATGGTGAAAAAATTTAATTTGCTTGACTGGAAAAGGGTAGATGATTGATGATTAGCTTCTATCATTTTGAAGGATTTTCTCATGAGTTAATTATCAGTTGCCTTTTTCAACATTCCTGCCCACCTGAAACAATTAAAGACTAGAAATTCTCATTCAGGGAATGCTAAGATTATGCCTTCATTCTGCATGACGAGTTGGTCCACACAAAAGTGTGGGTGTGAGTGGTCATCACTTTTGTCAAGCCTTTTTTCTGGGTATACAGCCTGCTATTATTTTAATGTGAAGGAGGCCGTTAAGGGTCTCAATAGATGACTTTTATGTGCAACTAATAAAAGTTAGACATATGGTCTAGGATTACTCTCTAGCGTTCTTTGGAGTTCATGTAGGGTTTGCTAAGGCAAAATATAACAGCTATCCTTAATGCTATAACAATCTCTGGAAGGTAGATAGAAAAGAGCAGGCAGTGAGTCCTGCATGGAGCAAAGCAGAATAAAATGAAAGCTCAGAGACATTGATATGACATATGACTGTCTTTATCTTTATTTTATTTATTTATTTATTTATTGAGACAGGGTCTCACTCTGTTGCCCAGGCTGGAGTACAGTGGCGTGATATGATGAGGACTCACTGCAGCCTCGACCTCCTGGGCTCAAGTGATCCTCTCACCTCAGCCTCCTGAGTAGCTGCGACTACAGGTGCATGCCACCATGCCTGTCTAATTTTTTTTTTTTTTTTTTTAATGTTTTGTAGGCTGGTTGTGTTAGCTCACTCCTGTAATCCCAGCACTTTGGGAGGCCAAGTCAGGTGGATAACTTGAGGCCAGGAGTTTGAGACCAGTCTGGCCAACATAGCGAGACCCTGTCTCTACTAAAAATACAAAAATTAGCTGGGTGTGGTAGCATGTACCTGTAATCCCAGCTACTCAGGAGGCTGAGGTGGGAGGATCGCTTGAACCTGGGAGGTGGAAGTTGCAGTGAGCAGAGATCTCACCACTGCACTCCAGCTTGGGTGACAGGGCAAGACTCCATCTCAAAAAACATTTTTTTTTTTTTTTTTTTTTTTTGCAGAGACAAGGTCTCACTATGTTGCCCAGGCTGGTCTCAAACTCCTGTGCTCAAGCGATCCTCCCACTTTGGCTTCCCAAAGTGCTGGGATTACAGGCATGAGCCACTGCACCTAGTGCCATCTTTATTTTTGAAAAGAAAACTGAGCTTCTTGTTACATTCCCCCAGTGAAAATGAGAAAGGCACAAAAGTCTCACACATAAAAAGAAATATTTAAAATCAATGGTGAGAACCATCAAAAGGTTATGTGAAAGTAACTGATGGCAGGGAGATATTTCCAAGATATAATGTAAAGTAGAAAACAGCAGGCTAATGAAACAGTATGTTTACTATGATCCTACTTTTAAAAAGAAACACAAATCTTAAAATATTAGAAAATATAGTCCAAAATATTAACAGATTAATAATAGTGGTTATCTCTGCATGTTGGATTTATAGGTAGTTTTAATTTTCTTATATTTGCTTACCTGTATTTTCTAAGTTTTCTATAAAGATTATGTACCTTTTTTGAAGTAGAAAAAAGAAGTCGTTTAAACAGAAAGGAAGGAAGGATGGCTGGAAGAAAGCAAGCTAGCAAGTAAATTACACCGAAATTGTGAGAACTCATAAACTGCCTCACGTATAAAGTTGAAATATTCTCCTCAGTTTTTTTTCAAACAGCCCCAAGAGTTCCAAATTAGTAATTAGTTAGGACATCACTTCAGTGTTGTAGAAACCTATTTTCTTCCAAAATTTTGTATCAGGTTGGTATGGATATCTTTCCACTTGTCTTAATCTGTAGGTTTTAAAGCAAATATTAACCCAGTTTTCAAAGAACACTATTAAATAATATAGATGAAAATATATTTGCTTAAGCCAGCTCTAATAAGGTTGGATGTTAAAAATATGGAAGCCAAAGATAGAGCTTATGGCAAGGATAGCCTAAGGAAGTCATAGGAGACATTACATAAATTAAGCTCTGAAATACTAAAAACCAAAATAACAAGAAAACAGTTGTTCAATTGAAGGTTGAAACATTTTCATTCTATAAATACTCTATATAGTATTCTAATATTCACCGTTGTGTTTATTGCTCATTTTAAGCTCTATCTTATTGAAGGAGGTGCTAAAAATATTTGAGAGTACAGTCGGCCCTCTGCCTCCATGGGTTCTGCCTCCGTGGGTTCAACTAACCTTAAATCAAAAAAATTTGGGGAAAAAACTGTCTATACAAACATATACAGATGTTTTTTCTTGTCATAATTCCCTAGACAATACAGCATAACAACTATTTACACAACATTGACATTGTACTAGGTATGATAAGTAATCTAGAGATGATTTACAGTATACAAGAGGATGTACACAGGTTATATACAAATATTATGCCATTTTATATCAGGACTTGAGCACCCATGGATTTTTACATCCTCAGGAGTTCCTGTAACCAATACCCCATGGATACCGAGGCACACCTGTAAATACAAACAACTGTCAACTGTACAGGTAAAAACTACTTCTCAGACATACTTTGTTACAAAGAGATGAACTCAGAAATCCCTAAAATCACTTAAAGGAACTAATAGAGAATTCATTTTAAAATAGTTTCAAATATTTCATACTCACAGCAATATTTCAGACATACTGGATCCTATTTCAGATTTGGCCTAAACACAAAAGACCAACATTTATTTGCATAAGCATTAAACTGAAGCTTTATTAGGCTATTGTATTTTAACAATCTTGACTTAAAAGATATGGGTTTTCTTAAAAAATTTTTTATTTATTTTAGGTTCCGGGGTACATGTGCAGGTTTATAACATAGGTAAGTTGCATGTCAAGGGGGTTTGGTGTACAGATGATTTCATCACCCAGGTAATAAGCATAGTACCCAACAGGTAGTTTTTTTGATCCATTCCCTCCTCCTACCGTCTGCCCTCAAGTACACATGTCCATGTGTACTCAATGTTTAGCTCCCACTTATAAATGAGAACATGCGGTATTTGGTGCTCTGTTCCTGCATTAGTTCACTTAGGACATTAACTCATTCCTTTTTTATGGCTGTGCAGTATTCCATGGTGTATATGTACCACATTTTTAAAAATCCAGTCTACTGTTGATGGGCATTTAGGTTGATTCTATGTCTTTTCTATTGTGAATAGTGTTGTGATGAACATATGTGTGTATGTATCTTTATAGTAGAACAATTTATATTCCTTTGGATATATGGCCAATAATGGGATTGCTGGGTTGAATGGTAATTCTGTTTCAAGTTCTTTCAGAAATCGCCACATTGCTTTCCACAATGCTTGAACTAATTTACACTCCCACCAGCAGTGTATAAGCATTCTCTTTTCTCCAAAACCTCACCAGTATGTTTTTTGACTTTTTCATATAATAACCATTCTGACTTGTGTGAGATGGTATTTCATTGTGGTTCCAACTTTCATTTCTCTAACGATTAGTGATATTGAGCACTTTTTCATATGCTTTTTGGCTGTGTGTTTGTCTAAAAGATACAGGTTTTAAATATACAATGTATCATTTCTTTTCATTTAAAGTCTTTAGTTCAAAGTCTTACTGAATTTTTAAAGAGAAGTCAGTGAAAACTAATTTGGACATCTTTTAGGAAGAATTTTAGAAGTAATAATTGGCAGGCTGGGCACGGTGGCTCACACCTGTAATCCCAGCACTTTGGGAGGCCGAGGTGGGTGGATCACGAGGTCAGGAGTTCGGAACCAGCCTGGCCAACAAGGTGAAACCCCATCTCTACTAAAAATACAAAAAATTAGCCGGGTAGGGTGGTACGCATCTATAATCCCAGCTACTCAGGAAGCTGAGGCAGGAGAATCACTTGAACCCAGGAGGTGGAGGTTGCAGTGAGCTGAGATCGCACCACTGCACTCCAGCCTGGGCGACAGACTGAGACTCTGTCTCAAAAAACAAAGAAAAAAAAAAAAAAGAAAAGAAAGAAAAGAAACAATAATTGGTTAGAAATCAGTTGAACTATTCCAGCAAAAATGATTTACATGTTAATAAACTAATAACCTTTTATACTTCCATGATAGACTTTCCTCAAGCTCTTTATGAGCACTTTGATTAAAATTCATTACAACCTGTTCATCTATTATTTCACAATTATGTATGAATTATATAAATTTCAAATCTAGAATGGTCTTCAGACAATATTTTATGGAATAACCAAAATAAGTAAAGCAGAATATAAATGTAAAGTATCAAACTCTCTCAGTCAAAATAATTAATATTTTCCTTTTATTAATCTATTTTATTATGAAACATCTCCTACACACAAAACCATATATAATACATCTTTAAGGGTCAAAGAGCTTTTAAAATCTACAGATCCATCAGTCATTTAAGAAACAAAACCTCATCAAGATCATAAGATATCTCACAAAGCCCTCAAAGACTTTTTCTTCCTTATCCCACAGCAATAACTACTACCTTCAATTTGGTGTTATTTCCCTATTTTTTATAAATATAAAAAAGTAGTTCTACTACTTTTGTATGTACCCTTGAACAATAGATTGTTTAGTTTTCGCATGGTTTAGAGTTTTGTATAAGTGGTATTATATACTACATACTCTTCTGAGACTTGCCTTCTTAAGTAGGACACAAAAGGACAAACCAAGAAAGAAAAACCTGATATAATTGTCTATATGAAAACAAAAAATCTTCTGCTTATCCTTTCATTTTTCAGATTATCTTTACTGTGACTATGTGTAGTGTGTTCTCTTAATATGTCTTAGGAAAAGCAAGGCCTTTTGAACTTCTTTGGAGCACACTGGTTCCATTTAGTGAACTCTTATCTTATGAGGTATTTACAGATATGTCTTGAGTTTTAAAAACTAGATACTAACATAAACACTGTTCATGAAATATGTAAAAAAATAAACAATAAGAAGTGGTTTGGTCAAAGAAAATTTTTTAAATTGAGGATTTTTTTTCCTTCGATCTTTTCCAAATAGTTTTATTTACAGATCAAGTGCCCATAGTGACTCACTGCTAACAAGACTGAAATTCTTCAACTGTAGGTGGAAGACTTTTTAATGATTGCTATCCTAAAAAGTATATTCAGGATATACAACTACATGATGTTAAATTAAGTGATTCCAACTTTTCTCTAACATATATCAAAGGCCCTATTCCAAGGGGCAAGTTTGTTACATAAATAACCAAAATAAAAATTTGATCCACTGTCATTGATAAATACTGTTTTTTTAATCAAGGCCCAGGCAGAACACTGAAGTTTTGCCACTTGTTTCCTTAGAAGGGCTTTAAATCTGAATTTACCAGGCTAAAGGTTCCATATTCTTCCCTGAGAAAATGTGTCAAAAATCCTTGCAGTGTTGTCTGGTCTCCCCAGGTCCACCGGGCGTGATTAAGGTAAGATGAGATGGGAAGGTGGATGTAGGGCAGCAAACCAGCAGAGAAGTACAGGCTCAACTTCAACAAAGAGCCCAGGGAGAGTTCCTGCATCAGAGCATATCGGGTGGTAAAACAATGTTTATCTTAGTAGATTCATCCTGGAACTTCAAGAACATATCAAGGAAAACATCAAATATGTTTACTCAGAGCTGATCTCCCAATTTATATTAAGTCACCACAGAATACTATGTTAAACCTTCTGATTACTATGGATTACTAGAAAATTGCATCAGCCTCAACTCCTTTGCATGGCAGGTGAAAGCTGAGTGAAGCAAATAATATTAGCAAAGGCTCATGAGTATAATGTTTACTGCATCACTTACATTTAAAACCATGTCATGACAAGCAGCATTGCACAGCTAAGATTATGTGTTGTTTGGCTGATTCTGAATATGCCCAAAATACAATTCTCAGACCAATTCACTTCGTTATCATCATTAGGAGTAGACTTCAACTATATATATTATTATGATTATACGTTGACAATTCTTTCAACAAGGGTTTTGAACATTTCACAGAAATGTCTGGCATAAATGAAACTAGCTTTTATATAAACTCCAAGCTCATTCAAATGCCTTTTCTCCCCCTCAATTTATAATTAATTTATAATTAATTTCCCCTAATTAAAGAAAATTAGTTGTTATAAAAATGCTGCTTCATATACCTTATTTGGGAAAACATATTTCTCATTTGTAAAATACTTTTCTTAAAGGACAATACTGGCAAAGTTTTACAAATATTAAATCCAAAATATGAATTCTGGTATATTCCATCAATTCCTGTGTATCTGAACCAAGATTCAAATACTGCTTACTTTTGTAACTGGGAGAGGTGGTCTCTCACAAATATCGTATTTGGAAATTGCCAATTTTTCCTTTACAAAAAAGAGAAATTCATATGTGAGAATGAATATAAGAATCAAGGTTCACATTCACCAGAGGTAGAACCAGCAGTTGATTTACATTAGCATTTTCAAATAAACATTCGTAATTGAAAATGAAGTGTTTTATTACAGTACTGATTTCATTTGAGATTTCTATAGCAGTAATGAGATGCAAAAAAATGATGGCATGAAAGGAGTGTAAGAAATAACTAATCTAACAACATGCCTTTGCTATTCTTAAAATTAGTTTTAAAGAAAGTAAATGCTTATTTTTGCACAGTTTCTGCATATTATAAAGTTGAATTTAGAATGGTAAGATGAGTTGCTGCAGAATTTTCCTTTTGTGTGGAAAATAAACAGGGAGACAACTGCATGAGAGCTATTGTAGAGTTGGGGAATAAGTGGTTCCTAATCCTAACTGCACATTAAAATCACCTGGGAAACTTCTTAAAAATACTGATGTCTGGGCCTCACCCCAGATCATTTATATCAGAATTATTTTGGGGTAGAATCAAGTTTTAGCATAAATAAATAAATAAATATATACACACACACACCCCTATGTATATATGTACATATAGATACACGTATGTACCTACATTACTATATACATAGGTACATCTGTGTATATATACACACACAACAAACACGAACTTTTAAAAAGTTTCTCTGATAAGTAAGCAGCCAGGGTTGAAACCAACTGACTCAGGACTTTCTGCTCTGTCTCAAATCACCTCACAGTGAGATCCGACTACCCTGTTACTTCATTGGTAGGCCTTATTTTCTAGCCTCTGCTTTTTAACTAATGGGAAATAAAGAGTCACAGTTCTCACAATTTCATCACTCTCTGGTAGCTTACCTCAGTACAGGGAAAACAGGCCCTTAGTCCAGGCTCCAAAATTATCAACTCTGAATCCTCCATGTTTTACAGAAAGTACATGTCTCTCCTTTCAATCAACTAACATGAAATATGTGCTGAGAATGCACCCCTCTGATGTCTGTTTAGGTTAGAAGCCTGGCTAAGATGACTGATACTAGAGGGAGATGTATCCATCCACCCCCACTGAGTCACAAGAGAAATATTTGGGCCTCTTTCTTGTATTCCACAGAAAAGATTCACTGAGTTATATTTCATATCTCCATTTTTAATCAAGCATATATAATAAAAGGCCATATAAAGAACTTACTATATACACTACAAAACCACTGTTAAAGATACTGCTTGTTATGCCATTTAATAAGCTTTACATAAGGACCTCCATGATTGACTTCACAAAATTCAGTGCCAACGAAAAGTTCTTTCCTGTCAACTGCTATGTTTCCCTTTTACTCATTTTATTTATTTATTTATTTTTATTTTTTGGAGACAGAGTCTTGCTCTGGCACCCAGGCTGGAGTGCAGTGGTGCGACATCGGCTCACTGCAACCTCCGCCTCTTGGGTTCAAGCGATTCTCCTGCCTCAGCCTCCCAGGTAACTGGGACTACGGGCGCACACTGCTACGCCCGGCTACTTTTTTTTTTGTATTTTTTAGTAGAGACAGAGTTTCACCGTGTTGCCCAGACTGGTCTCGAACTCCTGAGCTCAGGCAATCCGCCTGCCTTGGCCTCCCAAAGTGCTAAGATTACAGGCGTGAGCCACCGCACCCAGCCCCTTTTACTTACTTTTAATCACATCATAAAATTTTATAACCCCATGTTACCCTTTTGCTTTACTGTTAAGAAGCTAATGTGTTCAAGTACAGTAAATAAAGCTATCTAAAGCTTTGGTATAATTATTTCCCTATCTCTAGATAATAATTTTATTTGTTTTATATGTTTTCTATTGTAATTCTGATTATAGCTGGGTATAATGAACAAATAATAAAAGGATAAGTAAAGCTGAGTTTGTACACAAACAAACAATAAGGTAAAAAGACTCTAGTGCTGACTTTGTATATAGACTATTTTAACCTCTGGGTACCTAAATCTCTCATTGCCTAATGAAGTAATTTTCCTATGTTGCTTTATATTGCCATTTTAATTAACAATCATTTTTTTTTTCTTTCAGAGAAGAAATAACAATAAATCCTTTTTAATTCCAGGGAATCTATTTTGAGAAGACAACACTGTTACCAGAGATTTTATTATTTAGTTCACAATAGCAGTGATGTCTGTTTTGTTGAGAGCTGACTCTTCAGCACCTGGAGCAAGCATATGGCACAGGGCAAGGACTCGGCACACAGTTAAATAAATGACGTATGATGGCACACCACTCTGTGTCTTAGAATGCATAAAACGATAATTAAGAAAATTTTATATTGTTGCTTTAAGTCCTTTCAGCCTACTTTCATCAAGATGCTATTCAGAATCAGTCACAAAATTATGGAACAGGCCAGATGCCACTGCAATCAATACCGCATAATTTTTGTAAATCCTATTTTTTTCAGTCAATATTGTTAGGCCCTAGGGTTATTTATGCTTTACACGAAACCCAAGAAAAATTAAAGTCTGAAATTTTCTCATGATAAAATGTTATATAAAACCTAAGTAAAATATTGTACATTTTATTTTACAAAACTCAAAACCTACCTTCTTTTTTAAAAGTTGAAAGAGAATCCAAGGTATTATGCACAAAACATAGAGTAGTATTGTGTGCTGGTTACATAAGCTAAGGCCACAGCAGAAAGCACCAATTTTAGCTATCTGAAAATAAATTTTAAAAAATTAAGTAAAAAATTCACCTAACACTCTAAAACAATAATAAAACCCATTTTATATTAAAACCAAGGATTTGTATCCTAAGTTAGGTTAAAATCAACCTCTAAGATGCAAGCAGTTATACTTTTTTTAATAATCACTAATATTTGTTACTATTATTTTTGTTAATATTTTCCATGTTCATCAAATAATTGCAGTTTGATCTTAAATAACTGTTTTCAAACCAACTTTCAGAAAATCCTGTATAATAAACAGGTAAGTTGTAATAGTAGTAGCATATTGTGTAATGCTTATTCAAGTAAAATCTATAATTGAAATTCAGCAATTGTTTTTTCTCCTATTAAGCAAATGAAATACAGCCTGTTTTGTTTAGGAACCTGGTTATCTCTGGGTGGTGTTTTTCAGTTTTTTCAACATGTGTTAGTTTCATAATTGGCAAAGATTCTCTCCTTTGACCAAACTCAAGTCAGGCTCCTCTAAACTCTTCCCAATTAGGCCCTGACTTCTGAGTTTCCATGTTCATCTCTGCATTGTCCAGTTTTAGCATCAATCCTGTCTAGTCAGTTTAGCCAGAACCCTCATCCTCAATATCTGATCAAGTTCTTCATCCACTACCATTCCCTAGGTGATGTCTGATCACCCTGGCTTGCTTTCAGCAAGAATTCAGTCACTTTACCCTGATGTTTCCTCTCAGTAATTTTCCATTCACTGACTCCCACCCTGCTCCTTGGCTATAAATTCCCACTTTTCCTGTTTGGAGTTGAGCCTGATTTCTTTCCCCTACTACAAAACCCCACTGCAGTTGTCCCTATACCTGAACCTGAACAGTGTGCCTTCTCACTCTTTAAAAAAAGTCTATTGAATATTTTAACATAATCAGACATTTTTTAAGCCAAAAAAGCCCCCTCTAATAGCATCACAGAAAACCACATATAAACCATGATGTTCTTTTGTTTCTAAACTCTTTAACAACACAAAGCTGCCTATACTAAGATGATTTAGCATTTCTCAGTGTATACACTGTAGGTTCTTAGAAGATAGGGTTCTTTCACATGTCAAGTGATTCTGATGATAGTGTTTACCTTAAAATTCATTGTAATTTCTTCTGAACTACTTCATGGTTTACATTTGATACTTTTCTTTTAGTTAAGTAAATTACAAATTCGACATTTTTTGGCAATTAGAGAGTGAGTCAATGTATCCTAATTTAAGGGGGCCAGTCTAGAACTCGGCACTTTCTGATAACATACACAAATAAATGATGGTGAATTAACCAACAAGCCTATCTTTCCCACAGGACACACAGGGGATTTCATAATCCTCACTCTCCAAAAAACTTTTAAACTCTGAGGGAAGAAAAGCGCCATGTTTTATAAGGGCTATTGTGGTTCCATCCATAATAAAAAATACTGAGATCATTTTCTCTCTCAACATGCCAGATTATCCTGACAGTAATCGGAATAGATAAATGGTATTTAAGCCAACATTAAAAGAAATACATCTGTCTAAAATTAAAACAAAACTGATTTCACTTTGATCAAAATAGGTTACCTTTGATCTCTCCTTAGCAGTTGCTGCTTCCTCAAAATGTACAGTAAGAGCCATAAGCAGCCCCACAAACAGATTGTTTAAGCTAAAAACCTCTGCTGCAATGGACCACTGCCATGTTAGACGAGAAAATGAAAACACCCCCGCAGCAAGGATTCCTCCAGCAGATGAGCCAGAAAGCCTGCAAACACAGATAACATGAAATCTTCTTTCCCAACAAAAAGAACTAACTTTATTTTCCTTTTTGTAAACTGTACCAGCTGAAATTATGGCAGTCACCGAGCACTACTCCACCACATTATATGGTTAATACGTTACCTCATATAATAATTTCTTTCAACAAATTTTAATTAGGAAGTTCATATGTTAACTTATTAATGAACAAATAAACAAACCTATGGCTAGAATGAGGTTCAGTCCTCAGATGTAACTGCTAGAATTCACGCCAGTTCAGAAAACCTGAAGACATAGTAGCTAGAGAGAGAACAAACCTGTGTCATTTTCTTGCTCTATCCATGAAGAAGGATGGTCTAGTTAAGACCTAAATGTTTGATTGTAAAAATTAATGAAATGAAAAAATATTTATTCAGGAAAATGCATTCTCACTTCAGGTACAATGTTTGGACCCAGGTATACCTTTTATTTTCATCTCTCAGCATATGCCAAAGAATGTCTTGATCACAATATTTGATGATTTCAGTATCTTATATAGTGCAGTTCTTAGTTTGCGAGGGTTTTTTCTTTAGACAAAGTTGTAGTTACAACTAATTTTTTTCTCTAAAGATAGGAACGTGAATTTCAATAACACCAGAAGAATCAGACGCTACACTTAAAAACAAATTTCTCACCCACAAATGCCAACAAAACCCATACCATTCAAAACAATCAGGAATCTGGATCTCAGTTCAGAGATTTGATTTGAGACTGGTAGTGTGGTTGAATTTACTAATGCATATCAAACCAAAACAAGTTTCTATTTCCTTATAAATCTGAAACTATGAAAATGAAAGTGATTATGAAATGCCTATTTCTAATAGTGTTAGAAAATTCAGCAAGCATTACTGCGTCTAACAATTACCATATTCTATAGCTCCAAATCATTAATTTTCAACTATATTCTTTTGTATAAAAAGTTACAGAGTAGTTCTATGGCTTTTAGTCAATCATTATTTTAAATGATTACATAAAATCTCAGTATCAGTAAACCTCTTTTTTCTTTGAGTTTCTGTTTGCAATTTATTTCTGTTTTCTTTCTCTTATAAAAATCAGCAGTTTCCCATTTCTTTCAGCTTCCCAGTCTTCCAGTGATCCTGATTCAACACATTATTATTTCTTCCTTCCAAATTACTTTCCTGTCTACTCATTCCTTTCTATTTGTATTTTTACTGCCTTACACTTAATTATTTTTAAGAATTCCCTAATTTGTCTTCTGGTTTTCAATCTATTCTGCAATAATAACATCATATCAAGTTTCCTAAAACATATTCTTTATGACTACCCAGCCCAAAAACTTAAGGACTCTCTACTGCTCGAGGGATAAGTTCTAAATCAGACTGCCTGGAATCCAGGCTTCCAATTAACTAGCTCCCACTCACTCACTAATGATCAACATTATTCTCTCCACCCATTAGTCAGGCTCATCAAAACTTCCTAATAAGACATGCCTATGCCTAGTACTATACTTTTGCTCATTCTGTATCCCTGAATCTAATGTCCTCCTTGCTCCTTTCTATTTATTTAAATCCTACTTCTTTCTCAAATGTTTCTTCAATTCCTAGGTTTCAGCCCATTCTGTACATCTATAGTATTTGTCTGTAACAATTACTTTAACACTGTTTTTGAAATGTGAATTGGAGTTAAATTTCATGTATATTGGAAGTATCTAGCCCCAAACACACAAAGGAAACTTAGTGAATGAGAGAACAAATTAAAGTATTTCTAACATTTTTAAAGCAACTTCCATGTTTCATATGTCAATATTATTTGGGAAAGTCAGCATAAGATACAAGATTCCTTCCTCTACTTAAAACCGAAATTAGCATCCTTGGAGAAATGGCTGATACTAGAGCTGGAGAAGCTCTAGCACAAAATTAGTCTGAAACATCTTGTGCCGGAAAGTCAAGAAGTGCTCAAAGAATGATGGGGGCATGACAGAAGGACACAGGAGCCAGCTTAAAGAGGCTCCCACTGGCCAAATCTGGGATAATTTAAGCATCAAAAATAATTATAGTAATAGCTTATAAATCACTTAATACCTAAGAATCTATGAATTTAGTGATGTAAATAAGTAGGTGAGAAGGACATCATTGGCCTTTCGTAGAAAGCCAATAATTATAGAACAAATGATGGAATTAGAAACCACCATTTGGCAGCCATCTTAATAATAATCAATAAATACCAAAACTAGTGGGTAAAAATTTTGGAGTAGCAGAATATGTACAGTCTCAAGGTACTGCCCTATGAATAGATGAATTACCAAGGGAAAAATGGTAACTTTACAGTGGTGAAAACTGTCAGACACAATCTTAACCACGTGACCAAAATTAACAGCATTAGTAACAGGACAAACATCATATGCTTCCCAATCTATTCCAGTGAAAAGAATACAGCATCATTTCTACAGCATTCCTGCAGAAATGTGTTACCTGAAGCAAAGCGGAATAAAATCCTGTTATAAATGAATCCTCAGGAAGAAAACTCAACATTCACTAATCTACAATGACTTTTAACACATATTCTTACACTCAGAAAGGCATCCGAGGCCGTGTGCGGTGGGTCACGCCTGTAATCCCGGCACTTTGGGAGGCCAAGGCGGGTGGATCACGAGGTCAGGAGATCGAGACACCAAGACCATCCTGGCTAACATGGTGAAACCCCGTCTCTACTAAAAATACAAAAAAATTAGCCGGGCATGGTGGCGGGCACCTGTAGTCCCACCTACTTGGTAGGCTGAGGCGGGATTAGAATTATGAACTACATTAACTGTCTTTTCAAATATTTCATAAGGCTTTAAAAATTGAAGAATGCAAGGTAAAAATTCTGACTTCAATGATGACATTTATCTAGTTACCTTAGATTGTTACACAAAGTTAGGTACATGAGTATTTTACTGAAGACTAATCCCGTATCAGCAAGGTCTATAATCTGAATTCTCTCTCTCTGTTTCTCCACTAAGGTCAAGATGGTTTTGCAATAAATAATCCATGTACTCTTTCACCTGATTTTCCTTGGCATTAGAGAAATAATTTGTGAGACCGCTGAGTCAAATAGTAGAAGACAAGGTAACTGATTATGAAATCAGCAATGGGAATCAAATCTAAAATCTCAACCTTTTTAGCATCGGATGAACTTGCTCAGAAATCAAACTAAGTCTACAGGAATTTGCCTTGTAGTCCTAATGTATGGCACACAAAAGCGTAGTGGATCTTTCAATTTGTTTGTTTCCCAACAGCAGCATATGAGGGTCTGATGTTTCCACATCCTAGTGGGCACTTACTATCTAGTTTAATTCTAGCCACCCTAGTCGGTGTGAAGTGGCATCTCACTGAAGTTTGGATTTCCATTTTCCTAATGGCTAATGCTGTTAAGCATCTTTTTCTGTGTTTATTGGCCATTTGTGTATCTCCCTTAAAGAAATATCTATTCAGATCCTTTGCTCATTTCTTAAATTGGATTGTCTTTTTATTATTGAATTGTAGAGTTCTTCCCAACTTCCTTTTACTATGTTTCTTTTCAGCTAACCACAGCCAGAGTCACCTGCTTGCAACCAAGAACCCTGACTGAAACATACTATCTTCCCTCTTTAGTATACTTCCCATTATTTTTTCAAGGAAAAGTGTGAAGAAATTCTGAAAATAAAACGCTCCTGTTCTCCTAGTCTTGTACAAAACAGAAGAGAGGAAGCACACCTCTAGGAGCAGAAAGTCATGTGTACATCCATATATAGGATATATAGAAAGTGAAATGTTTTAGAGGACCCAGTATTCATGTTTTCGTACAATAATCTAGATAGGGTAAGCCTGTATGAATTTCTTTGATTTCAATAGGATTTTATAAGTCAAACTCTGAATGCTCCTTAAAATGCACATATTTCAACACACTGCCTTTAAAAGTTTACTTTATGACAGTTAATATGTAGGCTATTTACTGCTTATTTAAATGTTGACCAAATTATCTAGTGCATCTGACTAATCATCATCTCTTTTCATTTTGGAAGAAAAATTATCCAAATAATTTGTAAGACCCAACGACTTTGGATTTTTCCAAAGAGGATGACAGACAATTTAGACAATAGATTCTAACATTCTCTAAAAAACTTGAGATGCTTGAACTACCATTTTGTATGGGTTTATGTTGTATTCAGTCCAAGTAACACATACATGTTTAATTGATTCTGTTTCCAAAGATAGGTTCAGCTAAGTCTTCCAAATCAGGAGGTTTTTTGTTTGTTTTTGTTTTTCCTTCACACCTTATCCAGTTATGCAGCAACGAAAACAGACTGAGGATCATGAGCCAGTTTATCAGAGCTATATATATAATAAGACTCCTCTGTTAATACAAAAAAAAATTTTAAGTTTACTTTATGCTAAGACTCAGAATCAATCAACTGTTACTTGCCATGTAACATATACAAACTAGTAGATTAAGAGGTTGAAATAACTTGAAACATCTGTTATGGAAAAATTCCACAGCTCAAGAGGGATACACACAAGGCTTTGTAGGTAGCAATTAATGCTCAGCTGAGTTTGAAGACTACAGCAACTGTGGAGATGGAGCAGCAGCGTCAGTACACATGGCTATGGATAGGTCTGCAGGAGCCTGAGCCAGGCTTTATTATGATAATAAAATAAAATACTATTTTATCCTGGAGAAGCTGGATGGAGCCATCCTTTGGGGCTTTACTAGGTCAGAGGGACAGAAGGGCAAAAGGACAGAAGGACAAGAAGGAGAGTTAAAGTAATGAATCATAGGGCCTAGACTGAATAGAAAAGGAAGTAAAGAGACAGTGTGAGTCATCAATGAAATGAGTGAAATGAAAGCTAAAGTCATACCAGGGAGTAAAAAGTAGGTTGGAGAAGGGAACATCAAATTGTTAGTGGATGGAACAGGCCAGTTCAACAAGATTAGACTCTACTGTTGAAAGCAGCCAACGATGGAACAGAGTTTTAGAAAGCTATTCTCAAAATACTAAGATTTTCAATAAACTAAGTATCTGTCCTGAAAGTCTGCCAGCAGTTGGTACATGTGCACTAGTAAGTCTGCAGGCTGAGAGCAACATAGAAATAAGGTCTGTGGCCCGCTGCCATGGCTTCACAGGCATGATACTAAGGAGCTGTGACTCCCATGTCAGGACACAGCAAGTCATGTCTGTGATTTGTGCTGACACATCAAAGGATGATGCCAGTAGTGATAAGGATGATAAGACTTTGCAAGTCTTCAGTTAATTCACTGATTCTGTAAGAAGACAGTCTCATTATATTGCTCAAGTCATATTTCCTATGCATTATCTGAGCATGCTTCATTTCACCTTAGTGAGACAAAGATAAATGACTACAAAGCAGGTTGGCATCGGGGATGATTTCATGAAGACACATTTCAGGGTAAGAGCTAGGCTCAGTATCAGCCTCACATGTCCACATCTGCGGCCTCTACCTCTCTTCTCACTGTAGCCTTCTATTGAAATTGCTCTTGCTGAGGTCCCCAGTGACAACAGGCTTTCTGGACCTCTCTGCTGTGTTGTTGATCCCTGTTGATGACCACTTCCCTCAACACACTTTACTGAGTTGACGTCTAGGACTGCATATCCCCCTGATTTTCCTTTTATGGCTCTGGATCTTCCTTCTGTGTGTGTGTGTGTGTGTGTGTGTGTGTGTGTTTCTGAGTGTCTCCTCTTTTTCCATTAATTTCTTTAAAGCTGGTTATTTCCCCAGATTTCATTCTCAGACAACTGCTTTTCTCACTCTACACACTCTAGGTGGCTAGAGTAACTTTATCCACTATCTTGATTTCAACTGCTAACCACAAACTGAAAAAAACAGATCTGTTCCCAGCACTGCACTCTCCTGTACTGTCGGACTTAAATATCTCCAACCAACTATGGTACACCCCAATGCCAGTCCAACTCTGGATGCCCCATAGAACCTCAGTGTCAACATGTACAAAATTAATTTCTCATTCTCTTTTCTAAAAATGATTTCCTACTCCTGCATTCTCTATCTTAGTGACCTTCATTATCTACCTAGTTATTTAAGTTAAGATACCTGGTAGTGATCATCAAAGCTTCTTTCCCCCCCCACCCCTGTCAAAAATAACACATCCTGCCAATTTCATTTCATAGTAATTTTTAAAGCTCATCTTCCCTCCATCCATACCACCACCATTCCATGTTAGCTATTATCATCATCTCAGACTCAAACCAACCCAACAACGTGGTAAGCCACCTCCAGGCCTATGCCCGCCATTGCCAACAGAGTAAGAGATTCAAAACATATCTGACCTCACACCTTTCTGACTCCAACACTTTAATGACCTCTCCTTTAATGAGAAAACATAATATAAGCCCCTCATCATGACATAAAAAAACCTTTCATGATCTGGTCTTTTAACGTAACACATCAAACTTTATGTTTCAGCAACACTAAATGACTTGCAAGTCCCTATACTTAAAAGCTGTTTCTCCACTTCGAGTTTTCTTTGCAAATGAGGTTCTCTATACAGGTTGAGGACCCCTATCTGAAATGCCTGGGACCAGAAGTCTTTCAAATTTTGGATTTTTTCAGATTTTGGAGTATCTGAAGAACACGTATCAGTTAAACATTTCTAATCAGAAAATCTGAAATGCAATATGCTCCAATGAGCACTTCCTTTGGGTATTATGTCAGTATTCAAAAAGTTTCAGATTTTGGAACATTCTGGATTTCGGATTTTTTGATTAGGGATGCTTAACTTGTATGTAGAACACTGTTTTGCCTTCACTTCGCTAACTCCCATGTAACTATTTACAACTCAGTATAAGCATCGTCTTTGGCAAGTATTCCCGGAAACATTTTCTCTAAGACTAGGATACTTGCCCCTTCTCTAGGTTCTCATCCAATTAAATGCAATAAATAGGTATGAAATAGATTTTTCTGTATTAAAAAAATGACTCTGAGGAATATAAATTTTAACTGTAACCTAATCAAAACACTATAAAGAAATCAGATTTGAATAACTTAAAATCCTCTATATAATGTATTATAAAGTCAAAAAATTATTTTTGGACTATTGATAATATTGGATAATCTGTCAGCATATTGATATACTTTTTAATTAAAAATATATCTCAATATATATGTCTGTGTATATATATATATATATACACACACACACTCACATATATGTGTGTGTCCCTAGAAAACTATTTGATTTTTTGAAAACTGTTTTCCATATATATATTATTTTAGACGTACTTTATTTGTAGTTTTTAATGCTCTCCAAGCAGCAATGGTTTCTAATGACCTCAATGTAACTCCAAACATTTTCAAATAATGTTGGATAAAATTACTTATGCCATTATTTGGAAAGAAATATTTTTTTAAACTGCAAAAAATTAAGACAAAAGATGTTTTGGTCTTGGGGTAAATTTTAAGAGTCATGTTCTTTATTACTATATAAATGATGTCTTGGTAACAAATGCTATTAAGGGAAAAGTTAAAGAATTCATTTAAAACTTGTTACATTGATTTTTGTTTTGTTAAATAAAATGATGTTTGTATGGACAGATTTTCTAGAAACTAAGGAATACTATTTTATCATTCTGTACTTTAATTCAAGTGTTTAAATATTCGTTTAGCAAGGGTATAGAAGCAATAATTTATTTTTAAATACTTTCTATTTTCATACTTTATTCCTTGTCTATAAAATAAATATTTCAAAGAGAATAATAAAATATAGACTGGGCGTGGTGGCTCATCCCTGTAATCCCAGCACTTTGCAAGGCCAAGGCAGAGAATCGCTTGTGCTTGGGGGTTCATAACCAGCCTGGGCAACATACTGAGATTTCATCTCTACTAAAAAATTTAAAAAAATAAAAATTAGCTGGGCATGGTGGCACATGCTTGTAGTCCCAGCTATGTGGGAGACTGAAGCAGGAGGATGGCTTGAGCCCAGGAGGTTGAGGCTGCAGTGAGCTATCATAGCACCACTGTACTCTGGCCTGGGTGACAGGCCTGACTCCAAAAAATAAAATAAGATAAAATATAGGTTCACAGTTACTCATATTGCCTTTCACACACTGATTTGTAGAGACAGTTCCTTAATTTTCTCAAACTTTTGTGAAATTTCAAACAAAACACATCAAATTTCTATTCATTATATATTTTATTGAGCCAAACAACAATGAACTATCCAAATCAGTAAGGCACTACATATTGGAGCTAGAAAAAAAAAGTTGAATCTGCAGAAGGCTTTCTTACCTGCGCAGAAATTCAAATGAGGTTGTGATGCTACAAAAATCATAACAAATATATCTGAAGGCATATCTAGTCTCACACTTGCTAAGAGAGATTACTGAGAAGCACATTTATCATCTGTTTATTATGAGTTTAAAAGAAAGCCATTTTCCTATGAATTTACAGAATTCCTAGAGTTTCCAATTAATCCACTATCCTTTTGGATCGCTAGGGCCTTTATTATCTTATGATCGTGGCCAATTATCATCCCTGTCAATGAAGCGAACCTGTGAGTGAGTGATCAGACAAGTTAGTTGCAATCTCTTTTTGGGAATAACTCTAATCAGGAGACATACTCTATAAAAAAATTTTCCCCTGGAAAGGCTACAACATATATTTAAAATTTTTTTGGCAGAGGTAAATTATATAAGTAGAGCAAAACATTATTCATAAATCTTTTGCATACAATACTATTAAATGAATTGGTAGTCCAAATTTCTGACTTAAGTAATCTATTAAAAATAAATGGAAGGACTGTCCAATCTGACATTATTTAAATAGGAGATTTAAATGAAATTGTTAATCTGAGCTCACAAAATAAGCTATCTTGTGTAATCCATAAAGTCTAAAGTGTAGATGAACTATAAATAAAACTACACCCAAAATAAGACAGACAAACAATTGTCATCTACCTGTAGAGTAAGTCTGATGATTTTTTTCAAGTAAAAATGACATAATCAAAAACATGATTGTGTTTTCACTTAATCAAAACATGATTGTGTTTTCACTTGGCAATCCAGGATACCTATTTTCAATTTCCATTTTATTCTTTTGAACAAATATGCTTAATATTTTTAAAGAGCAACTAAGGAGTTAATAACATGCTAAAGTAGAATCTTAAAATTAGCCCATTAAAGTGAAAAGACATTTTTTTCCACTGAAATTGATTATTAATTCAACCAAACTAAAAGCAAAAGAGAAATTCAAATGAGGTTGTGAATAAATGAGAACTCTTTTCACCAGAACTCACAGATACATGGCTAATAGTTTAAACTATTTTCTATTTTAACTTAAGAACACTTTATGATGAATTAGATATGAGAAAAACATGTTTTCCATTCTCAATCTAATTCTCACAGAGCCCCAAAAGAGCAAGGTCAAATGAGGTATGCCTTCAAATGAAATACATATTTTTATCATCTATTCTGACTTATAGAAAGATAAAAATCATATTAGGTCATATGAGGAAAAGATCACAATCTTCAAACACTACCACTATGATAATTTTAATAACACAACGCTTGTATTATAAAAGATACTCGCCTGTCAATATCAATAATCAAAATCAAGTTTTTACACTGTTAGAGAGATAAACTTAATTCTAAGATCTCATAATAATGGGGGAAAGCACTGATATAGATTATTCAAAATATCAAATCCAAAAGTCACTGAAGTACATTTTGTTTTATATAAATAATTTTATACTTCATATAAAAAATACGCTTTACAGTATATTTGAAGTAGATAAATCTTCCTGATTGCTTTTTACTTAGGTTAACAATAAAACCACGTAGTTTACATTCCAGGAGAGCACAGTGTTTAGTCAACAAAAAAAGACACACCAAGAGTATGATAGATAGTATGGGTAGGGCAGTCAAGTGTTTAAAATCTCACCCAGATCATGCAAATGACAGAAATTCTCCACTGGAGTAAGGATGATGTGATGCTATTAAGCATCAAATGTGAGCATGAGAATTCTCTGCTTAAAACACAACTGTCTCTTTTTTTGGTCCACAAAATTCACGAGACCTAGATAAGATTCCTAAGAAATGTACTGATTGTGTAGCAGTTTTCTCACTGATGGAATACTATTCATCTGTTGACACAATGGATAAATCACGAGGTTACAATTTACACCATTGACACAGGTTTGCTATTGATAAGGTATATTTTTCTTTCCGCTACACAGTATTTGATTTTCATGTGTAGTCACATGTTTGTATAACCCTTAATCAAAAGGCAAATAACAGAAACCTGAAATTCTTTCCGAACACACATTTGACATGCCTCATAAAATTCATGAATGTATTTGTCTTCAGTGTTACTTGTATGCAAAGAACCCAACACAGAAGGTACACTGCACTATGTCTATACTGAGTGTACTGAGAATTCCTACTTGAAATGGAATTTGGGCAGGCCACAGTGCAGCATCTGAACGTTATTGTTTAATAAATTACTATTAGTATCAATTCACAGTGACAACTAAAATAGTGCAGCTGACTACAGGGAAGAAGTATGGTAAAGGAGGATAAAATGAACGGCAAATCCACCACCCTTATCCTTCCACATTCCTATCTTTCTGGGTCTGGTTCATGAAAATGATATAGAAGTTCCCTTCAGGCTCATTCACATAATCAACACCATGTATTTCTCTCTCCAGTCTACCTGGAGAATGGTCAAACTAGAGAGCTAAGTTGCTGAAAATGTAAGTCCTGCTAAGCCTCCTTCTTTTGGTGGCAGCTCACTCAACAGTCTTTCAATAAATATGTTCTGGGTATCTAATATGTGCCAGGTGCTCTGTGGGAAAATTATAATGAGGCCACTGAGAGAGCAGAATATAAATCTTCTCATTGTCAAGTTTACACCTAAGAACATAAACCAATAATTTAGGACATGATATAAAAGGTACATCTGTGAAGTCATCACCACTGAACCTAAAAAAATTTAAAATATTTCCATCTTTAATGAATTTGCAAATAAGTCCTTTCTTCCACATTTTAGAAAAATTTACTGTCATTCCAGATAAAATCTTACTAAGGTTAGTTCTACTTCATGAGGTTTGATCAAAAGGAGAACTGTTTTACTCAGAATTTTCAGCTATATAAATATTCACTACCAGTACTCTAAAAGGAAAAGTATAAAGTATTATTCCTGATTCAAAAAAATTCCTGTATTTCACTCTACATAAAATTAGAATGAAAATTTAAAGTCTTCAAAAGGAAAAAAGGACAACTAACATGCAGGAAGTAAGGTTAGGAATAGCTCCCATAAATCAAATGTAATCACACAATTTCCATTAGAATTAAGAGTTGTGCATTAGCTATTAAATGATAAAGCTATTCAAAGTTTAAAACAACTCATTTTATTATACTCCATCAACATATTCCTGAATATGTGGAAGAAAACACTGAACTAGGCTTTATAGGAACAACCCCAATTTACTTCACATTTTACTAAGTTTTCACAGTATGCCAGATAACTTGCACAACAGTACGGCCTGGTTTAAAATAACTCCCCAGTTACAGACTTTAGTCCATTTTGTTTAAAATGTATAAAGACATATAAAACCTCAAGATTAGTTTGTTACTCAATCTTCAAAATGTATTTTGCATTCAGTAGCAAGACTGAAATTGGTTAAAAGGATATTGCATCAGAGTATTCTTAAAGGCACCGGCCAAGGCATATCATCACGCTAAGTTCTTTTTAACTGAAAACTTAGAAGATGTTGTGTAATTCTCACCATATTAAGATACAACAAGTATAGGAAGTCAATGTAAAACATCCAAATAACTAAAGTCAACAGAATAAGGGTATTAAACTACTTTCATCAGCAATACTAACCAACTTAATAAACAATAGAGATTTAATATTAAGTAGTCTTATGCAAAGTTATGAAGTGTATCTTAATATCTCAATTCATTAAGACTATTTTCTATTTTTATGGCTTTGAAAAGCACCAAATCTATATGAGTTATGAGCTATAATGTTATTTGTAATTTAAAGAAATATGTGCCTTTATTATTACAACCATAATAACTGATGACTAGTTCCAGTGGCAAAATCTCGGCAGGAAACAGATTTAGCAATTTAAATGTTTTATAAGTTTTTGTAATTGAGGAAACTTTTCATAATCTGACATTTGTTAAAACCACTTATTAGAAATTATGCAGCACAGTAGCTGTGGAAATATGAGCTAGCTTCACAATTATAAAGTCAGCCTATGTAGCCCTTTCCTATTGTATACAGTGGCATAAACCCCACGGCGGCCTATCAGCTAACTGGCAGGCAGGGGGCTGCTCTATTCAAAGTGAGAGATACAAGCTGCAGGGCAAAAACCTGGCAGCTCCCATCTGACCCCACAATCCCCTACTGGTGACAGCTCCAAGCTCCATGGCAAATTAGGCCTTCTCATATTACAATTGGAGAAGACAGATTCCATTAGCAGTATCTGAAATTGAGTGGAGAGCTGCACTGTTATCAGACTTGACTCATAAGCACTGCTATTAATCAGAGCTATGATAGCATTTATATATTTCAAGCTATCTGCTGCCGCTGTGATATTCTGCTACAAAGGGTTGATGGGACTTAGGAAAGTGAACAATAGAGCTTTCTGGGAAAAGCAGAGTAAATCAAGAAAGTCTATGACTTCCGCACATTCTGAAGGGATTGTGGTTTACATAAATTTTCTCCCAATTGGAGATTGAGCTCTTCCTCATCTTACACATGGGATTTAGTTGTCACTCAATGGTAACAGCTGTGAAAAGGTGAAGCGGCCCACCGCTCAGAATATTGCCTTCGCTTTTAAAGCAATTAACCCGTGAACAGGAGGATACCTGGTGATATCAAAGGGATTAGGCCAGGCAGTGCATTATTAACATTTCCTTGAACTAATTCTAACTCTGACTAGCTGTCAGAAAAGACTCTACAGTCTTAAAAAAGAGTTTTTGCCCTGCTTTTTTTCCCTTCAAAATGAAGCGCTGCTATTTGAGCCTAATATGTCCCTCTACTTATAAGAAAATGCAAATGAACCAAGCTCTTAATATTCTTAAGCAGTCTAAGTCAATGCAAGTTTAATACAAGTACGAGAGAAATATATGATCAATTAACCAGGGATCAAGACAGATATTCTCCTGAACGGAAATTAACTCTCCAGTACTTTCCATTCTTCTTCAACTACAAAAACTTGGTGACTATTTGTTACTTATGCATAGTTACTTGTGAAATTAGGAAGAGCTTCACATTATTCTCTATGGCAATAATCTAAAACACTCTTTGAGCTGGAAAATCCAAATGTCCCTTAAGCAGGAGATTCTGCATTCTCTAAGGTATGGCATTTTAATTTTCTATTCTTTATTGAATGGAATCTTAGCTGAAGCTAAAAGAATAGCAGACCCAGTGCTCAGAATCAAGTCTTCACCTTCTAAAATTTAATCGAATTTTTAGAAGCAACATAATGTTTAAAAATATATAAGGTATACAATTACAAAATCCATGAGTTAAATACTGGCACAAAACAATCTGCCAGAAGATATTTAAGGATTACTGAAAATGATTGTACGTTCTTTGTAGTAAGCAAAGTTTCAATATACCTTTAATATTATTAATATTCCTATATTCTAGGTAATCTACTTGACATTAAGAGATCTGATGTCTTACTGTGCAATATTAATGATGTTAGAAAATATTTTTATGTGAGTTTCCTGAAACTATACCTTTTAGAAAAAATATTTGAAAACTGCCTATTTAATGGTGACTTTGTATCACTTTCTTTAAAATAAGCACTGAATTTTGATTATAAAAACTAAGAGCTTTACTTTCAATTCACATGAGTGTTCAACAAATATCGTGGAATGAATTCTTCTATAGTTCCATTTGACTGGTAATAGTTTGAAAAGGATAGGCTAACTCTCAGGCCTGTTGAGAATATATCCCCTGCACTGTAACTACCAAAATAAATGACACAACATATACCCTCCTCTGATATCATAAGCAATTTAAATCTTCCCTGAGGTAAAGAATTTTTATACAATGCTATCAACATGCTCCCTTCTCTTTTAGTGATACCGGAACATATGAAGGGTTAGAATATAGATGTTTAATGATAGTGACTTCAGTACTCCTTCTTTATTCAGTAAATAAGACCTAGTTTGATATTTCCTAGAAGATAATTTTGAAATTCAAGCATTAAATAATGTTAAATGGTGTTCATGTTAATGATTCATATTATGTATAACTTTAACATTTTATATTAATAGGATCTGTGAATTTCAAACAGAATAGGGCATTTTAAATATTATGCTATTAAATTTAAAAATCATTTACTTTAATAGCCTTAAAAAAGAAAACCCCAGTTCCCAGAAATCACTAACTAGATTACAGTCTCAGAAACACAGATGTACACATTAATAAAATGAATACTATTTCATATAAATGAAATGTACTAGATTAAACTCCCCTAACATAATACATGCTTAAAAATACTCTTTAAGGGGACAATACATAAATAAATACATATGGAAACAACTGCCACAAGCTCACTATTTTTAATTCAATAAACTACAGTGACACATAGGGCTTTCAATGTGCTGTTTTACTCACATGCTTTCTACATTAAAGCAAAGCAAATATAAATGAGTTCTTGCCAACCATTAGGAAAGATTGACAAAAAATGCAGTGTTAATGACATCTTACAGCTTTTAAAAGCAAGAGAAAGATGCAAGAAAAGCAAAAATTACATAGTAATTGGAAACAACGAATAAATTGGTCTTTCAATCTAAGTCATGTTTACTGAAAGAAATGGAGCTTTTTACATCAACACATTTAAACAGAAATTTGCTTTTGAAATAAAATCTTTGTTTAAAAGGTACAGAAAGTCTTTATGTCCACCCCAAGAGCTAAATATAGTGAATGCTATGTGAACAATTACCTGAAAAAAACCTAAACCTGTTAAAAGAATTAATTTACTGCACACCAGTCAGCACTAATCCTACATGTACAGTAATGGTCTCTTAAGTGATGGGGGAAAGAAAGAATAAAACTGTTTCCTGGATCAAAACCCTTCAATATGCAACAACAAAATGGAATGATGATTTGGTTTGTAAATGAATAAAGTAGTGAAATGTCTCCTAAACAAATTCTGATAAGGGAGTCAACCTGCAAAGAAACACATTTACTGTACGCTGGGACAGGAAAAAAGCCATCACTGTAATGGTTGCACAAAAACTGTGTCCTGCTGTTGGGTTTATATTCACAGAAGAAAGGTTTTAAAGGTTAAGTTCAGGTCATACAACAAATGAAATTGTAACAAGCCAGCTGACATTGTATAATGTCTTCTTCCACTCAATCAATAGGCTACTGTTAGTCCTATTACCATAGAGATGGCTTCTCCTTTTTGAAGGGTGTCTATTGTTTGACAAAACAGATTTGCCACTTGAACTAGGTTATTCCCAAAGGACGTGTACCTTGTCAATTATTTGTATTCAAAATAATGAAGTATTTTCATATTAAAATTATGTAAGAGATAATATTGTTAGATCCCTTTTCTGAAGGAAAGCAACTTTTCCAGAGCACATACCATATAATTAAAACCACTCAAATACCTAATTTAGTCATATAAGAGATTGAATTTAAAGCACATGTCAGCAAGTATAAAATATATCATTAGCCATGTATATTAAAAGAAAAGCATTATAGGCTAGTGTGCTAATCTAAACCCATTATAATCAATCATAATAATTAATAAAAGCTATTTTTAAAGAAAAGTACTGTCCAGAGCTATGCGGATTCTGTAAATTTGTTTTAAGATTTTATTTATGATTTTACAGTGGTTCTCATGTGGAATGTCATCACCAATTAATAATGTTGAAAAACATGGAAGTTTTAGAAAATGAATCCCTTTACTTGCACAGAGCTATTTATAGCTACATAACATTTAAATAGAGGTATATGTTACATAAATGATTTAAAATACAGACTATCAAAATGAACATATTAGTTTTCTTTAAATGTTTTTGTTCTAAAGTATCTTGTGAAAATTAACAAGGTACTCATTCAATACAGAACAAGGAAGTTCCTATTCAACCTAGATATTTAAAAACAAAAAACACTTTTTCTCTCAGTGGAAATACTGACAGATTCTTAATCACAAAAGACTCAGAAGGAACAATTCTAATAAAATTATCCTAACCATTGAGAAGAAGAAAATATTAATAGTACGAATGAATCTAAGCAGAGGCATTATTTTAAATATTTCATAAAGACTAAAATAACAACAAATGTAATAATATAAAAATTTTGTAAAAGATCAAGTTATAATACTTGAATCTGAAAGTTTTTTCACATACAGATTAAAAGTAAACTTCCGAGTAATAGTTATGCTAACTCTTATCTTTCTATAAATAATTAAAAGAGATTTAGAATTCAGCTAAAGGGTAGTATTATGACTTTAACACAAATAAAATATTGGTCTCCAAAATGACATCTGAAATTGTACCTATTCAAATTATATTTACATACAGAAATCATTTGTTTTATAATAAGACAAGCAAAAGTTTTTACAAGAAGTGTCTTAATTTGGTTTTTCCTTTTGCAGAAAGTGTAATTTGTATTTTTCACTATAATCCTCTTAGGTATAGGATACACGGAGTTAAGAATGAAGGAGACAGAAACATCAAAGACAAATGAGTCACCAGCACTCTAAACTAAGGACCAATGTTTTCAAAGCAGGGTAGCCTTCCCAACTAAGAAAGTCTTCTATCAGTGAAGTACCTGGGATCTAATTTGTCTACCTTTCCTACAGCCATAATGAAGCAGAGTGAAACCTTACTAAAACCACATCCCAAATTTATTTCCTTAGTTAATAACCTTATTTCAAAAAGTATACATGTTCATATTTAGAATATAATACAACTAGATATTAGCCCTGGACCTGACAGGCAGCTGCCCATCAGCAATACTGTGAGTAATTAAATGATATTTACCACTTACCAAAAGATGAACCTCATATTGTTGAATTAAACCGGCCCATCTGCATCTTCATAAAATGACAAACCTCGTTAGTTCTGCCTAATCAGAGAATTGTGATAATGAACTGTCGACACCTTCACTCCATTGTATGAAACAAAACCAACTGCATTTAAGGGGTCAAATGCATATGAAATTATTATAAATTAAGAAAGTGAAATCACATGTGTTAGGGAAACCAAGCAACAAAAGATGTTTTTAATGCATGTACTTGAGCCATAAGAAATCTGTATCTCCAACTGTTCAAAATTAATTTTAACTAATCAACTACTTTACCTGAAAACGGTGAAAAAAAGTAACGATGCAGCTACTGCTCCAAATAAGCCACAGAGAAGATTGACGCGGTAGGCAATTGAACCAAAAGGAAACAGTGTAATTGCCAGTTTAGCCACCAGCGTGAACAAAGGATAGCCAGGAGGATGGGCAACCTACAGAAAAATTAGCAACAGTTAGAAGAAGGGTTTCATCTAGGAAAGGAAGAGTCACACAGGCCTTAATTGAAAAGCAGCCCTTTTCTCAGGCAACTATAAAGATTAGGCACCAATGACTAAATGTTTGAATAGTGGTTTTCTATTGTAATCCTCTAGTGGCAATACAAATAAATATTTTCTTTAGTGGATTTGGCAGCGTCTATCACATGGAGCGTCACCCAGAGAAAGGGTGACATATTTCATTGTCAGTTCTTAAGCAGTTTGTTCTCTGGGTTCACAGTACATTAGGGTCATTTAAAAGGCTATTGAAAAAAAGCAGGTTCTGAAATATCGTATTGGTTAGAAAGTTGAAAGACCACACTGCTATCGGATTACCACCATGCTGACAGTCGTAAGGTCTTGCCTAAAGGGATCATGCACCATAATAAAGTTTATTAAATAATAAACTTATTAAAACTGTTAACCCGATTTATTTTATTCTCCACAGCTTATACAAAATTTGGGGTGATAATAAGGCAGCTACTGTATATATAGTAAAGGCTTTGCTTTATAATTTAGTTTAATTGGATTTAAAACTTAAAGTAAATTGTCACGTACTGTACTTATAAGTTACTAAAAACTGGGGTTTGAAAATAAATTAATCTACTTTACTCCATGCTTAATTAAACTTTCTTAATTCCTAAAACTGTTAATGAGAGCATTGATTAAACAATAAAACTAATACTTACTCCAAGCTCATGTGCGGCTGTGATCAGTTCCCCTGTGAAAAAATAATGCAAAACCAATAATTACTATTAGAGAATGACACTCCTCCAAAGTTTTCAAAATCCAAATGCTTGCATTGGGGTTTTGCATTAATTTGACTGGATAAAACTGTAAATCTGTAGAGATTTAACAGCATGAAATAGTCTAAGAATATTTTCTCCCTTAGGTCTTATTGAACAAACTATCTTTGGTAGTCTTTAAGAAGTGGTCAGTGGAAATATAGGTAAATTCCGGTTTTTTAAAAATGCTTTTTTTCCCTCTTGAAAGTTGTATCCACTTGCAAATATATAAATACTGTTGGAGCATTAGTGTAACATGCTTTGTTATCCCTCAATAAATTAGCACGAAAGTCTATAAAGATGTAATCTTATGATAACGTAAAATGTGCAGACATCTGAGGTTTGGACACTCCCTAAAATGTCCCATACTACCCTAAAACTGGCATTTGGATATCTTCTCCACATTAATTGCATTGGGTATCTTTAAACGATTTCCAAGTGTTTATTAACTGCAGGTTATTTTGGTAAGGTCTACTGTAAGACATTTTTTCAAACCATTAAATAATATTCTTTACATAGTCCTTTATAGTTCCTCACCATTAGTGACTATTTCTAAAATTATGATGCAGTAATGTAATGCTTATTTGTAAATCTTTTACGTATTCAGAGCACAAGGACTATTTCTGACTCAACCCTGAATGAATCAATATTGATGAATGACTCATGAAAGTTACTAATACCTATTAGGAAATATACTAATGTCCATTTCCTATCCTTTCATAGCTAGCAATACTTTGCTTCTAATTTCTGTCCCAGCTACAATTTAGACCTGTACTCTCTCTGGCCTGGACTATGGCAACAGACTTGACCAATCTTCTACTTCAATTCATGTTCATACTGAAATCACTTATAATCAACACATGCCTTTCCCCCTGCCTACACACACACACACACACACACACACACACACACACACACACACATACACACGGCTGGATTGCTTCCCTAGTCTAAAATTTCTCAATGGCTGCTCTCTGCTTACTGAATGAAGTTCACATTCCTCAGCATGATGTTCAAGCTTTCCATGGTTTCAAGGTCCCTTTTCTAGGCTTATATCCATGAAACCTACGTTCCCTCCAGTCAAATCTGATTACCCACTGTTTCTCTGGAGTGGTCCTCTTTTGCACCTCTTCTCACTCATTTTCTCACCCTGGAGTATTTTCCCTAGCATTCTCTCCCTAAATCCTTCAAAGCCTAGTTCAATTGCCACCTTCTCAGTAACACCTTTCCTTAGACACCTGCTTCCCCAGCCTCCCCATCAGAATTAATCACTTCTTCCTCCTCCATAGAACCTGCTTGAGTCTATTTAGCACTTCAGATTGCCTTATATTCTGGTTGGTTTTCATTTCTCTCTCCCACTAAGTTTAAAAACATTATCCTATCCATTTCACGATCCTGCCAAGATACCACCACTTCTCCCCTCCGGCCACACACAATCAATTCAAGCCATGCACACAGAGGTTAACAAAAAGACACATCACATTGTCATCGTTGCTACTAAGACACCCCTGTCTTAGGTGAGTGACTGCACCATGAAAGTGTTATAAGGGCACCTGAAGACAGATTAAGTCAATTACTTAAAGACATTTGTTAGATATTCAAGAGCACCTTAGAAACCAGCACATTTTATATCCTAAATGCTTCTTTTTAATTAGTTTATGGTCTCACAATGTCTCAAAGAACTGTTCCCTTTGTTAACTACTGCAAAGGATATGATTTTACAGTTTACTCCATAACGGATTAGCTCTGAAGTCCTTAGCTCCAAACTATTTTCATGGATTTTTTTTTTTGTTCTTGTATCTTTTTGTGACGAAGCCACCATAAGTTCAAAATTTCAAGGTCACTATTCATTCTCCTCCATTTAAAATGTATTCAGAATTATATTTAACATTAAGAAAACAGCTTATTTTCTCTAACTTCTTTTACCATGGAAAAGTCAGTGTGCTGTTATTATTTCCTGGAGTTCTGTTGCTATAAAGATAAATCTGGAAAGTGACAAACTTCCATCAATTCTTATCAAATGTTAAACTAAAATAGAAATAGAAAAGATGCCCCCATTCTAAATGTATCTTTGATAAAGATCTCAAGGGAAATACTACTCTTAAATTCATTGTGATAAAGAGGAAGTGAACAGCAAAAAAAAACCCTCAGAGCTTCCCGAGTCTTGGCTCTCTCCCAATCCTTTACACGAAGGGTTCCTCAGTTATGTCTACGTGCATCAGAATCTGCTTTTTAAAAATGAAGACTCCTTGCCCATACCTCTAAACTCCCTAATCTACTAAGACCCACTGGCACTAGGGGCTCAAGTGTCCCAGGTAATTCTGAAGTACGTTCCAGTTTGAGAACTACAGCTTTGTTGTCTGTAATACAAACTAATGGCAAGCCCAGAGTTGTCAGCGGATGCTTAACCTTTACAAAAACCAGCTCCCTTTGTATCATACTTCTCAATATTAATTAGACTAGATTGTCACACATCACATCTGTTAAAGACAGTCTCATGTACAAACTAATTTAGTGAAGGCCAGCTTCCTACCCCCTCCCCGAAAAGCACCACGAGCACCCCTGCCCATAAACGAACTATGTGTGTCAAGTGGTACAAAGAATAATTTTGGCAAGACCACACAATGTGATGAATCTATGGAGTAAAACGTAAGACTTATCAGGAAGAATACATGCTTTGTATTGGTTTTGAGATGTGTTCTGTTTATTGATGAAAATATAATTCAAAAACAAATATTCAAGAATAGTACATTCAACATGTAAACACAATGATCAAATATACGATTAAGCAAATTTTCCATATTGGCATATACTTGGAAAACAGTTTATCATTCCCAAAAATGAACATAAAAATCTTAGAAGCAACCACTATTTAACATGAAACCAAACAAATTAGAAGCACCTAAAGTTTGGTAACTCAAGGTGAATACACAACTTTATTCTTTTGGGAAAAAATAAAATACAGTATTAATAAAGGCAAGGCAATAAACATGATTCTAAATAGATTTTAAATATCACTACATATGTGATGATGGATTTAGAAAAGAATTTCATGAAATGTTTTGACGAAAAGCAGAGGTTAACGGGGCATATTCTAAAGTCAATATACTTGGGTTCTTTTCCTGACTACTCTGTGTGACTTTGGGCATAGCTTAGCCTTAGTTTTCTCATTTATAAAAGGAAAATAATGATCGCACCTACTTTTAAGGGTAGCTGAGGGAGTTAAAACAACAACCCATATAAAGCACTTGGAACAGTGTCTGGTGCATAGTAAGTGCTCAAGAAACGTCAGTTATTATAAATCTCACTCCCACCTTTCACACTCAACCAATCATAAGTAGCTGTCAATCTTTGTATTTTTTTACAGGTAACAGAACTACCTAACCTCTGAATAATGCCCTCCAGCATCAAAACTCTCACAACTATAAAGTTACTTCCATTATGAAATACAAATCTTGGAAACATGGTACAGAAACTCCCTACTACACGAATGAAACACCATCCGTATTTGTGCAATAGGACCCGAAAGAAGGTAACAATCTGAAGATGGAACATCAAGGATCTTCAATGTGGTAGGCAGCCTTAAATATGATCCCCACTAATCCCCAACTCCTGGTATTCTCACCTGTGTAATCCTCTCACCCTTGAATATGGGTTGGGTTTACTGATGAACTTCCAGGAATAAAATGGAAAAGTGGTATATCACTCACAGTATTCGGCTACAAAATGACACAGAGGTGTCAGAGAGGTATCCTCCATCTTTTTCTTGACAGAAGTCAGTTAACTTATAGAGACCCACACAGCAAAGAACTAGATGGCGTTTCTCCCCAAATTCAGCCTTGAAAAGAACGCAGCCCCCAACCCACAAGATGACAGTAAACTTGTTCTGAGTACCAGCAACTAGCTTAAACCGCCAGATTCCTGATTTACAGAAACGGGAGACGATAAACGTTTGCTGTTTAAGCTGCTCAATTTAAGGATAACTGGTCATGCAGCAAAAACTGCTTCTTCAGTCCACAGGTTCACCACCTGAAATTACAGCACCATTCTGACAAAATTCCTGGCCACGATATGGCATTACTGAATCCAAAAACAAAACATAGATCTTGTTTCTTGCCTCAAATATAAAACAATGTGATTTAACTGGCCAATGAGTCATGCTTTTCTTTTTCATAGAAACAGCCGCACCTGGCTTCCACCTTTTTAAGAGTTCTCCTGCAAATATTCTGCATGGCTAGTTCCTTCTCAATATCCAGGTTTCGACTAAAATATCACCTCTTCAGAGGTCTTTCCTGAATAGCCATTCGGAAGGACCCACTACTTAGCCCCACTCTCAATCACATTTCCCTCCTACTGTCTCCATAACTTATCACCAGTTTAATATGCTGTTTATTCATTAACTTGGGTATTGTCTAATCGCACTGGAACACTCGCAATTATCTGTTCGCCACTACTGTTCTTTTGTCTGAAACATAATAAGGACTCAGTGAGTAATATCTGTGGATTAAAAAAGAATGCAAATACTCAGGACCAGGAAAAAAGATATGGGGAAGTGGAGAGGTCATTAAGCCCCACCAGGCGAAACCAACAATAAGCCCCATCTCAAAAGCCTGAGAACTAAAGAAACGAGAACGACAGGGATGGAAACAGAAGTGGGCTCTGGAACACACAATAGTGTCCTGTGCACAGGTGGGTGGATGGAGGTCCAGAGCTGACCAAACCCAATGCCAAAAGGGGGGGGGGCAGACCCAGCCCCCGCCCGTTCTGGGATCAGGGAAGAGGGACAGGAGGGGCAACCCTGCATGTACTTTACCCGAGTCTCCCCCCGGCACCGAGGGGGGCAGCGTAAGGGTGAACACTGCGGCCACTGCCGCGAACACCGCGATGCCGCCGCGGATGCCCCCGGAGCGCCGCGTCCCCACTCGGACTGCCCGCCCCCGGGCCTGGCCCCTGCTGTCGCCATGGGGGCTCATGGGCCAGTGGCGACCGAGGGAGAAGGACACGGCTGGCCCAAGGACTCGCTGCGACACAGGGTTCCCCAGCCGACAGGCGAGCGCAGCCTGTGAGGCAGCCACAGCGACTTCCGGGTCGAGCCTCCGCGGATTGGACAGCACCTTTCTCCGTCTGAGCGCGGGGAGGAGAAAATGCCAGGCCTCGCTTGAGCCAGGCCCTGGGAGTTTTCTCGCAGTGCACCACGCATTGGTGTTCACCTACTTATAATGTGATTTAAAATTCCTAATCACCTGGAGAGCTTTCCCTTTAAAAAGCAAGCCTGGCCACAGGCCTACCGTCTCCATGGCTATTCCCCCCTTTTATACTGACTTGGTTGGGTCTGACAGAGACCAAAGCAGCGTCGAAAACCGCGAGCGCGGAAGAGCTGCTCCTGCCCCCTACGGTGCGGGGTGGAACTGCACAAAAGGGCCATAATCAGCCAGGATCCCCTACCTGTGCTAAAACAAAGGGTGGTGTGTTTACTGTATGTGCAAAGTAAGTCAATAAATACATTAATCGCAATTATGTACTTATTACGATTTATTACGTTACTATGATTAAGTACAATAAGTCTTTGTGCTACTTATTAAATCACTGAGTAATTTTGAGAGAGATTAGAATATGCTAGTCTTTTTTTTTTCATTCCATAGCATGATGAAAACTCTGTAGATGAGTCGGGAAATTTGAGTTCCTGTATTCATGCAAATAACTCATACCATGATAAAGGTGTCTCCTAGTTTAATGAAGAGGAGTGTTTTGCTGGAGCTTTCGACACAACAAAGTGGGAAATGAAATTGAATCACAGTATTTTACAATGAGCTGTAACGCAAAAAAAGAATCGGGGCTGTTAATAGGACAACCACATAACAGTGCAATTAAGCTTTTTAAGCTTATATTTTATGTCATTAAAGCAATTATCCTGGAGTGGGAGGGGAGGAGGGCAATCCCCATAGAATGTCTCTCAAAGACACACTGAAAACCAGTGACAATCTCAAATGTGTTACATGCGGTTTGATAGGGACACAGTGACTAAACTATAGAGTAATATATACCTACCTTGACGGTCATGGGACCAGCACACCTTAGTCTTTTCCAGGCATTTATACAATTTCCAACCTTTTCCAGGTACTTTCTCAGCTGTATTGTGAGTTCCTGGAGGAGAGGGGCTGTATGGTAGAGTGCTTCTAAAATGGCTGCCCAGATAGCCCTGCCTCCTCACTCACTTCCTGTATAATCTGCTCCATTTATGTGTGAGCTTAACCTAAGGATTGGTTTCCATCAATACAATAAGGCAAAAGTGATGGATGTCAGTTTCAAGATTAGGTTATAAGAGACTAACTTGCATCTTGCTGGCCCTCACTCTTGTCCTCTCACTTGTTTTCTCTGATGAAACCACCTACCATGGTGTAAGCTGCCCTGTGGAAAGTTCCGCATGGGAAGAAACTGAGTTGCCTCTAGTCAACAGCTGGCAAGAAACTGAGACCTTCAGTCCAACAACCTTAGAGGAACTGAATCTAGGAAACACCGTGTGAGGGAGCTAGAAGGTGGGTCCTTCCCCCACATAAGCCTTGAGGTAACTATAACTCCTGTTAAGACCTGGATTGCAGCCTGTGGATGACCCTGAAGCAGAGGACCTAACTAAGCCTCATCCAGACTGCTGTCCTACAGAAACTGCGAGATAATAAATGTTGTTTTAAGTTGATAAATACAGGGTAATGTCAGTTATCAGCAATAGATAACTAAGATAGGCTGTCTTCTATTTCTTTGCGGAAAGAACATGCCAATGAGTAACACTGACTGGGTCAAGCATATACTTCTTTCCCTTTTTATGGATTTCACTTTTACTCATGAGTTTTATTTTACCATTTTTTATTTTGAAGGGGAATAATTCTTTGTCCATGTTTGGGAGGTAGAGATCAGAGCTGGAAGTAAAAATTTAGGAGTTTCTCGTGTAAGGATGATATAAATGACTAACTCGATAAGGGGATAGTGTAGAGAGAACAAGGCTGAGGTCTAATGTCAGCCCATATTCTCATTTAGGGAATGGTTGGAGAAGAGGAGAGAACAGTGGAAGGGAATGAGGCATCATCAGAGGTTAAAGAAGGAAAGTCAATGAAGTACATGGGGTCAGGATGTTACAGAGAGGTAAAGGACAATGAAGAAAGGCACGTCTAGATTTTGTGAAGCGCAAGTGTATAAAACTTGGAGAATTATCTGTAAGCAAACTGATATAAATAAAACTTCAGATACAGAATTAGGCACCAGATATTGGAAGATGCCTGGACTAGAGAGGAACTGTGAAGCCCAAGCTTCATTCGCTTCACAGTTATTTTCCTTTGAAGATTAAGAACTTCCAGTTCTCTGTGTCTGACTCTACCTCTCAGTAAGCATCTGACTATTCCTTCCTCTCCAGAAGTATTTTCTTTTCCAGCCTTCATTGATAGCACACTCTTTGGTTTTCCTTTTATCAATGGCCTCCCTGCCCTGGCTCTGCTTCTATCAGTCCTCTAAATGCTGGAGTATTCCTGGGCTGTTCTAGACTTTTCTCTCTTTCTGTCTTCTTTCCTGAGATGATCATATTTAAGCTTTAAAGGGCAACTATGGGGCAATATATCTCAAAAGTATACCTCCTCTGCTTCTCTTTAAGTGACTGATTATTTTAAAACACCCAACTGCCCCCGACCTCTCAATTTCTATGTCTAAATAGCCTGTCAAACCTGATAGACTTTGTCTGATTTCCATCATATTTAAAATGATACCTGACACAAAATGGGTGCTAAACAAATATTTATGTAATAAATGAATACATGAACAATCAGAGATCATTGGTGTATCCCTTAGGAAAATTGCATTCAGCTACTAGTGACAGATCCTGCTACAGTGTCTTAAACATTAAAACAATCATTCTCTTATGTAAAAGAAGTCAGAAGTCTGGAGGAAGTCAGTCTAACACTGGCTTGGCAACTCCCTGCTTCCACTAGGGACAAAGCTGAAGTCCTCATATCTTTCTGCACCATCCCACTCAGCTTACATTCTCAAGGTCATCTACTGATCCAAGTTGGCTGCTAATGCCCCAGACATTACTTCTGTTCTTGAGGAAGAAAAAGAAACGATGGGAAGAGAAAGGCCTGCTCCAGCTTTTTAAAAAAAGAATGCTCAAACAGGCCCTTCCATGCTATTCCACAATTTTGCTACATCTAATTGGCCAAAATTGAATGACAGGTCACTCCTAGGGGCAAAGGATGCTGTGAAATGGACTTTTCAGCTGGACAGTTTGCCCAGAATTCTATTACAAAGGAAGAAGGGGAGAATGGATACTAAGGGGCAACTAGTGGGCTCTGCATGGTTGGATTTGGTGACCTGGAGGTATTTGAACCTTGAAAGTTCAAGAGGTCAGCTTTAGTAGAGTAGTAGATATGGAAACGAGGTACTAGTGGGCTAAGAAGTGAACAATGGAAGACATGAAAATAGAATACATTTGCAAAAAGTTTGACAGTGAAGGGAAAGAGAGAAATAGCATGAAAATTCACAGGGATCAAAGTGTCAAATGAAGATTTTTGAGCATCTTGTTTTGTTTGTAACTCAAGGGAGTATTTGGAGAGAGATAGTAATGAAGTAAAGATGTACAGGTTATTGGAAAGAGTGGGATCGAGGAGGACAGAAGAGAAGGGTTGAAGATAGAAAATGTTAGAGATAAGGAGAGAGACTTCGTGATGTCTCTCTACACATGATGTGTAAACACGCGATGGTTGGACTTGATCCTGAGGTAGACTAATAAGACATACAACAAGTATTGATTTATTGTTTATGCTCTATATCATTCTATGATGTCTTAGAGTTAGCCACTATAATACACACCATAAAGCAGAAAAATATGTAAATAATTTGGGATTCATCCAGAGAAAGAGAACTAGTAGGAGATATATATGATACAATCTATTGCAAGGAATTGTCTTATGTAATTGTGAGGGCTGCCTAAGTAACTCTGAAACCCATAGCACAGGCTATCAGGAGGGGAAAACTGGAACTCTTGGGCGTGGCAGAAAGCTGTCGTCCACAGGTGGAAGTTTTTCTTCATCAGGGGACCCACATCCCTGCTCTTAAGGCCTTTCAACTGATTGAATCAGGCCTACCAGATTATGATAATCTCATGGTTTTTAAGTCAACTGAGGCCAGGCATGGTGGCTTATGCCTGTAAACCCAGCACTTTGGGAGGCTGAAGTGAGAGAATCACTTGAGGTCAGGAGTTCAAGACTGGCCTGACCAACATGGTGAAATCCCATCAATACTAAAAATCCAAAAAAAAAGAAAAAAAAAGAAAAGCCAGGTGTGGTGGTGTATACCTGTAATTCCAGCTACTCAGGAGGCTGAGGCACGAGAATCGCTTGAACCTGGGAGGCAGAGGCTGGAGTAAGCCAAGATCATGCCACTACACTCCAGCCTGGGTGACAAAGCAAGACTCTGCTTGGAGAAAAAAAAAAAGTCAACTGATTATGAACTTTAGTCATATCTACAAAATACCATCACAGCAACACCAAGATTTGTGTTTGACTGAAAAACAGGAATGTAGCCAAGCCAAGCTGACACATTCAAAAAACATCACAGAGGCCAGAGAACACTGAATTAGACATAGAACATCAGATTGATGGAAAGTAAATACATAGATCCGTGGCCCTATGGTACCCTAAATTTGGCTCTGGGAGTCTTCCTGGGATTTATGGCCAGCATCTAGCTTCTATCGAAACCAAGGAGGTGGCTCCTCCTTATTGCTGAGCAGAGGGGGACATTCTACCTACCCACTGGGCCTCTACTGCTGCCTCCCTGCTGCGAGGTGAAGGAGTGCCTCACTGTTTCACTTATGGTTTCCACTAGCACCACATCTCCCTACCCACATGGTTACGGGGGTAGGGAGATGGCCTCCTTTTCCTTGGACGGTGGTGAAAGTCCTGACTCTCACTAGGCTCCGTCTGATACTACCCCAGAAGGGAGGGAGAGGGGGACCTCATTATTTCTGGGTAGGGGTGGAAGTCTAAGATTCCCATGTGGTCTCCACTGCCGTCATGGAGAAGAGGGGTCTCATTACCACCCAACCAGAATGAAAGTTCTGGCTTCTCCCTTTGCCTTCTTTGACATGACCCTGGTGGTATGTGGAGGCACCCGGAGAGGGTAGAAGTCTAGGCTGCCCACTCAGCCTTCCTCATGGTTTATTCTTTGGGTTTGGCTACAGTAGAGTGATTGTTTTCTAAATGTATCTGTCTTGCAAAAAAATACCTGTTTCATCTTTCTGAAAGCAAAAGTCACTCCTCTTTGTTTTATTCTTTCTGAGCATTCAGAGTAGCTTCACAGACATTAATGCACTGAAATTCACCTAAAAATTACAATTTAGATGTCTAATTCCCCTACACCCCACTTGATACAGTCAATGTCTTAATATTTCTAATATCAGTGAAATTTAAGGTTAGAAACTTTAGACTAGAAATTAGATACCTAGAATGCTATCCAGTAATCCATCTACTATAGGAAAATACAAGAGATACAAATACCCCTGTCAAATGCCTCAGAAAAGTAATTTTAAACATATAAATGTGTTAGTAACCAAAGGAATTTGAAATAAAAATAAAGGAACGCCATTTCTACCTTTCCAACTGTCAAAGGTATTTAATAAATATGGGGGATTGGTGATAAAGGAATTTGGTATAATATTTTAGAGATCAATTTATCTATGTATATCAAAAATTTGTGAAGATATTAATATAATTTGACCTAGAATTAATTGTAAGTAAATATTTGAATACATCTTTAACTTTACTAGTAATCAGAGAAATACAAATGAAAACCACAATGAGATACTACACACCTACTAGGTTTGCAAAAGTTAAAGTCTAACTATATATGATGTTGGCAAGTGTGTGGAACAACAGAAATGTTACCAGGAGTTGGAAACCACTTCCAACCACTTGGAAAACAGACATGTCTAGTGGAGTCAAAGGTGTCTGGAATCTACCACTCAGTAATTCCACTCCAGGTTTATACCTAGAGAAGCCAGGAGACACATACAACATGTCCATAGCAGTGTTGTTCATAATAGCCCCCATACAGGAACAGCCTCAAACATCTATCGACGGCAGACTAGAGCAATAAATCCTCTCATATTCATACAATAAAATAGTATACAAAAAAGAGAATGAACAAACTATAGGTAGCTACCATGAAACTATCTGGGTGATTCTCACAAATAAAATATTGGGCAAAAGGAACAAGTTATGATAGAACACGTGTGGAATGATTATTTATTTATTTATTTATTTATTTATTTATTTATGAGATGGAGTTTCACTCTTGTTCCCCAGGCTGGAGTGCAATGGCATGGTCTCGGCTCACTGCAACCTCCATCTCCTGGGTTTAAGTGATTCTTCTGCTTCAGACTCCCAAGTAGCTGGGATTACAGGTGTGTGCCACAACACGTGGCTAATTTTGTATTTTTAGTAGAGATAGGGTTTCACCATGTTGACCAGGCTGGTCTTGAACTCCTGACCTCAGGTGATCCACCTGCCTCAGCCTCCCAAAGTGCTGGGATTACAGGCGTGAGCCATAGTGAAACTAAACTATATTATTTAGATATACATTGTGTATATATATTATATATGCTATATATGCACAATATATATCTAAACAATAGGTATACATTGAAAAAGTGTATACTATATCATATATCTCTCTATATATATCTCCATAGGTTTTAAAACTATAAAGAAACTAAAATCAAGGTTGCAGGTGTTGGGTTAATGGTACCTCTGCAGGTAAGTGGGAGCTATGATTGGAGAGGGGTACATATGAGCTTCGGTGTACTGTCAATATTTCTGTTCTTGATTTGGGTGGTGGTCACATGGGTGTATTCTTCATAATCATTCTTTAAACCATTTAAAAATGCTTTGTGCATGCTTCTATCTATATATCACATATTTTTAAAAATAGCTAGGAAGGAAGATTCTGGAGTTATCTAATGGACAGTATTGTAATGAATACTTTTCTTTCTTTCTTTCTTTTTTGAGACAGGATCTTGCTCTGTCACCCAGGTTGGAATGTGGTGGCGTGATCATGGCTCACTGCAACCTCGGCCTCCCCAGGCTCAAGTGATCCTTCCACCTCAGCCTCCCCAGTAGCTGGGACTACAGACACATGCCACCACACCCTGCTAAATTTTGTATTTTTTTGTAGAGACAGGATTTCTCCATGTTGCCCAGGCTGGTCTCGAACTCCTGAGCTCAAGTATTCCACTCGCCTTGGCCTCCCAAAGGGCTGGGATTACAGATATGAGCCACTAAGCCTCGCCTGTAATGAATACTAACCAGAATATTTCCCTGAGTTGACATGAAAAAACTCATAAATTTTCTTGCATTTTTTTAGTGCCATTTAATATAAGTGATTCTGTAGAAGTGCCTTCTACTCAAGGAAAGTAGATTTCAGCATGAAAGTAAATTTTCTTTCTTTCTTTCTTTCTTTTTTTTTTTTTTTTTTTTTTTTTTTTTTGAGACGGAGTCTTGCCCTGTCCCACCGCAGGAGTGCAGTGGCCGGATCTCAGCTCACTGCAAGCTCCAGCCTCCCGGGGTTACACTATTCTCCTGGCTCAGCCTCCTGAGTAGCTGGGACTACCAGGCGCCGCCACCTCGCCCGGCTAGTTTTTTGTATTTTTTAGTAGAACGGGGGTTTCCCGTGTAGCCAGGATGGTCTCGATCTCCTGACCTCGTGTCCGCCCGTCTCAGCCTCCCCAAGTGCTGGAATTACAGGCTTGAAGCCACCGTGCACCGGCGAAAGTAAATTTTCTTTCAAAAATTCCTGTGGTTAATCTAACGTAATGGAGTACTAAACTCTCTCCTAAAACCCAATTTACTTTTCAGACCAAACTTATAATTCTTCTCCAGATCTTTGGCAAAAAAAAAAACAAAAAAACAAAAAAAAAAACACTCAGTTTTATAGTCTGATAATTGTCAGTAATCTTCACAGTTTTAGTAAACCCATTTTTTTTCTAAACAAAACTCTAAGGCATCACATGAAGAGAAATATTATTTAAAGGCACAAAAGTGAACAATCAGTAAGTTAAAATAACAACTATGAAAATTAGAAGTGAAGGTGAGGATACTGGCAATGAACTCTGGCTCTGGCACTAGGGAATCAATAAATAATGTCTTTTTTTTTTTTTTTTTAAGAGAGAGAGTTTCACTTTATCATCCAGGCTGTAGTGCAGTGATGCCATCTTGGCTCACTGCAACCTCTACCTCCTGGATTCAAGCGATTCTCCTGTCTCAGCCTCCCAAGTATCTGGGGTTACAGGTGCCCCCACCATGCCTGGCTAATTTTTGTGTTTCTAGAAGAGACAGGGTTTCACCATGTTGGCCAGGTTGGTTTGGAACTCCTGACCTCAGGTTATCCACCTGCCTCGGCCTTCCAAAGTGCTGGGATTACAGGTGTGGGCCACTGCACCCAACCTAATAAATAACGTCTTATATTGATAAATCAAGAGATAAATAGCACTAGGGGCGCTAGAGGTCTATTGTTTAGGGAGTTAATTCTGAGTAGAACTAAAGTCATGAAAAGTTAAAAGTGGTTGCCCCTGAGAAAAGAGGACTAGTGGAGAACCAGAGAAGGATGGGAGATATTGCTTACATTATAAATTGCTCTGTATTCTTATATGTTTTGCCATGTGCATTGTATTACTTTGATAAAGAATAGTATGGCCAGGCACCAGTGGCTCATACCTGTAATCCCAACACTTCTGAGAAGCTGAGGCAGGCAGATCATTTGAGGCCAGGAGTTCAAAACCAGCCTGGCCAATACAGTGAAACCCCATCTCTCCTAAAAATACAAAAATTAGCTGGGCGTGATAGCATGTGCTTGTAATCCCAGCTACTCGGGAGGCTGAGGCATGAGAATCACTTGAAACCGGGAGGCGGAGGTTGTGGTGAGCCAAGATTATACCACTGCACTCCAGCTTGGGTGACAGAGTGAGACTCCATTTCCAAAAAAAAAAAGAAAGAATAAAAAAAAAGAAGAGTAAAATATTTGTAAATAAGCAAATAAGAAGGAAAAAAGCCAAACTACAGCTCTCTTGAATTAGACATTATAATGCATGTGAGAAACCTGAAACAGTAGGAGCTACAAAAATGTTTGCCCTAAATGAGTTTTCTCTGTTTAAATACATTTAAAAATCCTCTTATTTAATCATTGTATTTTACGTTCTAAATATAATTTTTTCTACATTAGAGAAATTAAATGTTGATGAAGTATTTCAAAAATCTTTGTTCCAGTTACCTGTTATTATGTTAAAACTATCCCCCTGGTGGCATATAACAACCATTTAATATGTCTTATAATTTTATGGGTGCAAAATGTATACAGGGCTCAGCTAGGAGATTCTTCTGTTTCGTGTAGCATTGACTGGGGTCACTGGATGGTATTCAGCTGGCAGATAGGCCAGTCTGGGAAGTCCAAAATGCCTTTATTACATGCCTGATGCCTTGGTTGGGATGGCTGGAATGCTGGGCTCAGCTGAGACTTTTGATCTGGATGGTCCCATGTGGCTTCTGCAACATTGCAGTCTCAGAGTAGTTGAACTAAGTTTCGAGAGTTATAAGAAGCCTAGGCAGAAGCTGCAAGGTTTTTATGTCTTAGGCTTAGAAGACACAGAATATTGCTTCTGCTGTATTCTCTAGATCAGGCAAGTCAGTAAAGCCAGCCCAGATTCAAGGGGAGGGGAATTTGACTTTACCTCTCAAACGTAAAGAATTTGCAGCTATCTTTAATCTATACATCCCCCAACAAGACGTATGATACAAAAATAAAAAATATACATGGGGCAAATATTTTTTTTCTGCCTGAAGGGGGAAACAACCATATGTGAATCAGGATTGTGGGAAAATTCAAATAGTTAACTCAATATGCAGTTTGGAACATAAATATTGTTTGGCCTCAATACTAAAGAGTCTTCTAACAAATATTAAGGTAATACTTTTTCAAAATCTGATGCAGCTAATATTTGAATTATTTAATTAGAGTTTTAAAAGGTTTGTGTTATTTTCAAAATCTTTTTGTTCTATTTCAAGTTCAAAGAATTAAGTTTTTACATTTAGTAAGAAAATGATAGTAAAATCTATCTATCAGATGGAAAATGAATATTGAATACTAGGACTGTGAATGTATTCAAGTACCTAGCACAGTACCTAGAACATAGTAAGTACCGGGAATGATTTGAAGATTGTAGAAGGGACAGAGAGGATATCTCACCTTGCTAACTGCTTTCAGAAAAGATTACCTCTAAACCCCCAACCCTAAGGAAAGTCTCTCCTAACCCAGACCCAAGATACAAACCAAATGACAAAGGAAATGTAAGAGGTATATAATTATAAATGGTAATTTAGAAGGTAATTATGGAACTTACAAAATATTAAGCATTTTCATAATCATTCAGGGAGCAGCCTGTATTCAAATCCTGGCTCTACTAATTATCACTGTGATCTTGAAAGTTCTTAAATTACCTGGCCTCCATATGACTCATCTGAAAAATGAGAATGATGACAGTGCCATCCTCTTAAGTTTTATGTGAAGATTAAATAAAATAACAACAACAACAACAACAAAAAAAAACAGAACTTGGCCCATTGGGAGTCACAATAAATATTAACTGTTATCTAACATTTAGAAGAAATTCTATAGGCTATTGTCTGAAAATAGGGCAAGTAAAATTGATACTCTTCTACTTCCATTTCAAAGGTAATTAGTTAGAACTGAAAATATATGAGACAGACAAACTACCCATTTGCAACCAGGACGTGAGCTGGGAAGCTTTGTGCTCCCTAGAGACTTAGCCTTGGATAAAAACTTCAATTCCGTGGTTTGTGCAAGTCCAAACCCCTTCCCAATATTTCCAGGAAATCTTGCTGCCTTGTTCTACTCATCTCTAGCTCTTCAACTATTCTGCATCAGCACAAACTTAGTCCTTTCTTCAGTTTCCAGAAAAACTCACTGGTTCCGGCTGGGCACAGTGGCTCACGCCTGTAACCCCAGCACTTTGGGAGGCCGAGGCAGGCGGATCATGAGGTCAGGAGATCGAGACCATCCTGACTAACACGGTGAAACCCCATCTCTACTAAAATACAAAAAATTAGCCGGGCGTGGTGGCAGGCGCCTGTAGTCCCAGCTACTGGGAGGCTGAGGCAGGAGAATGGCGTGAACCGGGGAGGCGGAGCTTGCAGTGAGCCGAGACCGCGCCACTGTACTCCAGCCTGGGTGAAACAGCGAGATGCTATCTCAAAAAAAAAAAGAAAAAAGAAAAAAAAGAAACCCACTGGTTCCAAACAAGTTGATTTCCTGATTTCTAAGAGAATAGAAAGAAGAGTGTTCAACCAACAACCATCTCCCCAGGTTCCTGCTCACTCTCCCCCTGATTTCTCCTTCTCCCAAACTTGCCCTTGCAAACTCTTTCTTCTCCTCTCTTCTGCACATCGTGTTAGCTTACCTTAGGGTAAGCTATCTCTAAACTACCTTTGATGACCCAACATCATCAAGGTATTTAGTTAGTAGACTAAAGGACCTTCCATGTAACAGGATTTATGTGCTCCGGATCACAGATGTAGTTAATGATCCAGTACTTGACTCCTGCTCTAGTACATGTTCTTCTATCTCATGTTTCCTGCATTGATGTTGTCAAGATTTGAAGAAAAATAACCAAGGGATAGACAGGTGTATAGCATCTTGATGAGTTTAAAGTAGTTGATAAAATGAATAGTTTCATGCATATGCATACAAATGGCAATTCCACATATAATTAAAGTTTGCCTGCTATGGGCTATGCAGTGAGTGGTCTCTGTGCGTACAGCAATGGAGTTCCTGGATGGTGCACTTTGAACATCAATAATCCAAGACCCCAGTGGCCAATGTTGCTGTATGCTAATGCTCTCTCCTTCTTCCTGACCTGAAATTCTTATGATTCGAGTCATTCAGCCACACTAAACACTAAAGTTAGAAATGTCTCCAGAAGTGTCAGTTTGCTTGTGATTATCTAATCTTGGAAGTTGGAAAGAAAAAAAAAAACATAATAGGTGTCAGACTGTATTTTAAGGATTTTCTAAGACTAATACTTTCCTACCTCTTTAGAAAAGAGCCACACTAATTGTTGGGATTTGGAAGAAGGCAAATATTGGCTCAAAAATGTTTCAAGAGTCAAAAGACAAGTTAGTGTTTTCACAACCAATTGGAAGAGTGTCAAAGTTAAATTTATCTTCCTAAGGTAAGACAGATCCTTTTTCATTTGCCTGGGTCTTAGTAGTGAATAAGTGAAGGAGAAGCCCTTTACTTCTCACATAACAGACCCCAGTGGGAAACTGCCTTTTCTCTGAAAAATGGGAGTGCCAAGAAGAATGGGAATGCAAATGGAGTAGGGAGAGGAAAATACTTCAGTAGGTGGGGGACCCACATATGCCAAGACTTCTGGGACTGGCACCATGTATATTAGATGATGCCATAGATCCATCCCTACTGTTTGCATCTCCCCACGTGGGAAAAGTGAGATGCCAACAGTTGAGTCCTCATCTTGGAAGGATATCACGAGCAAGTCCTCAGTAAACCATATGCTGAAATGAAGACTGTCTGAACATGCAAGACTTCTATCAGGCATTGGAAAGAGAATGGCAAACTGGTCAGGTAATGCCATTCCTAGTGTTTTATTTTTCCACAAACCTAATAAAAGGGCTTTGTTTCTCTGTGGTAATGCCTCATGTTGAGTATGTTATTCTGTTGAACCATGTGGTTGGGCTCAGCACATCTGGAATAAGCAGATTATAAATCAGTGGAGGTATTCCAGGGGACCATTTTGCAAATGTTACTAAGATTCAAATATACTTCCCAAGGGACACATGAGAATTTTCTTCCCTGTGTACATGAATAAAGACAGGTTTAATAGGTTTTAGAGACTTTATCTTGAAAAGCAATGTCTTAGACACAAGAGAAGTACATAGAGCACACGTGTTTATAGAAGGGGAAGGTCTCAAGAGCAGCAGGAGTGGGAACAGGGAAGGAGCAGGCAGCACGCATGGGCTGCAGGAAACTGTCATGAGCAAGAAGATGGTTCTCTCATCAGAAAGTCACTCTTGCTAGAGCCCACCAGCATGGAGTGCCTGGCCTACCAGGAGCTATGCTCCTTTCACAACTGTAGGGTGATAGTTATGCTTATGGTCTTTGGAGTTAGACTTCGAGTTCAAATCCCATCTCCATCACTCACTGGTTGGGCAAGTTACTTCACTTACCTTATTTTCCCCCATCTATTAAATGGAGATATCATGAGAATTAAATAAAAATAATCTAGAGTCAGAGTTTAGCACCCAGCCTGGCACAGAGTAAGCACTCAACAAATGTGGGTTATTGTTATTATTCACCTTAGAAGTATCTATTGAGTGTACTGGGTTCCAGGCTCTGTGCACTGGTAAACAATTACAAGTATGGCATGCATTATTTCTCTCCCCCCAGAGCTCACAGACCAGCGGGAGATACAATACGCAATCTGGCAATGACAACATTGTATTAAAAAGGGGTATGATTGGGAAAATGCAGGGTGTTATGGGATCACGGTGGCTTCAAAGAAGCTGAGACTGGAAGTAGAACAGGAGTTCACCAGGTGAGGGCTGCTGGGGGAAGAAAGAAAGGGTAGCGCACATGAAGACCTAGAGTTAAAGAGGAATGGTGCACTGAAGCCAGCAGGTCTGTGGGCCTTATGTGCCGAGGACAGGGTAGGCAGTCAAGGGTGATGCTGAGGGCATGGGTTGTGAGAGGACACGTTATGCAGTGATGGTAACTCAGGTGGAGGAGACAGGAATTTTAATTCCCACCACAAGGGCACATTGGCTTTACTTTAATAAGCCAAATTTAATCTGTTTTGAATCCATGTCCCACTTGGTTGTCAGAATATTCACTCAGTCATTACTGGGGCTCCTTTCTTCTCCAGCCCTACCCCACCAGGTTCATATGTGAGTCTTGGGAGCTTACACAGCCACAGTATTCTGAGCTTAATCTGCACAGTGGCCTACGCTGATGTGCTCATTGTCCACATTCACATGGTCTCTTGAAAGCAGGTGCAAGCAACACCAGTGCCACGTTTGAGCCTGCAGAGGTTTCCCCACTCTGGATACCAAAGACATGGCTCTCTGTGAATAGCACTGTCCTAGTTCCCGTTAATCCACTTCACCATCTTCCATTAGTCCTTAGTCTGAAGTGTTACTAACAAGTGACTCAGGGCCTCTATCTGATTGAAAACCTTTCAGAAACTCATCTCTTAACTCTGGAAATCTCTCTCAGCCCTCTAGTTTGTCTACTTCTGTCACTCTTAAACACTCAGCTCTTGACCCCTTCCTCTCCTTCTCTGGGACAAGCTAACATCCATGAGCCCAAAGGTCACAAATAAAATCTGGGACAGGAGTTATCTTCTTCCTGGTAACCTCTCCTTTCAGTTCTCTAACACAGACTCCAAGAAAACACAAAAATCTGACTACTTTCTTGGGATGGGGGAAGGAAAAATATCTAGAGCAGCAAAAATGACACTCAAAACAAAACCCATCTTGTCACATGTTATTCTAGAACCTTTATCCGGAAACACATTAGGGAACATTTAAAGGGTTCTATGATTTGCATTTCAGAAAGTTCACTGTGGCTACAGAGTGGAGAGGAAGAGGTGGGTTACAGTAGAGGCAGGGAAAGTGATTAGAAATAACCATCCCAGCAATCTAGGTAAGAGTTGACTTTGGTCCTATACAGGGTAATGTTAATGGAAATGAAGAAAAACAAAATTAAACACAGTATAATATTCATATTTAAATACAGTTCCTTGCTTTTCCAGGCAATTTTCTGATTTACTAACTTTTTTTAATCTGCCACTTCCTTCTAGGCTCATTTTTCTTTTTTTCTGAAATATATCTTTTAGTAGCTTCTGAATCTCTGTATATCTGAACTTGTTTCTTCTTTATATTGATTTTGATTTTGAATGATTTATCTGGGTGTAGAATTTTAGATTCATTATTTTCCCCCTCAGTACTTTTCTCTTTTCTTCTTCTCTTTTTTTTTAGACACAGTCTTGTTCTGTCACCCAAACTGGAGTATAGTTGTACCATCTTGGCTCACTGCAACTTCTGCCTTCTGGGTTCAAGTGATTCTCCTGCCTTAGCCTCCCGAGTAGCTGAGATTACAGGTGTCCATTACCACACCCAGCTAATTTTTATGTTTTTAGTAGGGGCAGGGTTTCACCATGTTGGCCAGGGTGGTCTCGAACTCCTGACCTCAGGTGATCCACCCGCCTCAGCCTCTCAAAGTGCTGGGATTACAGGCATAAGCCACCGTGCCCAGCCCCTTAGTGCTTTTTCTTCACTCTATTTTCTTTTCCCCATGGAATCTATTGATGAGAAATCTGTTATCAATCAAATTGTCATTCCCTTAGCTATTTTGCCTTTTCACTGTGGCAGCTTTTAGGATTTTTTTTCACTTTGTCTTTATTGTTTTAAAATTTTTCTGTAATGTATCTGAGTATAGATCTTTTTTAATTTATTCTGTTTGGTACTCATTTGTTCTTTTCAACTTGAAGATTCGAATCTTCTTTTAGTTTTAGAAAATTGTCAGCCATTATCTTTTTAAAGATTGTTTCTCTATCATACCATCTTTCCTTCTCTTCTGGAACTCTGGGCATTTCCTTGTTTCTACATCTGTTGTGTATTCCCTATTTCTTATCTCTCTGAACTACATTTTGAGAGATTTAGTTATTTCTTTCAGTGTGCTTATATTCTCTTCAGTTATAAACCAGCTAGCCTATCTAATGAATTTTTTAGTGGTATAATAATCAACTGTATTTTTCACTTTCATGAGTTCCAGTTTCTTCTTATTCTTCACTTTTCTAATTCTTACTTCATAATTGAATTATATGTTGTGCATATGACTTATAACTTCCAATTTTTGTTGTATTATTGCTATTTTCTTCTTAATGTCTTAAGGATTGCTCTATTGTATTTATTTCCTCAGGTGTGAATTTTCCCATTTGTTAGATCTGTTAATTCTATTTTATGCCATTAGACCTCCTTTGGCCTTAAGGTTATTGCTTGAATGCATATTTTCTACTGTATTTTTTCCCACATTTACTCTGAGGCTATATAATGGTTGCTCCTACTTCAACACTAAAGGATGCACAAGTAGGTCTTAACAGCTCAGCCTGGGGTTCTCATCATAAGTAATATTGCATGGCAGGTCCCAAGTCCTGACCTCATTTTGTGACTCATCATCTGTCCCTGGAAGTTTCATTTCCTCCCTCCATCCTTCCCTTCCTTCTCTCCTTCCTTTTCGTCCTTTCTTACTTTTATTACAAAATGTTCAAACATACATAGAACTAGTGTGAATAGTATAATGAGCCTCTGGTACCTATTACCCAGCTTTAACACTTATCAGTATATGCCTAATCTTGTTTCATTTATACCTCTCTCCTACTTTCTACCTCGCTGGATTATTTTAAAGAAAATCCCAGACATCGTATCATTTTATCCACGAATGTTTCAGTATCTATGTCTCAGAGGTATTGTCTTCTTTAAAAACACATACCCATAATGCGATTATGACATGCAAAAATTAGTAATTTTTTTGTTTTTTTGGAGACAGAGTTTCACTCTTGTCACCCAGGCTGGAGTGCATTGGTGTGATCTTGGCTCACTGCAACCTCTGCCTCCCAGGTTCAAGCAATTCCCCTGCCTCAGTCTCCTGAGTAGCTGGGATTACAGGCGCCCACCACAATGCCCGGCTAATTTTTTGTATTTTTAGTGGAGACGGGGTTTTACCATGTTGGGCAGGCTGATCTTGAACTCCTGACCTTGTGATCTGCCCACCTCAGCCTCCCAAAGTGCTGGGATTACAGGCATGAGCCACCACGCCTAGCCAAATTAGTAATTTTTTAATATTACTAAGCTGTTAGTGTTAAATGTCCCCGATTATTTCAAAAATATTTTTGTAGCAGTTTTGCTTCCATTAAAGTTCACATAAGCTGCCATTGGCAGGGTATGGTGCCTCACACCTGTAATCCCAGAACTTCGAGAGGCCAAGGTAGGAGGATCACTTGAGTCCACAAGTTCAAGACCAACCTGGGCACCATAAGGAGACCCTGTCTGTACAAAAAAAATTTTTTAAATTAGCCAGGCATGGTGGCACAAGCCTGTGGTCCCAGCTACTTGGGAGGCTGAGATGGGAGGATTGCTTGAGTCCGGTAGGTTGAGGCTGCAGTGAGTCATGATCACACCACTGTACTCCAGCCTTCGTGACAGAGCGAGATCCTGTTGAAAAAGAAGAAAAAAAAAGATGCAGACATATGCATATGTCTTGTAAGTCTTCTTTAATCTATAACATTTCTTCCTCCAGAATACAGGGATGAGAGAATATACAGGACAAGAGAAGAAACTACATTGTTTATCCTGGATAATTTCCCACATACTGTTTTTTGTTGATTGCATCCATGTGCTATCACTTAACATTTATGGATCTATTGCTTCAATAATGCTCTGTAAGAAAACACCACAAAACCTGAACGGCATACAACAATAAGGGTTTATTACTGCTCATGCATCTGGGGAAATTGGCAAGGTGACTTTGCTGATCTTGGCTAAACTTGCTTGCCTGTCTGAGGGTCAGCTGGCTAGCTCCCAGCTGGGATAGGATGACCTTGGCTAGGAGGACTGGGGTGACTGAATTATCTTCTATGTATCTCTCATCTTCCATTAAATTAGCACAACCATGTCCTTCTCATGGTGATGACAGAAGCCAGAACACAAAGATTGCTAGGGTTAAAGACACAGGAGTCAGCAAGGCCTCACATGAGGTATCTCTGTTTTTTTGTTTTTTTTTTTGTTTTGTTTGTTTTTTGTTTTTTGAGACAGAGTCTTGCTCTGTCACGCAGGCTGGAGTCCAGTGGTGCCATCTTGGCTCACTGCAACCTCCACCTCCCAGTTCAAGCGATTTTCAAGCGTTATTCCTGCCTCCACCTCCCAAGTAGCTGGGAATACAGGCGCGTGCCACCACGCCCGCCTAATTTTTGCATTTTTAGTAGATACGGGGTTTCACCATATTGGCCAGGCTGGTCTGAAACTCCTGAACTTGTGATCTGCCCGCCTCAGTCTCCCAAAGTGCTGGGATTACAGGCATGAGCTAGTGAGCCCATCCCCTAGGATCTCTTAGAAGACGGCTGAACAGAAAGAACCCAAGTCCTGAGGGAAATGGGTGACTGGAGAATGTAGTAAGCTGGAGTCTCAGAGAACACTGCAGAGTCCACCAGTAATTGGACCATAGGATAAAAGAATAGTCACAGCATATAAAGCAATAATCCAGATTCTGTCCTAAATAAAAAGTGGATCAGAATCAGGACGAACGCATGGCAAATTTTCTGTAGATTAATATTTATTGCATTCCTACTAATGCTAAGTACTTCATCAAACACATTACATAAATTATATTATAGTGGATGAGACCATGAATTCTGGGCCTGCCTGGATCTGAGACCTATCTCCACCAGTGAAATGAGTTAATAGGCCCACAATACTTAGAAAAATGCCTGCCGCAAAGTTAGCACTCAAAAATCTTAGCTGTTACACATGATCTCATTTTACATTCCCAGTAACCCTGTAAGATAGAAAAATATTGACTGGGCACAGTGGCTCACGCCTGTAATCCCAGCACTTTGGGAGGCCAAGGCAGGTGGATCACCTGAGGTCAGGAGTTTGAGACCAGCCTGGCCAACATGATGAAACTCCATCTCTACTAAAAATACAAAAAGTATCCAGGTGTGGTGGCGAGTACCTGTAATCCTAGCTACTTGAGAGGCTGAGGCAGGAGAATCGCTTGAACCTGGGAGGCAGAGGTTGCGGTGAGCCGAGATCATGCCACTGCACTCCAGCCTGGGCAACAAGAGCAAAACTCCATCTCAAAAAAAAAAAAAAATATTGTATTCCCATTTACAGATGAGAAAAGGGAACCATAGACAGGTTAGCTGGCATAGCCAAGTCACATAGCCAATGAGCAGCATAGCAGGAATCCAAACCCAGGAATTTCATCTCAGGGCCCACATACCAATTATGATAGGATGCTATCTCATCTATATCACTTGATTTGATATGAGTCCTGGAGTTAGTTTTTTAAGTGTCCTTGTCTTGGGCTAGGATTGGCTCCAGAGCCTGAGTGTGTGCATAAGAGGGGTGGTGGGGGTGGGGTTGGGGTAGGAGGAACTGGATTTATCCCCATAACTGGCTTCAGATATAGGAATTAGTGAGCTACAGGGGCAGAACCCAAGCAGTCAGACAGCATAGGACTCCCAGTGGAGGAGGGCCCAAGGACACAGGAGGAGCAGAGGTGTGTGGTCAAGGCTGCAGGTGCAAAGCAGCATGTCCTGAAATCAGTCAGGATGGAGCAAGGAGGGTGATGGTAGAGATGAGTTGAATTTGAGAGATTCTTCTTGAGATATTTCTTTAAATAGAGTGAGAAGAGAGCCATGCCAATGAAAGACCACCTGTAGCCAGTTTTCTAATGTAGTATTTCTTTTCTTTCTTTCTTTTCTTTTCTTTTCTTTTTTTTTTTTTTTTTGAGATAGAGTCTCGCTCTGTCTTTCAGGCTGGAGTGCAGTGGTGCGATCTCAGCTCACTGCAACCTCCACCTCCTGGGCTCAAGTGATTCTCCTGCCTCAGCCTCCCGAGTAATTCAGATTACAGGTGTGCGCCACCAGGCCCAGCTAATTTTCGTATTTTAGTAGATATAAGGTTTCACTATGTTGGCCAGACTGGTCTTGAACTCCTGACCTCAAGTGATCTGCCCGCCTCGGTCTCCCGAAATGCTGGGATTACATGCATGAGTCACCACACCCGGCCTTCTAATGAGTATTAATATTTCTGAAACATGGCTTATTATCAGAAACATCTGATGGAGCTTTTCAAAAATGCCCATTTCTGGGCTTACCCCTGTCAATGCTAATTAGTANATTCAGGATGCTGGGTCAAATGGCAAACCCTTGCAGAAACTGTCCCTGAACCATGATATGTATCGGCCTCTGCATTTTTTCCTCTATTCTTTTTTATTTTTTTGAGATAGAGTCTCGCTCTGTCTTTCAGGCTGGAGTGCAGTGGTGCGATCTCAGCTCACTGCAACCTCCACCTCCTGGGCTCAAGTGATTCTCCTGCCTCAGCCTCCCGAGTAATTCAGATTACAGGTGTGCGCCACCAGGCCCAGCTAATTTTCGTATTTTAGTAGATATAAGGTTTCACTATGTTGGCCAGACTGGTCTTGAACTCCTGACCTCAAGTGATCTGCCCGCCTCGGTCTCCCGAAATGCTGGGATTACATGCATGAGTCACCACACCCGGCCTTCTAATGAGTATTAATATTTCTGAAACATGGCTTATTATCAGAAACATCTGATGGAGCTTTTCAAAAATGCCCATTTCTGGGCTTACCCCTGTCAATGCTAATTAGTAGTTCCAGATGGAGCCTGAATAGCTGAACATTTTCAGAGCTTCCCAGGTGTTGATTAGCTTGGTCTGGGGCCCAGTGATCTAAAGGTATAGCCCTTCAGATATTTTAAAATTTCAACTTTTATTTTAGATACAGGGGGTACATATGCAGATTTGTTACATGCAAATATTGTGTGATGCTGAGGTTTTGCAGTACTGATTCTGTCACCCAGGCAGTGAGCGGAGTTCCCAGTATGTAGTTTTTTAACCCACCCCACCCTCCACCCTCTAGTAATCCACAGTGTTTGTTGTTCCCACATTTATGTGTGTTCAATGTTCAGCTCCCACTTGTGAGAACATGCAACAGCTCTTCATTTAACAGGTAAGGAAGCTGACAGCAGGGAGGTTAAGCATCTCACCTGAGCCACACAGCTGGTTGATGGCAGAACTGAAACTGGGTTTTAGTCCAAAGTTCTTTCTATAATATACACTCCTGTCACTATATTCAATGGGTAAAGTGCCTTGGGGGAAAATACTCCCAAATATAAATGCATTTGCATTTTGATATAAGAGTATCAAATAGCATTCATCGTCATAAACTTTGAGCAACCATAATTATGCACGAATTCTATTTGACAAACTGTCTTTACAGCTCCTAGGTGTGTGGCTGTATCCCCAGGTGGGATATGAGCAGCTTATAAATTGGAACTTTTTTTTTCATTTTTATACCTCCAACTTTTCCCATGGTACATTTAATAAATGTCAGTTAAATAATTGTAATGACCAAAAAAGTCAATATATTGTGATATGTTTGGTGGGGAAAATTCAATAGCATGGTGTGAAAACATATTTATGCTTTTGCAAACCTCAGAATTTTTTTTCAAGTCTGTCAAACATTTGCCATTTGAATTACAGCTTGTTTGATAAGTGATATAAATCCATGAAGGAATAATACAATACTTCCTTCTTAAAGGAGGTTTTGACAAATATGATTGAGTAAACCACCTTCAGATGAATGGATCAGTTAATGCACTTAGCTTGACAAATTCTCTGCCTCAGTTACTAGCACTAATTTTCACTTTGGGAATGGCAGTATGCCACACTAAGCCTGGTGTCACATGTTACCTTTCTTTTACAAAAAAAAAAACTTAGGCACAGAAAGTTTGCATAGTCCTCCTAGATTACACCACTAACAAGTGGAGGAATTTGGAGCCTGTGCTTTTTCTATGCATAGTTTTATGCTACTGCCCAGGTAAGAAGAAGAAGATTGCTGGGTTTGCTTTTGCTTTTGATGCCCAAAGATGTCTGCAAGTTACACAAGCACAGAGGCAGAAGAGACTGCAAGAGAGTAAGAGGAGACTTAGGGTCAGTGAGAGTCAGTGTGGGAGCTTTGTTAACCACATAAGCCATCTTCGTGGGTATTCTCACAGATTTCTGTGGTACACAGAACCTGGTATTCCGGGGGCTCCTGGTCCTGACAGAACCCCAGGATACGGAATAGGGCAGATTGTGCTCATTTGTCCCCAGAGGCTTAGAGCTCAGTAGGGGCTAGCTCTCCTAAGTCTCTGGAACAGGAATCTTAAAGGTTTGTTCAGGAGTCAGGGTGGGGTCTTCACACCAGAAGAATGATGACTTGATGTCCATAGGGATGGGGCTCTGGTTAGAACTTTGAAGGGCCTCTTGTTACATGACTTGGCTTCAAGTTGTACCTGCATAGCAGGTGCACTGCTTTTGTTTAGATTCTACTTTTATGTGGGATGGCTTTGAAAGGGGCTGCATGGAGATTACTGGGAGGGTGTTTCTAAATCTCCCAAGAGACCTCTTTGTGTCCCTGTTGTGCAAGAGACAGCTTCAACTGAAGTGCATTGCCCACCACCTGAAAAGGAAGCTGGAACACTGCCAACTCTGAATCTAACTTGATGTTCACAGGAATAGAGGATCATCAAATACCACACAGGTGGTACTTGACATCTATGGGGGTCCCTATAACCCATCTAGAGGCAAAGGAAGTTTGGCATCCTAGGCCATCTCAGTTGGCTCTCTGGGCTGTGGTCCCTCCAGAGCCAATCTGTTCAAGTTGGCCCACAAAGCTTCCCCCTGAGCTGGGCCTCTGTCTGTCCAGGCAGACCCAGTCACATACTTTTGGGAAAGCAGTCTTGGGCAACCTTCTCTGGTCAGAAGGAGAATGTGAGACCCAGAGGTGGTAGCCACTGAACTCTGAGCAGGAGTCTTAGACATCCAGGGAGACAAACAGTCCCAGCTCTAAGGACCTTGTTTTAGCCTTTTCGGAGAAATTCTGATTAATGTACTGGAGGAGGAAGTTATTTGGGATTTGAAGCTGTTTAAAGGTCGAGGAGCAAAAGGACATTAGGTCACCAGAGGCATAAAAGGAACTGAAGGCCCACAGTGCCAAGAGAGAATCTCAATGACCTGCCCGCTCCTAGGGAAGAAGGAAGATGGAAGATAGGAATGAAGATGTTCTAATAGAGGGATGAAGGAGGAGGTGCTGCTCAAATGTGCTAGAATCACCGTGATGAACACAGAGCAGTTCTCCAGCATAGCCAGCCACCATGGGGATCCTGCACTGTGCTCTTACCACCACCCCGGGCACCCAAGATCAAGTGCGGGCACTTCTGCCAGGGATTTGAGACGAGGGCAGCAGACCCTCAAGCTATTCTAGAGAATGTATTGATATTGATGAAGGTCTGCCACTCAGATAGTGATTAAGTTTTTTTTTTTGTTTTTGTTTTTTAAAGATGGTGGGGATGAACAAAAATGGGAGACACATCCATCCTGGCTTGCAGACGCCTTTCTGTCTTCGAAGGAGTTAATTCTGCCCAAGTAACCTCACCACACATTCATGTGCTGGGCCCACAGTGATGCTTATAAGTAAACTAAAGTGAGAGAGTTATTGCCTGAAAATGTAGCTTGTGGATGGAAGGGACATAGTATTTCTCACCACTGCACTGGAACTGAGTAGAACAACTTCAAATACAAAATATAAACTCACTCAAAATATTGTCATGCGTGAATGTTGAAGTTGTCTTCAGTTCCACCTTAATCAAATTGGCGAACATAATCCAATCTTACTAAGACAATTAAAGGCACACTTCTGTAATTAGATGGAGAGGTGGGGTTTTTTTTT
>NW_016805334.1:2118544-2127719 GCF_001698545.2 Rhinopithecus bieti
TGTTTTTTTTTTTCCTTTTTTTTTTTTTTATTTTTTTTTTTTTTTTTTTTTTTTTTTTTTTGGTTTTGCTTTGTTTTTTTTCTAGGCATTTTATCATCCACCTTGCCAATAATCTAAAGAAAAAAACATACAAATCTCATGGCACTACAGCATACTCTAGTGGTGGTGAAGAAAAGCAAACACTTCCAAACTGCTAACTGTATCCACTGCTGGGGAGTCTTAGGTAAATACTTCTTGTTTGGGCAAAAGGTTAGGTAGGCTTGCCTCATAAAACAGCAAAGAAAATGGATGGAGCATTGTGTGACAGCTCCATGCCATATAATTCTCCCTTAAGAATAAGGCAAGTTCTGTTTTATCCAATGCTCAAAGCCAAGGGCAAACAAACAAGAATTATTAAAAATCTTAAAACAATCTAAAATAACATCCTACACCGTGAGGTTTTAGGGAAGCTTTTGGGGTTGTTTTTTTTCCCCCTTCTCCTTCTTAAATCCAAGCCACATTTAGACTTTCCCCTTAGAGATTCTGTTTAAAGAAAGGAGAGGGAGCAAATAATAGATATAATACCTAAAGCAAACTCCCTTCAGCCATGACAGTGTTATTACAAACTTGAGTGAATGCCATTATTTCAGATAAATAAAAACAATGGACCAGAACCAATTTTACATAAGAAAATATTGTTCAATTTGTTGCAAGCTATGGTGAAGACTCCCCTGGTCTATCAAGTGATGGTTAATATAAATAAGAACATCTGTCCTTGTTAAAGATAGCACTCATAAAAGCAAACTTACACATTTAACCAAGTAACCTCATTGCCATATGCTGTGTGTGTCTCCAAACTGAGGGAAATATATTCCCACGATTTTAAATGTAAATTATACTCTTACATTCAAACTAACATGAACTAAAAGGAAGAAAAATCCACCACCACCACACACATAAAAAATAAAAAAAAACTTTTTTTTAAAGCCAGAAGCTTTGTGTTCTATTGTGTTTAGACTTAAAATATGGAACTATTTAGAAAGAATTAAAAAGATTATGTTTATTTGATTTCAAGTTATCTCAGCAAGAATCATATTTTTCATACCTCTTTGGAAGAACAGCAGGTCAAATGACGCATTTGTGAGTGACTGTTTGAAATATTTCAGCCACGCTGCAGGGTCCACCTGACCTGGGCACCATAGATTGAGGGAACAAAGGCTTATGTTTTAAAAGTTCCTTTAAGAGTCTTTCTAGGGGAGGGTAAAGGGGACGCGGGAAGCTGTCACAGCCTCGTGTTTTATTTTTATCCTATGACACTAATCAGTTTAATTATATTTCTAACCCATGACTCGGGATCATAATTAATTTTCCTAAATGCAAACATTATATTGCATAATTCTGCAACTTTGCAAGAATCAACACAGTTTGTTTTAAAGTCACCCACATCCTTTGAACTCCAGAGTTTCCCAGTCTGTGCACATTCATTCCTCCCTTTGAGCAGGTTTTGTTTCTGGTTATGTTCAATAGCAAAGGTGGGTCTTTATTCTTAATGATAAAACAAGTTGCAGAACAATTTCGTTAAAGAGATCCAGGATCTGAAGAACCTATTCCCTTCATTACTTGACTAAATGAAAATCATACACTGACATAAGGTTAAATGGGGCTGCGATTTCCTTATTAAACGGAACGATTAATATTACAAGTGTTTGAAGATCATGATCGAGAAGACTTCACTGAACGTTTCCGAGAGTAATTATTGCAAACAGAGAGAACACAAACCCTACTTAGGGTGTAACTCAATATGAGGGCTTGTGAGTCAAATGTTGAGCCCTTTAGAACTACAGATCTTTCTTTGTGGCCTTATTAAAGAAATTCTCCCATCTCCATTTAAAGGGATAGATTGCCAAGGCCTAAATAAAACGCCAGAACCTAAAATGAAAATGCTTCTGACCTCGCTGCCACACCTGATACTTTCAATACAGATTTCCTCCGAGTGCCGCTTTCTTCACCTCCTTTGCCCCAGGCCTTCATAATCCAGAGAGAGAAAAATGAATTTCATTCCCAAATGCTAGAATTGCTGGTGCAGAACGTAACTAAATATCAGCAGCTGTGCCAGGGCACCTGGGGCCATATAAGGAAGCCTTAACAAAAGACTTAGTTATGAACAAGATCCCAGTTCTCTGCTCATCTTGGTTTTCTGTACTTTAAGAAGGGCAGGGAGAATTGTAACGATGCCCTTAAAAAAAGTGTGTGTGTTGGGGGAGGGAGGTGAGTTCTAGTTCTCAAAAAAAAAGGGGGGGGGGCGGATAAAACAGATGTTCCTACGGCAACAAAATGGGACCAAAGTAATGCTGCTACGGCTCATGACCATGACTTCTCAAACGCTAATGTACAAATGCATCACGCAAGGATAGCTGAAGATGCAGATTCTGAATCAGTAGGTCTGGGCGGGGCCTGAGAGTCCGCATTTCTAATAAGTTCTAACGTGATGTTGGTGCAGCTGGTCTAAGGGCCACATTTTAAATAAGGGGTTAGAGCAATTCACTGCCTTTCGTGTAATTAGCCCCCTGCCCTATATTACTATTCCAAAGTAGTTTCATTTAATACTTGTCACTTCAGTCAATCACTGAAGTCAGGATTTTCCTGAAGACCAGAACTGTGTACTCTATCTCTGCTATATCCCTTAGCACCTAGCATAGCACCATTATAAGGATGAGAAAAAGGAAGTACCAAGTAACAGAGACAGACCCTTTCTGGAGGTATGGGCAGCAAAACTGTGAGGAAGGAGGCAGGTTCAACGGCAATTATGCAATCTTGGTGGAAAAGGTGTCATAGAGCCTCTCTTTACAATTCTTCACAGATATCTTTAACAAAGAGTGTTTGAGAAGATAGTCTGTGGTCTCTTTTTATCTCTCTTTCAGTGTTTGGAATGATGGTGTTGTCCTTCCAGAAGAGGAAACAGATTAGCAGAAAAAGATTGGGTTTGGGGACTGGCAAATGGAATGGACTGTCTGTAACCTTGACTCAGTCTTAAGATGATCATAGCCACTTGCAAGTTGATTTTAAGGATTATAAAGGATCTGTATAAAGCACCCAACACAATGGCTGGGGATAATAGTTGCTCAATAAATGTAGGTGCAATCAATTCTCCTTTGTCAGGGCTTGCTGTAACCCAGGTGTTTTCAACCTTGGCAACTGCACATGGGGGACCCTTAAAAATTCCTGACGCCCCCAGGCCATACCCTAGACCAATTACATTATAAATCTCTCAGAGGGTGAATGGGGACACTCTTAAAGCCCCCAGGTGGTTCTAACACCCAGTAGCTGAAGTTGAGACCACTGACCTAAGTGTAGTTAAGGAGCAGTCACTTCTTTGGGGCCTGGGAACAGGCACCAGCTAATTAGCCTCCCCTAGGGGTGGCACGGGGAGAGGGAGGATGGTGAGAAGCTTCCCACCCTCATGCACACTCCCAAGGCGTGTCTTCGCTCTTCTCGCCCTGCAGGGGACAGCAATCTGCTAGCAATCAGTGCTAATCAGTTTGCTCCTAGTTACAGAGCTATCCTGGGGTTGTCAGGACAGTGCCATCCCTCCGGGTATTTGAGCATAGATTATTTTGCGTTATTTATGATTTGTGTTTATCTACTTTCTCATTAACCCAGAATGATTTCTTTATTATTACCACCTACATTTTCCAGGGGTTCACCAACCTGTGAAATAGAATGGGGTCACATGAATAAAACAGTTACTGGAAACATTCATCCAATGTTCAGCTCCTGGAGAGCTCACCCCACAAGTGTGTCTGTTTCCTGGGGTGTGCGTTGTGTGCTCTTGAACAAATCCAGTCAGCTGCCATGCTGATTCTATAACACTGTATCCATGAGATCAAACTACCTCATAAGATGGTGAACAATTAATAAAATAACATGCATAATGTACACTAGCTTAGTGCTGGGAGCAAGGTTATGTTTTTAATAAATATTAGGGTTTTACAATTAATAGGTGGCACCTGCTGGGCTTGACCATCGCTGACAGGCACTGCCTTTGTCAGACACTATGACCCCTTCCTGATGCTATTTCTTCTCATCATATTGCTTCTGCACAGGGCTCCTGTCATTGTCTGGAGACCATGCTGTGGAATCTGCACAAGAATTTGTGGCAAAGGCGGGCAGAGTCCCAACCTTTTGTAAGACTTGTTACAGAGGCCCCCAGCAGTACGACTGGGGCCCTGAAGTTTCGAGGAGCTTTTACATTCTTCCTTTTTACCCTTTCACCCTAGGCTAAGTGCCCACCCTGTACTCAGAATCATTCTGCCCATTATTCCTGAAATTTTGCTGCCAGATTACGCTCGCTGGCCTGACTCCCCACTCCCTCCTAGGAGATACTTGGTGGGCTGCTGCACTAGGTCATTAAACATTGCTAGATGTAGCTGAGTCTCTGCAAGGACCACAGCTTGGGCCCAGGTTGGGGCATTGATACGCTTTCCTACAGTGAGGGAGCAGGGCCTTTGAGAGGTACTGGTTTGCACTTGCTACCCACACCTTCATCCACTACCAATTGATGAACAATTTCTGTCATTTGGAAGGTGATGGATGCCAGATCCAGTTACGCCCTCATTAAATTCTGTTTGAGGAGAAACATGATTTACAGGAAGAAATAATTAAACACATTTAGCATTGCATTTAAATAAGGGCTATAAAGAGATAGAGTATAACAGCTACAGAAATCGCAGAAGAAACAGATAGTGGGAGTCAGCTTGGCATGGATCGGTCAGAAGAGACTTTCTAGATGAGATAGATCTAAGAAAACATTTGAAATAAGAGCTGTGGTGTCCCAAGGGAGGGGAAAGGGTGGGAATGTCAGATCAGGGTGCAGGCAAAATAGAGTACATTGTCTGGAGAGAATTTAAAAACAAAACCAACTAAAAGTCAGTTCACTTTTTATCATCACCATACACCAGAAATTCTAGACAATAAAAGACCATTCTGGTAGTAATCGTTTATTGTTTTAGTAATTCTTAGCAAACACAATGAGTTGGGTGATTTAGATATACAATTAGAGAAATCAGTAAACTATTTGACCTCCCCATTGCTCCTATCAAATAAATTAAGAATGTATTTTTAATTTCCTACCTCATGCTATTGCTAAGAATCTGGTACTTTCTGGAAAGTCCTTTTGGAAGTCCTTTCTGAAACATGCAGTGTTTGGTAAAGACCAGGTCATTTATTCCAATTTAGAATGAAAATAGGAAGTCAGAGAGAGGATTATGGTCATAAACAATATTTGGGGAATGGGCAGTGGGTCTGGAATCTTAGAATTCTACTTCAATCATTACTTTTAGGGCTCCCCTATATAAAACCGCTGTCCCAACCAAAAGCAGGCAGCCCATGGTTTTGTGGATGGCCAGACTGTAGACTCCCATGAGAGCAGGAAGTCTTTTCTTTACTCTGTTCGCTGATAGAGCTGTGGGGGCCAAGAGAGAGCTTTCCCTTTGGCCCTCTGAAAGGTTGTGGAAAAGTCAACTCACAAAAGGCAGATTAATTAGAGAAAAGCCATGCAAATTTCTTTAATGTGTATACACAGGAGCCTTCAGAATGAAGAATCAAGGATAACAGAGGAACTGTCCATGTTTATGTTTAGGTTCAACAAAGTCTGGACAATTGTGTAGAAATATGATTGAGTAGAAAGGGTAACATCTAATGCTAGCTATAGACTGAGCTGGGAAGCCCAGCAAGGCCTGTTTAGATTCTTCTTGGCCTCTCTGAGCATGCATTTCCTCCTTCTCTGGAATGGCAGTCTAATGACCTAAACAAGGTAAGTCAGATCATTTCTTTATGGCCCGTTTTTACATAGAAAGGCAGAGGGAAAGTTAGAGTAAGCCTTTTTTAGATTTTATGCCTGGCATCAGGGAAAGGTGGTTCTGGTTTCTATGACCTGCCTTGAGGGAGAATGGAACTATGGGATAAGAGAGCAGGAGAAGGTCAGAGAAAAATGTTTGCTTCTGAGGCTGCTTCTAAGTTTTTTACTTTGGCATATTGTTTTCTGAGCCTCAACATACCCAAAGCACCTGAATGAGTACTTGGCAAGAGGAGATGGTCAATACACATTTGTTGTGTCAGGGAAAAATCAATAGTTCAAGTGATTCAAATACAGGTTAAAGGCTTTATTCAACTGATGGGAATCTAGATCTGAAGACCTAGAAACTCCCCAAGATGAAGCAGTATTGGGGGTCTCAAAGATTGAGAAGAGTGGGGGCCTGTCCTTGTGGTCTGGTGGAGGTTGCAATTTTCTGTATCTCTAACTGCTGTCCAATCTGCCTTTGGAACAGCTAGAGATTGTTCTGGGTTTTTTATGCCTCCTGCTTGGGAGCACTGGAGCAGTCTCATCCCAGTAACTGTCAGAACTGTTCTTTCAAGAGCTGTTTTTATAAGCATGTGGGTTGTCTGTTAGTCAGGGTTCACAGAAGGGGAGGTAGCAAAAAAAAAGTGGGGGGTGGGGCAGGGGTGAGAAAAGAAAAAGGAAAAAGGAGGCAAGGGTTGAAGCCAGAAAAAACGAGATCTATTTTAATCCTTTTACAGTGAATGAATGAACGAACAAGCCCCTTGCCTTTCCCCTGTTGAGCCATGAACTGGGGACCTGGAAGGTTACCAGAAATATCTAAGACACACTAATTTTTTTGGATTCATACATGTAAAATCTGCTGCTGCTAAATGCCCCCTCAAGAGCTCTGGCCTCACACAGGAGACTTGCTACTGCTTTAGTTTCCAAAGCCTCTGTGTTAGGAGTTGTGACAAATTAAAGTCAGATTCGCCACAGGCATTTTAACATCTCTTGAATGATGAGATCAGGACTTGGGGTCCTCACTGCACACTTCAAATGGATAGCTAAGAGGGAACAAATCAGCCAAGTTCTACCAAGTTTTAAATGTGGTCTAATGCTGTGCTTGTATGCAACTTTGACGTGTTCTGGGGGCCCAGCCTGCACTTCCGCCCTGGACCCATTGTCTTGGAAATGTGTGTCCTGTTCATAAGCGATGCTGAGAAAGATGAAGTAAATGGTTTAGGGTGAGGCCAGTACTCCAGAGAAAAGCACCTTAAAGGCAGTGATGGTGCTATGTCAGCATTGTCACCTTTAATAGGAAAGGTGCTTCATGCAGTTTTCGAAGGTATGCAGTTTATAATTAGGATTGTGCAGAGGGAATTGGGGAGGAGAAGGAAGTAAGGCAAAATGCTATTGTGCTTACTGAGAGAACTTAAAACTATACCATTCTTTCCTTTTTCAAAATACTTGTTGAGCTGAATGAATCTTGATCGCTTGTCAATCTTCCATTCAGTGGTGCGGGAGTTGGCTTGCACCAGTGTGGCTTGTGTGTGCCAAGTGTGGGCATCCCACTTCTAATTCATTAATATTTGATTGGCAGTTCTAAGTCAGCCATGGTGGGAGTATTTATGGACATTGACAAATGCTACAAATCAGGCTCCCCATCCCAGGAGCTGGTTTTTACCAGCATACCTCTTCCCCAATTCATCTTTCATGAACGAGCTTGCTACCTATTTTCTCATAAAGCTTCAACTGACAACTCCAACCCAACAGTGATTTCCTACTTGACATGAGCTGAGAGCACTTATGCCAGCTATTCCACTTATTTGACACTTAAGCAATTTACTGTGGCTTTGGTTATTGACTTAGTGTTCTCTTCTTAACAGACCACCATTTAATGTTTAATGATTCTTCATGTAAAGTGTAAACTCCATGAGGGTAGGGGGCATGTATTATGCATCTATGTATAGACTCCCATGGGGTTTGACAGAATGAAAACAAATGGCAGGTGCTCAAAATGATATGTGCTAAAGAAATGAGTTATTGCAGGGGTCCTCAACTCCCTGCCATGGACCTGTACTGGTCCTCAGCCTGTTAGGAACTGGGCCGCACAGAGGGACGTGAGCAGCGGGTGAGGGAGCATTACTGCCTGAGCTCCACCTTGGGGTCAGATCAACAGTGGCATTAGATTCTCACAAGAGCATGAATCCTGTTGTGAATTGCTCATGCGAGGGATCTAGGCTATGTGATCCTTAGGAGACTCTAACTAATGCCTATGATCTGATGCTGACCAGTTTCATTTCAAAACCATCGCCCCGACCCCTCAGCCTATGAAAATATTGTCTTCCATTAAATTGATCCCTGGTGCCGAAAAGGCTGGAGACTGCTGAGTTATTGGGTAATTAATATATTAGGTGCTGGCAAACCTGGGCAATTGAATGGAAAGTGAGATATATTTTGAAATAAGTAAAACTATATTTTTGGAAAATAATTAAAATTAACCATATAGCCATAGGTAATGCCACTTCCACCTTGTTGATCACTGAACTGGCTATGGTTTTTGGAGGCTTTGGCATGCCTTTTGTGCTACTGCCAGCATTGCTTACTTGTGAAATCTGAAAATCGGTGCACGGTTTGCTCATGGCAAATGTCCTTCAACACTGCAGCTGGTCACAGGCAAAGACAATAAAGCAAAGAATGCCACAAGGTACCGTCTTTTTAATCGGCTGTCTTGCTAATCAATTTGTAAATGGCCATCAAATCTTTTCTCTGCTACTAATTGAAAAACTGATATAAATCATAATCTGTATTCCCTACCTAACTTCACATATTGTGATGGTTTCTACTGAACGTTTTTGGGGTCAAGATGTATCTTAATACCAAGAACTAAACTCCACACATAATGTACCAGTAATGGATACATGTGTTTTTAAATATTTGTTTTAATACTAATGTCAGATTATTTAGGCCCAATCCATTCTGTTGATTGGACCTAGTATAAGTGGAAGGATAAAGATTTCTATCCCTACATTAACACATTTTATGGGTTGCAAAACCACTTTTTTGCCACTAAAACATAAGGTCATTAACTAATGGAATCCTCACTTTCTGAGGGTTTCATTTGGCTTTAAAAAAAAAAAAAAGAACAGTTTTAGAAAATTAATCTGCAGAATAGGCTTGTAAAAGTACTGGGTAAATAAGTCATCTGAATTTTATAAAATGTTGCTCTCAAACCAATATCTGCTCCTCAAAACATTCGTGTTAAATGGGATAGAAGTAAATGTTGAGCAGCACTCTGCTCAAAGCTATTTACATAAATGTGCTGTCACAGATTATAGTTAAGCGACTTGAGGCAATTTCCCCCCCACCCAAAAGACT
>NW_016805334.1:2128486-2158114 GCF_001698545.2 Rhinopithecus bieti
AAAAAAAAAAAAAAAGAACAGTTTTAGAAAAATTAATCTGCAGAATAGGCTTGTAAAAGTACTGGGTAAATAAGTCATCTGAATTTTATAAAATGTTGCTCTCAAACCAATATCTGCTCCTCAAAACATTCGTGTTAAATGGGATAGAAGTAAATGTTGAGCAGCACTCTGCTCAAAGCTATTTACATAAATGTGCTGTCACAGATTATAGTTAAGCGACTTGAGGCAATTTCCCCCCCACCCAAAAAGACTAAAAGAAAAGACTTTTGGATCTCTTCATATCCTTTCCCCTCCCCGCCAAATAACTCAAATTCCTTATGGTCATTAGTAGTTATAATACTATGTGATTTGCTGTTACTGATTTCATCGTTCAGTTAATTTTTCCTTCTATCATGTGAGTCTTCTCTATCTGTTTTTACATCAGTAAATGACAATCTTGTGGATTAAAAAAAAATCAGGAAAACAATACAATTAGGACCCCATTTTTAAAAGTAAGACCGTTCCCTCTCCTCTCTGCCCAGATCCTGCCAACCTCCTGCCTGACACCAAAGTTTTCTCTCTTTTTTTTCTCCTCATTTCCAGTATTTTGTTGTATTCTACTAATTTCTTGTTTCTTCAGAATGGCCCATTTACTCTTCCTTTGCGGCAAAATCAGATGAAGCGAGAGCTGGAGAACCAGGCCTGAGCAGAGTGACCCTGCATATAGCCACCTGAGGGGTCTTTCCAAAACAGAAATGTTTTTTCACTTCTCAAAACTTTTCAACATTTAAGTCCCAGCTCCTTAAAATGGCAATCAAGGGCTTGGTCCCTTGACAAAGTGAAAAGCAACTGCATTGATGCCCCAGCTGAACATAAACTAGGCTCACAGCGCAAGGATCAGACAAGTTCCCTCCATGACCGTGTCTGAAGCAGAGACAAGGATACTCTGCAACCACGGAAATGACTACAACCCTCCCCGTCTCCCAGCTAACACAAAAGACTTTACTGTTGATGATGCTAGCCCCACTTTAATTATTCTATCTCCTCAATCAAATTATTCAATACCCAATTACTGAATTGCCTCTGTTCTTGATGGCACTCAATCCAGAATGGGCCTGCACTTTTTTAAACCTTAGAACCACTCAGCAAAAGCACAAGCCCTATAATAAGCCCTTCCCAACTCCGTATTACTGGGCTGCTCCACAAACTTTCTGCCGTTCATTCTCTCTTGCTACAACAAGCTAAATACTTTTACCTTTTCAGCCTAGAAGTGGATGGTTGGCAGTTTTGGTCTATTGGCTTTAATAAAATATCTTCCCTCCACAGTGCATGCTCTAGTCATACCAAGACCATGTAAGTTTTCCAGACATACATGTTTTGGACCTGCAGAAGTACCTTTGGTTTGTAGGACATTTTCTTCCTTTTTCTGCATAGAAAAATTTTATTTTTCAAAACCCAAATCACATTTTAACTCACATGTCAATACATCCAAGAATCTACTCATAGAATTGGATCAAGTTTCCATTGTCTCGCGTTAACTCTGAGCTGGAGCCTATCGCGCAGAGGCTCAATGCCTATGGACATGGAAATTAGAGAAGACCTAATTCCTCCTGCCTTTGACAATGTACAACCTTGAGAAGCGCACTTATTACGCATATCTGGCAGAACTGGCAAATGCTACTTCCCCCCATCGATTCTACTCAATCATTGCTACCCATTGACACTTAATAAAGCAACTGCACACATATCACGATCCTGGGACAGAGAGAAACACATCTTTTTCTTATTGGAAGCTTAATAGGACAATGCCTAAGGTTGCTAAATAAACCATGTTTATTTCTTTTGCTTCTTTGCTTCTCTAGTTTATGAAGTAGGACTTACCAACTTGATTTATTCTGGAGCATGGTGGTGAAATATTTAGATAAATTGGCTCTTAAGAGAGAGAGGCAGTGGAGGATTGTCTGAGGATTAGGTCCAGCTCTCAAGCCTCAGACTCTGTCCTGACCACAGAGAGCTCTCCATCTGGAAATCTGTAATAATACCATCTTCCTCTAAGGGTTAATGGGATGAGACAGATGAAATTTCTCAATCAGTGGTTATCAGCTGGTGATGTATACTAGAATCACCTGAAGAGTTTTAAAAACATACCCATGCCTGGATCTCACCCTTCTAAATTCTGGAGTGAGGCCTAGGCACTGGCAATTTTTAAAAATTCCATAGATGATTCTAAAGCAACATCAAGAGTGAACACTGCTGATCTAGATAAAGGCAGAAAAGTTGTCATAAAAACATAAAGCATTTCCCAGTGCTAGGGAATGGGTAATAGAAGAAGCATGGAAATCTGTTTCCAATAAATGGTGATTGACAAATAATCAAATTTTATGAAGACCCTAAGCACACCTTCAAAAGGGCTGGACTTTCCCAAACAAAAAAGAAGTAAATGATGGATAGATTCACTGTGAAATTCAGGCTGTAGAAATTTAAAACATTAACAAATTTGGAAATGTATACTGTTGCACAGATCAGGGAATATTGAAATGAAATGGGGCCAGAAGCTAATCATATGGAAATATTTCTATTTGCACATTTCTCCAGAAGGCAAAGTAGAGATTGCAACCAATATATCTATACAAGTGACAAGAATATTAAGTTTTCTGTCATTCCCTTAGTACACTACCTTTCTCAGCATGTATTCTGTCCTAGTTCTTGCAAAGGTGAGAATAATATCAAACTCATTAATTGTCTACATTTTAGATATGATGTGACTTTAGTGGATGGTGTTAATTAAACTACAAAACAACTCCTCTTGCTGTGGTGTGCATTCCAAGTTAGAGCAATTAATTCACTCACTTAAACTGATCAAGATTTAATTACCATCACTCTGTGCAATTACTCCATAATTAAAGTAATTTGGTTCATTCCACTTGCTGACAGTGTCATTGAACAGCCATTCACAGAAGCAAAAGAAGTGATAATTAACTTAAAGAATAGCTCAGGGCAGTTTTACCCAGACAAGTTCACTGTTAGTTATTCCTAAAATACCTAGAATGAGGTAAAGCATGGAGAGAAAATACTGGGAGAATTTTAAAACAAAAATAATAATAAACAACACTTTAGGGGGGGGTTGCCTCCCCAAAACAAGGTCCCTAAAAGCTTATGAATTTCTTAGCAGTTTAAATGGTCATGGTTGTCATCATTATAACCTAACCATAAATCAGTGTCATGGGCAAAACAAACAGAACTTGAAAAAAATTAAGCACTTAAATATTGGTTAGGGCTAATTACTGTGGGAGATTAGCGCCTACTTGGGGGTTGGTAGGTGTGGTACAAATATACTGGTACAAAAGGAACACTCAGAATCTTTGGAGAAGAACCGAATAGGTGTTTAAGAATTGCAAAACCCAAGTTTGGAAAAAGCGTTGGGGAAACTGCGTGCACGCACACACACAAACACACACACGTACATGGGCCACACTCATGATGGCCATGGAAATGAGCAGTTGCCTGTGTTTACCTGTAGAATTATAGAATTTACCTGTACAGTAGTTAATTGACTAGTTGCCCAACCAGCAAAATATAGAAAGATTAGCTTAGGAATTATGGAATTCTTTTTTTAAATTTTCCTTTTTTTTTTTTTTTTTTTTTGAGATGGGGCTGTTACCCAGGCTGGAGTACAGTGGCACAATCATGGTTCATTGCAGCCTAGAACTCCTGGGCTCAAGTGAGTCTCCCACCTCAGCCTCCAGAGTGGCTGGAACTATAATCCCACATCACCACACCAGGCTAATTTTAAAAAATCTTTTTGTAGAGATGAGGTCTCCTTACAGTGCCCAGGCTGGTCTCGAACTCCTGGGTTCAAGCCATCCTCCTTCCCTGGCCTCCTGAAGTGCTGGAATTATAGGAGTGAGCCACCGTGCCTGGCAGAGTTCTGGAATTCTGATAGAGCACTAATGAGGAAATGCTAGAGCAGATAATAGGCTATGGATAGGAGTGGGTAGAGTAGATTTGCCTAGGATCACAGGTCTAGAGAGTGAGAGAGCCGAGGCTGAACCTCTCATCTCCCCACATGGTGCACTCAGAGGCAAATTGTATTGAACTGAAGAGACTGAATTACACGAGGTTTTGGGGGACGGGACCAGATAGAACCTAAAGTGGCCTTCATACTAAAGGGCCAAGCACAGCTTATGGCAGCTCTGCTGGGACTTGGGAATAGTTCCTGACAGTCCTGTTTCTAAGGGAGCTACTCACAGAGGCAACAACCTTCCATTACACTCACAGGAAAACAATAGCTTTTGAAAGGTGGTCCTGTAGCATCTACCTGCTGAGCATGCATGATACCTGGGGCAGCTTCTCCTGGTGAACCCTATGCAGGGAGTTGGGGAGATGGTAAGAGACATCATATCATCTGCCATTTTCTGAACATTATTTAGATGTAACTTGGAAATTTCCACCTTTAGCAATGTATCTTATGGAGCCTGTCAAAGATGCCAAGATTGAGGCCTCCTTTCAGGTGCAATTGACTTGGGTCCACACTGGCAGAATTGCCTTGGGAACAGAGCTCTTCCAGGGAAGCCCTGCCCACATCTGCATCATCATATTCATAAAAAAACCAGTTGGCCCAAACATCTTCCTTCAAATACTGACAACAAGGAGGCATGGGGATTTGCTCAAGATCACAGGTCTAGCTTATGCCAGAGCTGGATCTGAAATTCCCATCTCAAGTCGGCCTAGATAAACCATAGAGATTTTACTGGGCAATTACTTATATGAACTATGGCATGAATGGCTCTCTATTAATCAAAGCATTATGTATTTCCCCATTCATGATATTTCCATGTATACTTAGAAATTAACAATGCATTGCTCAGCCCTTACTCTTTTTTCTCTCCAGATCTTATTTGAAAATATTAGAAGGGGCATGATGATAACATATTTTTCAAGGGATAAGACATTTTCCCTCGGAAGATTTATTACTCACAAATTAGTAAGTCATCTATATATCATTAGAAGTATTTCCCAAATATAATGAAAAAGATTGTAATAATAATAATAATATATATAATGATAAAAAACATTTGTGAATAGTATAATCTCATAATGATCAGGATGATAGAATTTCATAGCTAGATGTGATTGTAGGAATCAGCCTAACAACATAATTCATATATAAGGAAGGACATGGATGCTTAGGGAGGTTATGTGACTTGCCAAAGGCCAGGTGGCTAATGAATGGCAGAGCTAGACCCAAGTCTCCTCATTCTCATCCAGGAAGCAGTGTAGAAAGTCGCAACCTTTCTTAGCATGGATATCTCAATAGAACATAAGACTTGCTGAGTTTTCCAAGGAAATCCACCTAGGCTTCTGCAGGTAAGGGGTGTTACGGTGTTAAGGGCAGAGGCTCTGGAGCCAGATCACCTGCTCTAGATCCCAGGCCCATCATTTACTGATCTCTCTGTACTTCAATTTTGCCACATGTAAAAACGGGATAATAACAGTACCTCCTTGTAGAGTTATTGGTGGCTTAAATGGGTCAATTCAAGGAGAGGACTTAGAAGAGTGCCTCGCCCATATAATTCAATGGCTATTACTATTCTTACCACACCTTAGCCACGAGAGGCTCTCTCAGCAGTTGTGTCCATCCTCTGTTGTGTTCAGCCTGTTGTTGGACCTCCAGCTCAATCCAATGTGGCTGTTTTCTAGCCCAGACACCTGAGCTTCTGAAGGCTCTGATACTTCTGGGTTGGAATGCACTATAGTAGGAAGATGGGCCAGACAGAATCCTGCCATCTTGAATTGGCTTACTCATAAAATCACTAACCCAGATCTGCAGACATAGCCAAAACCTCAGTCAGTTTTTTCCATTCTTACTGGAAAACTATGGTTACTGTCTTTCCAGACTTCTCACCACCAATCTTATTTGCATCCTCTAGCTAATGAATTCTCTCCATGGAATCCTGGTGGACTTTCCACCACAATTTACTCGAGTTTCGAATATCCTTTTCTGTTTGGTACAAAGGCAAAATTCTCATTTAAATAAGTTGTTTTCACATTTTGAAAGTACCTGCATGTCTGTGTGAATGTATATGTGCACACCAATGTAATACAGTGCACAGGTGGCACCGTGTGCAAGAACACTGAAGAATTTGAGAACTTATTTCTGATCCTGATTTATTCCCAAGTTGCTGTGTAACCTTGAGCAAGTCACTGGCCTCTCTGGTTCTTAGTTGAGTCAATTCTAAAATGAGGAGTTTGGGTGAAAAGCCTTCTATATTAGGGTTCTCCAGAGAAACAGAACTTTGTTCTATATTCAGACCCTATTCTGAACCTTATTCACAGCCTATTCAAACCCTGTGTGTGTGAATGTGTGTGTACACATAGCTTACATATGGAGTTAGTTCATGCCATTATGGAGGCAGGGTGAGTCAGCAAGTTGGAGACCCAGGAGAGCTGACATTGTAGTTCCAGTTCAAAGGCCAGGAGGCTCAAAACTCAGGAAGAGCCAATATTTTTAGTCCAAAGGCAGAGAAAAGCCAATTTCTCAGTTCAAAGGTGTTCAGGCAGGAAAAATTATCTCTTACTCAGGGGAAGGTCAGCCTTTTTGTCTATTCTGGCCTGTTTGGGTGAGGCCCACCCACATTGGAGAAGGCAACCTGCTTTACTCAGTCTACTGATTTAAATGTTAATCTCATCCAAAATCACCCTCATAGAAACACCCCAAATAATGTCTGACCAAATATCTGGGTATCCTGTGATCCTATGGTCTAGTCAAGTTGGCACATAAAATTAACCATCACACCTTCTAGGATCCCTTCCAATTTAAACCCTTATGATATAAAATCCTACTTAACACTAGTGTACAGACAAAAATCTCTTCTGTAAGTGGAAGCAGTCCTGTCTCCATAGCTATTCCCTACGTGCAGGAAGCCTAACAACTGCTGTAAGAGAGGTGCATGTAAAGTGTAGTAGAACAGAAAAGAAGAAGCCCATTGTTCGGACTGTGGCTCTCTTCACCAAATGTGTACTCAGCTTAGAGGTAGGAAATATTTTCTTTGTCTTATAGTAGGCACTAAATATTAACTGCTTGTTAAACTGAAAGATATAAAAGGAGGGAGAATTTGATAGGCTGGGAAAAACAAACATTTCAAAATATTGAGCATGATATGAAATTAATCAGGTCAGCAGGTTGAGAAGTTATACTGGGGAAAAAGTTAGAAAGTCTGGCTAGTAATAACCAGTCCAAATTGAGATACAGGCACACCTCAGAAATAACTGTGAGTTTGGATCCAAACTACTACAGTAAAGCAAATATTGCAATAAAGCAAATCGTACAAATTTTTCGTTTCCTAAGGCATATAAAAGTTATTTTTATACTATACTGCAGTATGTTAAGTATGCAATAGCATTATGTCTAAAAATGTACATGATTTTAAAATATTGCTACAAGAAACTAACAATCATCTGAACCTTCAGCAAGTCATAGTCTTTCTGCCGTTTGTGGGTCTTGCTTTGATGTTGATGGCTGATGCCTGATTGGGGTGGTGGTTGCTGAAGATAGGGTGGCTATGGCAATTTCTCAAAATAAGACAACAATGAAGTTACATACATCGATTGACTCTTCCTTTCATGAAAAATTTCTCTGTGGCATGTAATACTGTTTGATAGCATTTTACCCACAGCAGAACTTCTTTCAAAATTGGAGTCAATCCTCTCAAACCCTGCTGTGGCTTTATGTTGATACAATTAAGTTGATGTAATACTCTAAATCCTTTGTTGTCATTCCGACAATGCTCACAGCACCTTCACCAGGAGTAGATTTCATATAAAGAACCACTTTCTTTGTTCATCCATAACAAGAAACTTCTCATTCATTCAAATTTGATCATGAGATTGCAGCAATTCAGTCACATCTTCAGGCTCTACTTCTAATTCTCTGGCTATTTCTACCATATCTGCAGTTACTTCCCTCACTGAGTTCTGGAATCCCTCAAAGTCTCCATGAGGGTTGGAATAAAATTCTTCCAAATGCCTGTTAATGTTGATATTTTGACCTTCTGCCATGAATCATGAATGTTCTTAAATGGCATCTAGAATGGTGAATCCTTCCCAGAAGGCTTTCAATTTACTTTGCCCAGATCCATCAGTGGAATCAGTATAATGGCAACTATAGCCTTACAAAATTTCTTTCTTTTTTTTTTTGAGATGGAGTGTTGCTCTGTCGCCTGGGCTGGAGTGCAGCGGTGTGATCTTGGCTCACGGCAAGCTCCACCTCCAGGATTCATGCCATTCCCCTGCCTCAGCCTCCCAAGTAGCTGGGACTACAGGCACCCGCCACCACGCCTGGCTAATTTTTTTGTATTTTAGTAGAGATGGGGTTTCACCGTGTTAGCCAGGATGGTCTCAATCTCCTGACCTCGTGATCTGCCTGCCTCGGCCTCCCAAAGTGCTGGGATTACAGGCGTGAGCCACCATGCCCGGCCATGTGTTTCTTAAATAATAAGACGTGAAAGTTAAAATTAGTCCTTGATTTATGGGCTACAGAATGGATGTTGTGTTAGCAGGCATGAACACATTCATCCCCTTGTACATCTCCATTAGAGCTCTTGGGTGACCAAGTGCAATGTCATCAATAAGCAGTAATATTCTGAAAGGAATTTTTTTTTCTTTGCAGCAGGTCTTAACAATGGGCCTAAAATATCCAATAAACCATGCTGTAAACAGATGTGCTGCCATCCAGGCTGTTGCCCCATTTATAGAGTACAAAAAGAATAGAGTTAGCATAATTCTTAAGGACCCTAGGATTTTCAGAATGGTAAGTAAGCATTGGTTTCGGCTTAAAGTCACCAGGTACATTAGCCCCTAACAAGAGAGTTAACTTTGAAGCCAGGCATTGACTTCTCTCTAGCCAAGAAAGTTCTCAAAGATGTCTTTCTCCAATAGAAGGATGTTTCATTTACATTACAAATCAGTTCTTTAGTGTATCCACTTTCATTGATGATCTTAGCTAGATCTTCCTGGATAATGCTGCAGCTTCTATGTCAGCACTTGTTTCACCTTGCACTTTGATATTATGTTTCTTTAAACCTCATGAACCAACCTCTGCTAGCTTCCAACTTTTGTTCTGCAGCTTCCTCACTTTTTTTTTTTTTTTTTTTTTTTTTTTTTTTTTTTTTTTTTTTTTTTTGAGACATCGTCTTGCCCGGTTGCCCAGCATGGAGTGCCACGGCACCATCTCGGCTCACTGCAACCTCTGCCTCTGAAGTTCAAGCTATTCTCCTGCCTCAGCGCCCCCAGTAGCTGGGATTACCGGCATGTGCCACCACGCCCAGCTAATTTTTGTATTTTTAGTAGAGACAGGGTCTCACCATATTGGCCAGGCTGGTCTCGAATTCCTGACCTCAGGTGATCCGCCCACCTCAGCCTACCAAAGTGCTGGGATTACAGGTGTAAGCCACCACGACTGGACTTCCTCACCTCTTGTAGCCTTCATAGAATTGAAGAGAGTTAGGACCTTGCTCTGAATTAGGCTTTGGCTTAAGGGAATGTTGTGGCTGGTTTGATCGTCTCTCTAGACCACTAAGACTTTCTCCATAACAACAATAAGGCTGTTTCACTTTCCTATCATTCAAGTCACTGGAGTGGCACTTTATTTTATTTTATACCTCTTTTGAGACAGAATCTCATATACTCTGTCACCCAGGCTGGAGTGCAGTGGCTCAGTTCACTGGGGCTCACTGCAGCCTCCGCTTCCTGGGTTCAAGTGATTCTCATGCCTCAACCTCCTGAGTATCTGGGATTACAGGCGTGTGCCACCATGCCCAGCTAATTTTTTGTATTTTTAGTAGAGATGGAGGTTTCACCATGTTGGTCAGGCTGGTCTCGAACTCCTGACCTCAAGTGATCTGCCCACCTCAGCCTCCCAAAGTTCTGGGATTACAGGTGTGAGCCACTGTGCCTAGCCTGGAGTAGCACTTTTAATTGCCTTCAAGAACTTCTCCTTTGCATTTACCACTTGGCTAACTATTTGGTGCAAGAAGCCTAGCTTTCAGCTTATCTTGGCTTTTAACATGCCTTCCTCACTAAGCTTAATCATTTCTAACTTTTCATTTAAGAGATGTGTAACTCTTTCTTTCACTTAAACACTTAGAGGCCTTTATAGGATTAATTGGCCTAATTTCAATATTCCTGTGTCCCCAGGATAGGGAGGCCTGAGGAGAGGGAGAGAGACAGGGGAATGGCCAGTGAGTGGAGGAGTCAGAACATAAACAACATGTATTGGTTAAGCTTCCAACTTACATGGGCGCAGTTCCTGGTGCCCCCAGACAATTATAATAGTAACATCAAAGATCACTGATCACAGATCATTTTTACAGATTTAATAACAATGAAAGAGTTTAAAGTATCACAAGAATTGCCAAAATGTGACACAGACATGAAGCGAGCACATGCTGTTGGAAAAATGGTGCTAATAGATTTGCTTGACACAGGGTTGCCACAAACCTTCCTTTTGGAAAAAAATCTAGTATCTATGAAGTGCAGTAAAGCAAAGCAAAATGAAATGAAATCTGCCTGTATTCTGTAAGTATAAAGTACACAGAAACAGAGACTTAATATTTAAAAACAATGCAAAATACCTCAACAATGTAAAAACACTGATTATGTATCAAAACAAAATTATATTGGACATACTGGGTTAAATATAACCTTAAAATTAATTTTATCTGTTTCTTCTTACTTTTTAAATGTGGCTACTAGTAAATTTAAAACTATATATGTGGCTCAAATTGGATTTCTATTGAAAAGTGCTATTATAGAACTTTGACAGAAGTCTTTAATGAAATGGAAGATGGTAAAACTTGTTAATGAAAAGATAGAGAAATCCTGAAAGGGAATGATGTGGTTACTTGAGTACATATATATACATTTTAGGAAAAAGTTTTTAAGAGTTACTAAAAGTACAGGTGTGCAGAATGTCTTTCTGTCAAATACTCATTAAGAGTTCATGTCCTCTCAAGGATGCCAAAAAAGAGCCTATGAAGAACATATAGAATGAATATATCTTGTTAATGGACTATGAGGCATTGTGCTTGGCACACTGAGGTTCAAAAACTTTATCCATCTCTTTACATCTCACTGGCTGGAATTAGGTCATTAATCACAGCAAAGGATAATAGGATTATCCCAAGGACCCAGGGTAAAGAGTTCACCTTTCTTGAAATCAAGTCATCTCACCCATATACATGAATGCAATTTGAGTTTTTAAGCAGGCAATAAAGGTGACAATTGCTGTATGTAACAATCAGTGTGTCACGGTGTCCAGGTTAAAAGGTAAGTATACTTCACTTCACAGGATTCAACCTTATAGATCCCTTAAGTTAACAGAAATATCATTCAGAAAAAAGAGGCACTGGACTCATCCACATTTGATCATCATCTTCCCAAAAGCTTCAACCACAGACATGAATTTTAGTCTTGCTAGCGTAGGATTCCAACAATAGGCATTTCTTGCTTTTATTTTAAATGATTTCTTTTTGTCTTTTTTTTTTTTTTTGAGACAGGGTCTCACTCTGTCACCCAGCCTGCAGTGCAGTGGCACAATCACGACTCACTGTTGCCTCGCCTCCCAGGTTCATGCAATCTTCCTACCTCAGTCCCCCTGAGGAGCTGGGACTATAGGCATGTACCACCACGCCCAGCCAATTTATTGTTTGTAGAGATGGGGTTTTGCTATGGTGCCCAGGCTGATCTCAAACACCTGGACTCAAGCGATTCACCTCCTTGGCCTCCCAAAGGGCTGGGATTACAGGCATGAGCCACTGCTCCCAGTCCAATGTACATTTCATTTAGACTTGGGTAAGGACAAAAATTGGTTTCAGATTGAAAAAGATAAACATAAACATGATCCTCTCTCTCTCTCTCTCTCTCAATGCTACAAATTGGGTATGCCTTAGCACTTTTTTTTTTATTGCAGGGGGAAATGAGAGTGAGGAAGCTCAAGGCTCTTCTAAAATACAGGATTTTCTTGGATGGTGTATACTTACGTCCACATTTGTAAGGGCCCATAATAAACCACCACAAAGTTATGTCTTCCTCTGGTAACTAATTCAATTATGTCATCCCCTTGAGCATGGACCAAAGTACAGATTTATATCATTAAGCACTTGTCCTAGGTATATATTAGTCTATCTTTCTAACTTTTTTAGGAGGGCATTTTAGAAAAACAGAAAAGAGAGAATTCCACTTAAATGCTTCTTGAAGCTTTCTTGCACAAGAATGAGACATATTTAATAATAGGTGGATGTGGACATAATTTATATGAACCTTGCACATTTAATACCATTAATTCTTCAAAACTAATAATATTAATTCATTCAAAAATGAGATTAAACCTAGGCACCCCTTGCAGCCATAATCCGTGACTGATGGCTCCGTGACGTCGGCAGCCAAGCACCGCCAGCAGAGCCCAGCAGAGCCATCAGTGCATGTGTGGCAAATTGCGATGGGAAGCCACCCGGGAGCTCCTGTCTTGAGTTAAAGCATCGTGGGGGAAGAAAAAAAGATTGCTTATCTTTCTGCTCACCTTGAATGTTATATTTTAGCAGCCAAACCAATGATTTATATTTAATGCCAACAGGGCAGAGTTACACAATCATTTTTCTAAACAGCATTTAATGTAAATCAGCAGGTATAAAGAACCCAACTAGGCTCACAAAATGATGGTCGCTGCAGATGAGTTTATTTCTGACCATATAAATCAGGTATGGGCATTGTTAAATGTAGCCGACAAAGAATAGTGTTATATGTTGCATGGTGTCACTCTGAGGGACACTCACTTGTCCCTTGTTTCCCTCTCTTGCTCAGTTTGCAATGTATTAACACTCCTACCTACCTTCTTCTTGTCTTTTCTCTACTTTTGTTTTGTTGTTTTGAGATGGAGTCTTGCTCTGTCCCCCAGGCTGGAGTGCAATGGCGCGATCTCAGCTCACTGCAACCTCCACCTTCTAGCTTCAAGCGATTATCCTGCCTCAGCCTCCCAAGTATCTGGGATTACAGGTGCATGCCACCACATCTGGCTAATTTTTGTATATTTAGTAGAGATGGGTTTCACCATGCTGACCAGGTGGGTCTCAAACTCCTGACCTTAAGTTATCCACTTGCCTCGGCCTCCCAAAGTGCTGGGATTACAGGTGTAAGGCACTGCGCCCAGCCCTTTTCTCTACTTTTATACACTCTATAAACATTTACTGGGTGCCTACTGTAAGTGAGGGATCTACTGGAATTGGGCCCAGGAAGACTACTAGAAAATGGCAGTGTTTCCCATGGAGGTGTTTTCCAGTGGAGAGGTCATGGTACATGGAAAACAGCAGGCAGACAAACCAGAGTCAGGTAGCTCCAGTGTCTAGCTCCAGCTGGAATTAGAACTAGCTGCATGACCTTGACACATGATTCAGCTTCTCTGACCCTCACTTTTCTCCTCCATAAAATGAAGGTATCTACCTAAATGCTTATAACATTGTGGCAAGAATGAACTGAAAATACTCGTACAACAATTAGTGCAATGCCTGGCAAATGGTTATTAGTTAATAAATAATAGCAAATGCTGTTTTTATTATTATATAAAATACTGAGCAAAGTACATGTTGTGAATTAGACACCCAATAAATATTTACTCCCTTCTTAGGAAGTGGTGAAAGTGGGAGAAATTTGTTTTGGCACATTCTCTCTTCTGTGCCCCTTTTCCTCCCTGGTGAGGCTTCTTCCCCCTATGCTTCCATGTCTTCTGTATAAAGCACCTATTATCAGGGACATAAATCTAAACTTTCTCCAGGCTGAAAAAACGTGAGTAAATAACTGACACGTGAAGTGAAATTCTAAAAGATGTGTAGCCAGCAGTCTGTGGATAGAGAAGCCTTCTGCTTTTATTAGGTGCCAGGCACTAGAGATATCAAAAAACCTCTGTCCTCTGACTCTAATTACTGGCGGGGTTGTGATATAGAAAAATAAGCAAAACCAAAACAGACTTTTGGGGTTCAATATTCTGTAGCAGGCATTTACTAAAGCATTTTTGCAAACAGACAGTTTTCTAAGATACATTTCTGTGATAGTTGGAAAATAAAATAAATATATTTTAAAATATATAAGTATATTACATTTACAATAATGGTAATATTCACATATGTTGTATATGTACATAACATGGATTTTCTCATTACATCCTTTAAAAATTCTACATAGTTAACTTGTTTGCATTTTACAATATTCAGATGAGAAAACTGAGGCCTGAGAGGCTAAATAACGAATTGCTTATTCGCTATTGATAGCTCCTCTGAAATGAACACAAAGATGGTATTCTTTACCCTACAGTGTTATGGAATTCTTTCTCACAAAGTTGGGCTTCAATAAACTAAGTTTATTGAAGTTAAATGCAATTTTTATTTTATTATGGGTTTATAGATGGACTTTTTCTTTACTCTTACTTTTATCAATAAAGCAAGTCACACAAATAAATCTGTTGGGCACAGCTGATGACTCTGGGCTACCTCTGGTGTACACAGACTTCACCACTAGCATAGCTGGGTGAATGGACGTGTGCACAACCAGCACACAAGAGCCTGGGCAGCTTACTCGTCTGTCCCACTGTTTGTTCTGCCCACAGGTGTCTGCTCAAGGCCTCAAATCTGAAATGCACGCAGAAAACAGCACCATTGAAGCAGGTTTTTGCTTTCATATTTTTAATTAAGTAAATAAGTTACTAAGCACTTAATTAACTAGTTAATTAACTAATTAAATTCTCTAGGATCTTGTACCTTTTTTGACGTACTATTTATTATTGATTAGGGCCTAGACTGTAGGAAGTTACATGTAATTTGTCTTTTAGAACACTAGATTCTTTTTAATTATGTTACCTATTTTGGTGTCTTGAATGAGAGAAATAAAAGACTCTACCTTATTTCGGTTGCTCATAGCTCAAGGGATTGTGGCTGGCAATGTCTCCTGAGCTGAAGGCCCCATTCTACAACAGCCTTCGGGATGCTTAGTTAGGAACACAAGGGTCTACCTTTCAGGGGGTTACTAGCCTCCAGTAATCTTTCCCTCATGGATAACATACCTCATTGCAATGTGTGGTTTTTCCTTTAATACATTCATTCAATCTCTCGCTCTTTCCTTGAGGTAGCACCTAGGGGCAAGTGAAGTAAAGAGCAGCTTCCATAAAGGCACCGGAGTAGGAAGGTGGCAGGTTTGTTTGGAGTATGGGAAATAGTTGGAAGGGGAATCAATGAGAAGGTATAGCTGAAGGTTAAAATGAAATGATAGATTGGGGCTTAATTACATATCTTGATTATCACGCTAAGATATCTGGATATCAGGTAGCAGCAGGGAGCCGTTGGAGGTGTTTAAGACAAAAGGTCATCAATGAGCTCTGAGTCTTGGATCACATAGGCAGCAGAGTGGAGGATGGGGGGAATCCAGGGGTTATGGGGGCAGAAAGATCCACTGGAACTCGAGTCTGATAGATCACCTTAGACACAACAAAAACCTGGGTTAGAGATCACACAATGTTCATTGTGAGAAACAAACTCACCCATCCAAACCTAAAGAATGGACTTAGAGACCTGGAGAACAGCGAAAGTGAGACTTTTAATGATGCTCTTGCAAGATCAGATGGGCAGGCATACCCAGCACAGTTTCAACAAGTAATTTATCCCCTAGTGCACAGGTCCCTCACAGGTTCCGGTTTCTCCTAGGCTGAATACTGTGGGGTCACAAACTTCTGGACGTCGCCTATTGGTTGTTGGGTTGGGGCTTTAGGTGTTTTCTTTAGGGGTTGCCTTGCTGCAACCTTGTCAGGTCGGGGGATTTTAAAGTATTTGACTTATGACCTAAGTAGTTGGGCAGGCTGATAAGAACAGACAAAGTGAGCTGTTTTGCAGGCTAGTAAACTTTTATCTTAAGACTAAACTTCTTTGGTTCGTTTGAGGGTAACTAAGGGTAGGGGGACCCGGCAAGCAGGCATTGGTTATCAAAGCAGGGGCCTAGTATATTCTGTTTTTTCTGTAGTTTGCTGACTTAAGCCAATTTAAGGCACTTTTTCTTGGAATTAGACCACTACATACATTATTTCCTTCGTTCATGAAGAGGAAAGGACACATATTCAAAAGAGGTTTTGGCGGTGGAATGATTCAGGTGGGGATAGAGAGACAGTCCACTGATCACTGCATATAGATTAAGGGTTAAGAAGAAGGCTCAAGGATAGCCCACAGTTTCTAGGCCAGATGTAACCATCAGATTTCATCTCAAATGCCAAGAGGATTCTGGGGTGGAGAGCTGGCTGGGTGATCTTGCTGCAGGCACGGCAAGAGCAGTGGCAGCATGCTGGCCAGGTATTTCTCAGCCCATCCATGGAACAGCCCTTTGTTTTTGAATCAAATTTATGTTAGTGTCTAATAATAATTTGATTGGTTACCATCAGCATGATTGCTGAAGACCAGAAGATGTGTAATAAGATAATACACATCAGCTGCAAAGCTGATCTAAACCAACACACATCAGCTGTAGAGCTGGCCTAAAAAGTAAGCACCATGAGATACTAAAAAGCACCACAAGATACTAGAAATACTAACAAAAAAAGAAAAATTATGGAAAGCCACAACTAAACATTTTCGGACAATGTACATGTAGGAGGACTAGGAGACAAGCCCAAATTCTTCCAAATATGTTTGAAAAATTGACTATAAAACTCTCTTAAAAATTATAGACCCATGCTGATGTTTTGTTTCCTCACCTTGTGAGTGAGGAAGGGAATACCGCCCTGTGGTTCTGGAGAGAGCTGAATACATGACGCTGGACACTGGGTAGATGAGATTGACAACAGTTATTAGTCCCATATTCTCACACTCCAATACTTAGAAAAAAGGATGCTGTATGCCAGCCAGGGTCATGCAGGGGTTGCACTCAGGGGCAAGGTGAACCAGCAGAGGCTGGTGTTGTAGTAACAAGATGGGGAGATGACTCCTGGTTCTCACAGGAGGATGTAATTGGCTTGTTTGGATAATTCCGCAGGCTGGCAGGGTAATGGCTCATTAGGTTGAGAACCAGGTGAGGAGTGGCTGCTCTGGCTGTCAGGGGAACTAGCTGGGTAGGGAGCCATTCCTACTATTATGGGGAGAGAGCAGAAGAAATTGCATTTAAGTTTTGGGAGTCCCCATGAATCTCAATAATGTTGAGATAGCACAGGACATTTTAATATGTTAGCCACTGGCTACATGTGGCTGTTAAACTCATGAAATGTGGCTAGTCTAAACTGAGATATGCTGCAAGTATGAAATAGACACCAGATTTTAAAGACCTAGTATGAAAAAAAGAATGTAAAAAATTTCACTACTTTTTAATCAGTTACTTGTTGGAATGATATTTTAGGTATAGTTTTCAGTTAAGGAAAATATATTATTGAAATTATTTTACCTATATATTTTTGTTTAAAAAACATGACTATAGGAAGATTTAAAATTACACATGTGGCTCATATTTATGGTTTGCATTATGTTTTTATTGGACAACAATGGCATTAACCTTCCTCTAGAAAACTGAGAAATTCAAAATATTCAGCAACAGTTGGTTAAAATCTTTTTATTTTTATCATTATTATTTTTTTGAGACAGAGTCTCGCTTTGTTGCCAGGCTGGAGTGCAGTGGCGTGATCTCAGCTCATTGCAACCTCTGCCTCCCAGGTTCAGGTGATTCTCCTGCCTCAGCCTCCTGAGTAGCTGGGACTACAGGCTCGCGCCACCATGCCCAGCTAATTTTTGTATTTTTAGTAGAGATGGGGTTTCACCATGTTGGCCAGGGTGGTCTCTATCTCTTGACTTCATGATCCACCCGCCTCAGCCTCCCAAAGTGTTGGGATTACAGGTGTCAGCCACCGCACCCAGCCAGTTAAAATCTTTGTAGCATGAAAACCTCTACTTACCTGACCAAGAGAGCTCATTTTAGCGACTTATTCTACTTACCACTCCTCAAACAGGCCCCTCACAAACAGGTGGGGTATTTTCCTGATCCTGACTGAATCTCAGCCTTCATTTACTACATTCCAAATTGGCTCAACTGAAGTTCAGAAAAAGAGATTTCACCATTAAGTTTTTGAACTGCATTATGGCAAAGCACCAGAAGGGGCCTCAGGTAGGGCAGGAATCCCGGCAGGAATCTCATCACTTTCTTCTGTGATGTGCATGGCAGAAGATGCTCTAAATCTTACACAGGATACATGTCTAAGCCCCTATACCTTGACTATGCTGTCCAAAAATATCAGCAGGCTTCAAATAACATGAATTCACAGGTTAAAGAAATGAACAACAAATGACTATTTTGTCTACTAAACTGAAGGCCAAATGCATATAACACTAAACAAATTGGAATTAGCACAATTTTACATACTCAGAAAAAAACTGACTAAAAAAGGAGTGGCCGGGCGGTGGGAAGTTCAGTGTTTGGAGGCAAAAACTGGGCATCCAAAGAATGTTTCTGTTTCCTCATTGAAATGCTCTATTAGATGCTAATTTTGCCGTGTGCTGGTGTGATAACCACTCAGGAATCAAATACAGCCACGGGATTTGGTTTCACTTTAAACAAAGCAACAACTTGCTCTCCAAGTGTTAGAAACACCCAGCATGCATTAGCCGTAAGCAGAGAAATCTCCTAAAGTCAGAGCAGAGGGACACAGGTTTTAGAAACTAGTTACAGACCATCCTAACTAGGTAAGGGTCTATAAAGCCGAACTCAGCCAGTTGGTTTCCACTTCAGTATGGCCTCAACACCTTGCCCAGAAGACAGTCCCACCTCAAGATAAGTTTGGGTCTGCTCTTTAAGTTTCCCCCAAAAAAGACTCGTTTTATTCTGAATAATAATCATTATATATTATTAATAATAATCTCCAATTATTACTGTGAGCCAAGCACTGGGCTAGGAATTATACATATACCAACTAGGCTTTACGGCAAAGCTTCAAAGTTGGCAAAGACTAGATACACATTTCACACATGAGGAAAATGAAGTTCTGAGACATCATTAGCTTATCATCAGAAATGACTCTGGCTGCAAATAACGGAATACCTGACTTAAGTGGTGGCTTAAGGAAGTTGGCATTTATTTGACTCATGCAACAAGAGCTCATGAGGATGCCATCTAGGGTTGCTCTATTGGATCAAAGATCCCAGGGTCCCAGGCTCCTTGTGTCTTTCCACTCTGTCCTTCAGAATATGTTGGGTTTTGTCCTTGTATTCATCATTGCCATATGGCTGCTACATCTCTAGCAGGAAGAAGCAAAGACAGAGAGGCAAAGAAACCTGACAGCTTAGGCTGCTTCTCTTAATTAAACTTCTCTGCAATCCCATCCAGTATCTCATTGTCCAGAACCTGTCTCATGGCTACTTGTTTGCAGGAAAGGCCAGGAAACAGTATTTTTATCTGGACAAAGAATCCAAAGCAGGATTATTTTAGCAAGGAGCAAAGGGAGAATGATCAGGCAAGTAACTATAGGATCTATCACTTTGGGATGGTTTCATCTTAAATGCTTTGCAGCCTCCAAAGGACCTTATCTTATTAATCATATTCCCAGTGACTAGCACATAGTAGCCACCCAAGGCACCATGTTGAAATCCCACCAAATAGAGAAGTTTGAGTATCCTCCTATGTAAGTACCTTCCTTATAATTTCCCCTGGATGACAGCAAATGCCGCACAATTGGCTGCAGTTCAGTTGAACACCATTAAAGTCTCTGCTTAGGGATATTAAAAAAAAAAAAAAAGGCAGGGATGCTAAGCCTTACTGCTTTGCTAAGTGGTTTTTAAAAGGTTTGGAGACCATTTACATGAAAAGATTTCTCCAACAGCTAGATACAGAAAACAATTCTGAGACTACTCTTGTCTCTCCCTCTATCTAAGCTTTTACTAATATGTTCTTAGACCCTAAGACCTGCCTCAAATCCTTTGCCTTTAAGCAGCAAGTTATTGGCACTAAGCTTCATATTTTTGCTAAACTCACATTTTCTCCTTAGGAGACATGGATGCTACTAGACACGGGATATTTTCATAATTGGAAAACAAATGAGTGATTGTGCATGAGCCTGTCTGTATACATATGTGGAGGAAAAGTTTTTTGAGGACAGCAGCTGATGAGGTAACTGCAAATTGCAGAGCTAAGGAAGGAGCCAGAGAAGTCATCATTAAGATGACTTTCTTCTAGGATAGAATCAGAATCCCTCATAAGGAAACCCTTGTGGAGTGAGATTTTCTAGGGAAGTCCCAATTTTAAATGTTCTGTCCCGTTGCAGCCCAAATGTTTGGTGATGTGTCATGAACTGTCATGTGTGAAACACTTGCCGTTAGCTATAAGCTTCTGGCAATCATTTTCTATCACAATGGTTTAAACTTCCTTGGATCAAACTTCTGTGAGAGATTCTTAGTTTGACCATTCCCTCTTCTCTATCTTTTCCTGTTGCTTTTCTGTTATTATAATAAGTTTCCAGGGTGAAACTCACATTTCTAGGCCAAGGCACTTGTGTAGTTCAGCCTACAGGGCTTGATGTGCTCATAGGGCCAGTTTTTAAAATTGGGAAGCTGCTTGGAATTGCTAATGATTAACAAACACACACGAAGTCCATTTTATCTGAAATAATTGCACCTGATTATAGATATACTCATCAAATGGATGTAGTGCTAGCTTTATACTAAAATAAGTAAAAATTTGAAAAAGAATTGTCTTACTTTTTAAGTGTTAAACCTTGTAGATACTTTTGACTTTTATCATATAAACAGCAAACATTTAATTCAACACTATAGGCTGCTTGGCTAGTCACTAGGAATATCACAGCCATTATAGTAATATAATAGTTGTACTAATGTATGCCCACTGGCCAACTATATTCATTTTTGTGTTTGCTTCTGACCTCATCCAAACGATGCTATTTTAAATTGAAAGATGCGCACTGTTTTCATTCATTCCTGCTACTCTAACAAAATACCTTAGACAGAGGAATTTATAAATAATAGAAATCAGTTTCTCACAGTTCTGGATGCTAGAAAGTCCAAAATGAAGGTGCCAGCAGAGTCAATGTCAGCTAAGAGCTCACTCCCTGCTTCCAAAATGGCATCTTCTTACTATGTTCTCAGACATTCGCAGGTTGAAAGACATGGAACAGCCAGGCAGCTTTTTGATGGCTCTTTTATAAGGGCATTTTCCCATTCACAAGGGCACTTTGGGATGGTCTCATCCCAAAACCCATGCTTACATCTTATGAATTAATCACTTTCCCAAAGGTCCCACCTCTTAATACTATTTCCTTGGGAATTAAGTTTCAATGTGAATTTTGGAGGGACAATACCATTCAAGCCATAGCACCTGTCTTGTCTTCATATAGGGCACAGGAAGTACCATTTGACTTATTTTGCGATAAGCTAATACAATTTTGGTTTTGTTTTTATTTTGTTTCTTTCCCTTCCCCCCTTTCCAAAAGCTCTGGCATGTGGGAACTTTAACTAAAATCCATATTTTAAAAGATACTACAGTGAGTGTGGCTTTTTTTTTTTCCCCAAGGGTCCGCTGAAAATTGCAACAGACGAGACTGAAAAGGGCAGGTAATCAGTGCTTTGCCTCATCTTCTGGCTTGTCAGTTCCAAATTTTCAGTCCAACAAACACCAGTTTGGTGTGTTTTTTTAAGTCAGCACATGGCTGATGGTTTCTGGAAACTCTTTTTAGTCAGAACCACACTATCTCAACACACCCTCATCCATAATCCTGGGGTGGGCTCAAATGCGACTAGGCTGTGTGAAATGTTTTCATTTCCTATTGACTGGTTGTGTACTTCCCTTGTGTTAATCCCTTGTTAATGGACACTTTCTTTGAGCCAGCTGAGATCGGAGTTGTGTTGTCTTTGTGATTCTAGCAGATTTTATTACTTGGATATCTTTGTTTTCATTATTTTGAGATTTTGGGATTTTGTCTGTTTCATTGATATTGATTCTCTCAGTTAGAGATGGCCCAGCCTCCCACTGTTTCTGTTTGTGTTTGATCTACAAACAGTGGGAGGGAATCCTCAGGCTGCAAATGTTTTGGTTCTATGCTTCAACTGGGAAAGGCATGGTAAGAGCCATTAGCAGCTTTCTCAACTGAAAACAGATGAATGTGGTTTTAAACCTAGGTGGGGGACTTGTATTTTGTCATGTAAATGACCTCAGGCCATTGTTCTGGGACATTCATTTTTACAGGGCAATGTGGAATTTTGAAGAGCCCTGACAATCACTTTCTGAGAAATCCAAAGAAAAATACAATTCCTTCTTTTGGTTATTAACTGTGCCTCTTTCTAGCTGTGTGACTTTGGGCAAGTCATTTTGCCCCTCTGAGTCTCAGTTTCCTTATCTCTATAATGAAGATACTAGACCAGATGATCTTCAATCTCATTGATTAATCCAGGAGAAGAAAGCAACATTTCCTTAGCTGCTACTATACACTCAGGTATTTAACTATTTTATTTCAATGATGTATAGTTATTTGACTTAGTGACAACCCTGTGGGTAAGTACTATCATCCCATTGTGCAGGTGAAAGAACTGAGTTAAAACATAAGTCTGTGTTCTCGCTATATCCATCAATACTGAGATATAGTTTACTATATAACTGCTTCATATGGGAAAATGTTCCTTCTCTCCTCATTAAGTTTATGAGCACCTAGAAAGGAAAGGCCACATCTGCCAGACACCTACCCCAGTCTTGGTCTTAAATAAGTGCTTGTTGAATTAGGTCACTTAGTAATTTATTGTATGTGAGGATAAGATGCCCTTTTGGCAATGCCCCGTGCAAATAGATGATGACCCTGTAAATACACTAGTTGTGTGTGGTTGCATCCAGGTACCAGGCCGACTTCAGATGGCAATTACAAGAACTCTGACAGGCTTCTATGTGTCTATTGTCTTGTCATCCAACTAACTGCCACAAAGATGCTTCTTTTCACTCAGTATCCCTCTTCAGATAATGCACCTTTTCACTTATGTATCTGTTAAGAAAGGTTAAAAACGGACTAAAAAAAGAAGTAAATTTTTAAAAATGCTTAAGTATCAGCAGTCAAGAGATTTAAAAAGCTGAAACATGGTGAAAATATGTTATAATTGCATAATTAAAGAACTAATCTAAATTGGCTAGAAGTTTTATAATAGTTAGAAGACTGCTATTTCGGAAGGAAGCATGCTTTTGAGCATCCCCCTTTATTATCAAGCGGCAGCCTGGGCTGGACAGCCCTGTCTTTGCAGAGAACCTGAACCTTTCTACTCAGGTAGAGGAACTGATGGTCAGGTCCAGGCTAAGAAAGACAGCTTAATAACTTCGATCCCTTTCCAACTGATACTCTTTACATTTTTGCTCACTATATAGGAATGGCTGAAGGCTTAAGAAGGGAAGGCTGGTGAACACCAACTCCTGGTGACAATTCAGTTTTGGCCCCCAACTTCTTGTTTTGGCCCAGCAAAACAAAGTTCCTGTGATTAAGTGTGCCCGTGCCTCTTAGAAGACAATTTAGCAGTCAGTTCGTTGCCCTTGGGGGCATGTTTACTTAAAGCTTCATACTTGGCGGGGCGCGGCATCTCACGCCTGTAATCCCAGCACTTTGGAAGGCTGAGGTGGGCAGATCACAAGGTTAAGAGATCGAGACCATCCTGGCCAACGTGGTGAAACCCTGTCTCTACTAAAACTATAAAAATTAGCTGGGCATGGTGGCACACACCTTTAGTCCCAGCTATTCGGGAGGCTGAGGCAGGAGAATCGCTTGAACCTGGGAGGCAGAGGTTGCAGTGAGCCGAGATTGTGCCACTGCACTCCAACCTGGCGACAAAGCGAGCCTTTGTCTCAAAAAACAAAACAAAACAAAAAGCTTCATACTTAAAGCGTTTAATTAAGAATTCCTTCCAACCTGTAGCATATCTTTACCTGAAAAGGGGGTCTAGTTTTCTCCATCTCCTTACAGTTCTAGAGACACTTTAGCAAGGTCTTGAGCAGCTGCTTTGCTGAGCCACCCTTGAATGCAGCTCAGGGCAGGATGATGTGGTTTGGCGCTCTTCTGCCCCCACCTACCCTTCCCTAGACTGACTTGTCTGGTTGCTTGAAGACTCTACCATCAGAATTTCTCAGATGATGGTGTCCTAGAAGTCATTCTCAGTCCTGAGGACACATCAGAATCCCTTGAGGAGTTAAAAAAGTCCTCAATGCCCAGGCTGTGTGCCCCAGGCTAATAAAATATCAGAATCTCTGGGGAGGTAGGACCAAGTAGGCATCATTTTGAAAGATTCCCCAGGTGATTCCAATGTGCAGCTAAGTTTGAGAACCATGGCTTTGGAAGGACTCTGTTAAATTACAAGGCTGTTACCTGGAATTTGCAATATATTTATCTGTTACCACTTGTTGAAAATTATGGCTAATCCATCTGTTTTTCTGCAGAGGTCTGAAGAAATATATTTTTTCCTTTGTAAAAAGAAGGGTAGACTATTTAATAGATGGTGCTGGGAAAACTGGCCAGCCACATGAGGGAGAATGAAACGATCCCTATCTCTTCCCTTATAAAAAAAATTAATTCAAGATAAGTCAAAGACTTAAATATAAGACCTGAAACCATGAAAATTCTAGAAAATAACCTTGGACAAACCCTTCTAGACATTGGCCTAGGCAAATAATTCATGACTAAAGCCCCAAAAGCAAATGCAATAAAAACAAAAATAAATAAATGGTACCTGATTAAACTAAAAGCTTCTGCACAGCAAAAGAAATAATCATCAGAGTAAACAAACAACCCACAGAATGGGAAAAAAAAATTTGCAAACTATGCGTTTGACAAAGGACTAGTATCCAGAATCTACAAGGAACTCAAATCAGCAAGAAAAAAAGACAAATAGGCTGGGTGTGACTCACACCTGTAATCCCAGTACTTTGGGAGGCTGAGACAGGTAAATCACCTCAGGTCAGGAGTTCAAGACCAGCCATGGGCAACATGGTGAAACGCTGCCTCTTCTAAAAATACAAGAATTAGCCAGACATGGTGGTACGCTCCTGTAATCCCAGCTACTCAGCAGCCTGAGGCAGGAGAATCACTTGTACCTGGGAGGTGGAGGTTGCAGTGAGCCGAGATGGCACCATTGCACTCCAGCCTGGGCAACAAGAGCAAAACCAAAAATAAAGGAAAGAAAGAAAGAAACAAAAGAAAAGAAAGAAAAGAAAGAGAGAAAGAGAGAAACGAAAGAGGAAAGAAAGGAAAGGAAAGAAAAAGAAACCAAATAATTTCATCAAAAAGTGGGCAAATGACATGAATAGACATTTCTCAAAAGAAGATATGCAAATGGCCAAAAAACATGTAAAAATGCACAATATCACTAATGATCAGGGAAATGCAAACTCAAAACACAATGAGATACCACCTTACTTCTACAAGAATGACCATTATTTAAAAGTCAAAAAGCAATAGATGTTGGTGTGGATGTGGTGAAAAGGGATGGTGTATACATTGCTGGTGGGAATATAAATTAGTACAACCTCTATGGAAAACAGTATAGAGATTCCTTAAAGAAGTAAAAGTAGATCTACCATTCAGTCAAGCAATACCACTATTAGATATCGACCCAAAAGAAGAGAAGTCATTACATGAAGACACATGCACATGTCTGTTTATTGAGCATAATTCATAATTGCAAAGATATGGAACCAACCTAAGTGCCCATCGACCAATGAGTGGATAAAGAAAATATGGTATCTATGCACCGTGGAATACTACTCAGTCATAAAAAGGAACAAAACAATGTCTTTTGCAGCAACTTAGATGGAGTTGGAGGTCATTATTCTAAGTGAAGTAACTCATGAATGGAAAACCAAATACCATATGTTCTCATTTATAAGTAGGAGCTAAGCTGTGGGTATGCAAAGGCATACAGAGTGATAAAATGGACTTTGGAGAGTTAGAAGGGAGAGGGTAAGAGGAGATGTGGGACAAAAAACTACATATTGGGTATAACATATACTACTTGCATGCATTAGAATTTTAGAATTCACCACTATGTAATTGAACCATGTAACTAAAAACCACTTGTACCCCAAAAGCTGTTGAAATAATATGTGTATAACATATATAAATACATAACACATACGTATATATGAAACATAATGTATTTGGTTTTCCATTCCTGAGTTACTTCACTTAGAATAATGGCCTCCAGCAGTTCCACCTAAGTTATGCATCATATAAAGTATAATTACTATAGATATAATTATATATACGACGTAAACATATATATCACACACACACACACACATATTCTTTTTTTAAAGATGCATACAAAGGAGTGTTAGAAACCAGGGTGGAGGCAGCCACTTCGAACCTTGAAGTTGTAGTGATGCCTGCTCTCTGCTCACTGGGGCTATGAAGATGAATGTGTGGCTGACTCTGCCCTATAGAAGTAACTATGGAAAAGCTGCCTCGTGGAGGACAAGGACCGAAACAGGAGATTGAGACAAGGGGCAGAAGAGGGCTCTGAGTCATCATTTCCATCTAGAACCCTCATTGGAGAGCAGAGCCCTCAGCATGGTCCATATCATCCCAACTTCCCCATAAGGAGCCCAACCCTTCCTTTGATGGAAGAAGCTTCCCATTGTCCTATTTGGAGGCCTTTCCATTCCTCTGCCCTGCCCTCACCTGTCTGCATCACATTCTCCTCCAAAATATTAACTTGGTCTTTCACTTATTAAACTTTCGTAGAACGTCTATAATACGCTAGGCTGTCTACTAGGTCCTATAGTGGTGATTTCCTTACCATAATGTGCGTTAGAATTAGCTGCAAAATATGTTTATAAAAGTGTATTTCTACCCCAGTTCCTTATTAAAAATGAAGACTTCCAGCACTCACTCTTGTACATTTGATTCAGTAGAGCTGGGTGTGGGTGGGAATTTGTGTTTTTAAACATGGCCTCCATATGATTCTGATGCAGGTGGTCTGAGAACTCCAATCTGAAATGCTGTTCTGGGGGTATATATAGAGAAGAGTCAGATGGAGTCCTTGACCTCAAGGAGAAACACAACACGTTGTGACAAAGAGTGGCAGGAGCCATAGTGCATGATCAAAGCGTGTGGTGCTCCAGCCTGGGAGCCAGCAGGAACTTGTCTAGCCCGTGCTTCATTCACCACTCCTGTACTCTCTCATCTTCACTAGAAAGGTGCCAAATAGACCAGTCACAGCCTTAACAGAGGGGTACCCTAATACCAGAGTAAGATCCATAGCACATGACTTGTTCCCCAACTAGTCACATCTGGGAACTTTAGTGCTTGGTTTCTTCTGCCATATCCCTTCTTGTCTATCTGGAGAATTCCGTCAACTGTATAACATTTAATTAAACATGTCACCTTCTGGCCAAAGTCTTTCTTGATCCCTCTAAATCCCAGTTGGTGTATCCTTTGGGCTCTCATGATAGTGTGTGCTTGCCTCTATTTGCTTGTCTCATGCTGTGTGTCTCACTGTGGCCCCTAGATCAGGCAGTGCCTGTCAATCTCAGTATCACCAGTGCTTCACCAGGGGCAGACATATGGCAGATGCTCAATCAGTCTTTATTGAATGGATTCCTAAAGGCAAGAAGAGGCAGCCAGTGAACTTCTTCACATGATAGGAACATCCTGAACAGTAAGAGTGAGATGAAAAGACACTTCCCCTTCTCTAGCATACCATGCATGATTTCCCCCACACTCCAAGAATGGTGGGGAACAATGGGATATGAGCATCCTGCTGTGAGGACCTCTGCATCCAGCCAGCCAATGAATGCCCTTTCTCCAGAGCTCATAGTCCCAAAGACATCTGGAGCAAAGGCAGAGCAAAGAATGCATGTATAACAAATGGAAATAGCTCAGATAGTGCTTCCTGCATACAAGGCCCTATGCTAAGCATTTACACTAGCAACTGACACACTGTCCCCATTTAATGATGAGGGAACTGAGGTACAGAGTGCTCAGTTAACTTACCCAAGAGTGTAAGTAGCAGGACTGCGATTCAAACTCAGGCAGTCTGGCTCCAGAGTCCATGTTCTTAACCATTGTGCTCTAGTGGTTCTCTACAAATACTGGAAAGTATTCATTTTATGGCAGAAGAAGTGGGGGAGAAGGTCATCATCATGCAAGACTCACTGATTTCATTGTATTCGGTTTTTGTATCACTCAAAATCATTTAATCCCATTTGCCAATCCATTACAGCCATGACTTATCGTCGTCTTCAGGTACTTAATGCTACCCTCAAATCTATATTAATTCACTAAGTTTGGACTTCTGGAATTCAACATTTTTGCTTACCTCTTCAATTGCTGCATGGGAAAGCAAATTGACCATGCAGAATCCTTTCCAGTACTTCGTGTGATTTTATAAAATAAATTATTTTAGTTATTTAAGCTTAAATAATTTTCAATGGTAATTGCTTAATGCTGCCCACCAAGCTTGCTTTTTCCTACTCCTTTCATTGCTTCAAGGTATTCACTGAAAAGGATTTAAAATTATTGCTTAGAACACTCTTTCCCTTAACCAAGAGTAAAGGGCATTATATATCCAACAGACTAACTCACCTTTTCCACTTAACTTTTCAGAAAAGTTACCCCATGCTTAACATCTGCAAGCTGCAGAATAAAGGGAGAAGCTTAGATATTGATGATTTCTTTGGGAATCAATGCAAGGGAGCTCAGGGGAAACTGGCAGAGGCACAACACAGCAGGAAAAAGCCTTAGGAAAGTCAGAAAAGAGATGCTCTTCCTAAATTAGCCATGGCTGGCAGTGGAATAGGGACAGGGCAATGGAAAATACCTGGATGGGTGGCCTAGTGCCAGAGCCTGCAGCAGACAGCTGCTCCCACACACTGCCCAAACCGTGGGCATTCTCTTGCATCAACAACCAAAAATCAGAGATGGGAGTGTTTGCATTTGTCAGGAATCGTGCACTAACTCTGATGAATTTCTTCTGTGATGAGTTAGGGAAGGAAGGAAGAAAGGAGAAAGAGGGAGGAAGAAAGGAAGGGAGAATACCCAACATAGAAAAAACAAACACCAGCACTCAAAGGTGGCAGAAAGAAGTGGCAATCTGCCTAGATTCTACATTTAATCACTTGACTTCTATACTTTTTCAACAAAGAGATGGCGATTTGTATTACTTTGTTTTCATTTTAGGGTTGAAAATAAGAGATCATTGATTTCTCGTCTAGAAAATTTCTGGGAATAGAGTGGTAGGACACAGATCATTTGGGACTCCCCTACAAAGCACAGTAAGATAAAACTTGCCAAAGTTTTCTAAACTTGCCTGAAACAGACAAAACATCTCTTGGCTGGTGGGAAGATGGTGGTGGCGACAGGAGCATAAGTACTTTACAAACAAAATTCTAGTGCAGAAATTACAGGCTGAATCCCTCCAAGGGTCCATCTACCCCAACACGTATGTAGTCTCATAATATCTTCAAGGGAACTTGGAAGGTAAGTATAAAAGTTGCCATCTCTAAAATTGTTCTCATAGATTAGGAATGCTTCCCGGGGACAAGAATGCTATTTACCTCCAATATTCATTCTTTTATTTTTATTTTTAGTAAAAAAAAAAAAAAAAAAAAAAAAAA